>NW_011888882.1:4219213-4258428 GCF_000151845.1 Pteropus vampyrus
TAAAATTAGGGAGTAGTTATTTCTTTCTTAAGGATTACACAAGATGTCTACGAAGAATTACACAGCAAACAAGGTCTTTCCTTGAGGCTGGGGGAAACAATTCTCAGAAGGAGGGGATCGTGGCCCAGGAAGACACCTCAAAGATGTCCAATAACATACACAATGTGGAATAGACCATATAATACAATATGGAAAATACAATTTAAAAAGGGCAAATTAAAACAAAAATAATAATCAAATCTACACTACGACATTACAAGAATATACAACGCTGGAAATAGGTGAATGAGAAAGGTATTCTTATAAACTGCTCTAAGCATGAGAGATGACTGCCTATAAAAGAAGAGAGAACCATGACTAACTTGAACCATGATAAACCTGCTAACTTCTATCTCAGGGTTCAGGAAAATTCCCACAGAGTGAGGCGAAATTTCAGTCCGTGGGGAAGAGCTGGCGTAGATCGGCCTGTCCTCAGTGAATGGTTCAGATGCCACGCTCAGAGGATAAGCCATCTTCCGCTTTCTCCCCACAGACACAGCCTTCGGTCAGGCCATCTTTGACTCCTTACCCTACAGCCCATCTTCTTAATCTTTTTGACTTTACCTCCAAAATATATACAGACTAGCTCATTTTCATTTTTTGGTCCTGGACACCGCCAGCCTTAAGTGGATTATTGTGAGTGTCTCCTGATTGGCTGCCCTGCTTCCACTCTCACCCTCCTGCAGTCTCGTCTATGGACCGTGGAATGAGCCTTTAAAAATACAAGTCAGATCATGTCGCTCCTCGGCTGGAAATCTCTCCACCTCCCTCAGTAAAAGCCGAAGGCTTACAATGGTCTCCGAGGTCCTCTGCTATCTGCCCCATGACCCATCCCACCCAGCACCTGTCTGATCTCATCTGTTCCTATCCTTCTCTTCTCACTCTGCCAGCCGTACAGGCCTTCCTGCACTTCCTTGATCTTCTTGCTATACTTTGAAAATGCCAGGCACAGGACCTCTTCACTTGCCTTTTCCTTTCTTGAAACATTCTTCCTCTGGATCCATCACCGACTGCAGGGTTTTGCTCAAATGACACCTTATCCATGAAGCCTTCTCTAACCACACTATTTAGTGTTACAAACTCTTCTCACCCATCACCACTCCCTGTCTCCCTCCCTGGTTTCATTTATCTCCACAGCACTTACTGTTATCAGATATATGGAAAAGCATAGTTCTTAAAGTTTTTTTGAAGCATGTGGCAATGTTTTAGTCAGTTTAGTAATGAGGAAACTAGAAGAAAGACAAGAGCTGATTCGAAGAGCACCCAAATAAAGAGATTTATATAGTCAGTCTAAGGAAAGAATGTTGAAATAAGATCGTTAAATTAGATACAAGAGTAGTTAGTGCTCTAAAGGGCAATACGACTATTATCTTCGAATTGTCTTATCACCAACTCCCCACTCCCACCTCCGCAAAAACGTAACACAAAATATACCAGAAGGACATCATTATATTATATCATTTTTTCCACAGGTTAACCTCCAAATTTACAGGCTGGTCAAACAGCTGGGCCCTTGTTACTTAAAGTTATATCTCCCTGAGAATCGGACCACTGTAGCTAGGAATCTTCCATTTTTATCTCAAATACTACCCAGTAAGTCTCCAAGCTAGTTGCCACACCTCCATTTCCTACATTTATTAGGGATTTTCATGAGCAATAATTAGCCTCTTCCATGCACCCCAAATGGCCTCACTTACCACAAGAACCTAAAGCCCCACATCAAGGGTATTATCTTCTAATGATTTCAACATGTCCAGTCTTTAAAGCACAACTTGAGACTCTGAATGCGGCTGGGAGAATGGCCCTCCTCCCCACCTCTGGGCCATGCTATGTAACTGAGCCTATGTCCACATTGTGCATGGTTCCATCAGGTCCTGACATGTATTCCCCACCCCCAACCTCAGCACTCATCTGCTCCTTGTGCTGGGGACAGGGACTGAGGGATAGAATTTTCATTATCTCCTCCATTTCTCTCATCTTTTCCTGCTCCCAGTTACAAAATAAAACTGTTCATACATAAGATTCGAGGCAAACATCCTGGTGGTGTGCATATGTGGGAGAGGAGGAAGTAGAGGTTGTCTAATAGAAGCAGCCAATCCACTGTGCTCAGTTACAGAATAAATCTTTATTGAGTACTCCAAACTTAAATTGTGTTCAAAAAAAGTAGAAAATATAGATTCCATCCCTATTGTCATTCATGGCCAATTAAAAGGAGGCACCTGCTCATTAAGCCTAGGGCAGGTGTGTCTCCTCCATTATATCCTTGCACATAGCAGAATCTCAAAATTATTGAAAGTATGAATAAATTAGCAAATTTTTTCTTTAGCCAATTTAATATGTACTCGAAAGATGTGATTTTGGAAGGAGTTTTAGACTACATCTTAGTATTTATTTAATGAAATAAATGCTTCTTTTCATAAAATAAGCATGGCCAGGGGATTGATTATAAAATAATTGATACATTCACTCTGTAGTTTGGAAGTCTATTTTGTGAATTTTCAAAAAATGTGATTTTTGTCAAACCAAAACATTTATGATGAAGTATCAGAGCACTGAAAATAATGGCTTATTGTGGGAGAGAAGGAAATAAAACATGTACATTGTCAAAACTAGAGACTGGGTTCAGATCAATAAAATGAGACTCCATAAAGAAAAAGAAAGCATTTCCCATATGAACAAATATGGAGCAGACTGAGAATTGGGACTGTTAGTCTGGCTGAGCATGAGTAATAAGTGGTTTGGAAGTCCACAAAGGTTTCCACTGCAACAACAGGCCATGGCACATCAGGCTGGGGCTCAGGGACTTTACTCCAAGGTCAAATAGGCGCGTGTTTATCACTCTTGATTTGGCCTTCACTAAGTATAAACCCAGTGGGGATATTAAGTATATTCTTCTTCAAGTTCCAAATTTCATAATCAGTATAGAATAATCAGAGAAGTTTCAGAGGAAAATGAGAACAATAACATTTTTGAAACTTAAATCTTATGAGAAAATACAATTAAGATGACCTATGTTCGATTTATAAAAAAAGAGATTAAGGAGAGCCAGGAGTGTTTACATGTGTAAAGTTATGTTGCAGAGAGAACAAAAATGATTTATTCTCTCCATACACAGTGGAAAGTCGAAATAACAAAAGCATGGTGCCAACAGTGCTTCAGGAGCACTGATAAATTTATGAAATAGGCGATGAGGCAAACCATTGGCATGGTCTGCCCCATCTTGGGCAAAGGCACTTTTATTCAACATATTGCTCAAAAGTCCTACTTTTCCTCCACTAACATAAACAAAACTCCCCCTCAGAAACCTCAGAAGGAGGAAATAATTCCCTATTTTTTTACATAGAAGATATGAAATAAAAATATTGTATTCTAGGAAAAAACAATATGGTTGAGGTGGGAGGGAGTATGTTATTATCACCAGTGCTTGTTCCCTATTATTCTTGCACATGTGAACTGGTGAGGTCTTAGGGTTCTGGAATAAGTGAGGATGTCTGTCCTCTGCGAACTTTATACACTTTAATTGGTTTATGCATCCCAAATATAGGCTTGGAAACTTCATAAGTTATACTAAGAAGCAAAGAAGAGGGTCTTTTATAGAATGCAAGGCAATATGGCTCTCCTCTGGACATCTAACGGCTCGCATCTATTCCATGGACAAAGCCATAGGCACTCTACAAAAGACCTAAAGGCTTTTCTCCAGCTCAGCAGCATGCCAAACTTTGCCCTCCTCCTTCACCCTGAGGGCATCTGTTCTGTCCTGTGTCTCCAATCTCTATTCTGTTGCCTCATACCTAGTTTTGGAGCGTTCTTTCCTGCCTCTTCATATTGATGCTTCATGTGGAGTCTCTGCTTAGCTCTCATTTCAGATTTTGCCTCAGTGCTTCTTTTTGGATCTCCTTTGATTCCATGCTCTGCTTCCTAAGAGTCACCAGTTAGGGTTCCTAAATCCCAGATGTGGTCAGAAGTCCCAGAACCCCCAGTCCAGGAAGTATAAAGCTTGACCATGCTATCCAAGGTCACTCCGAATATAAATGAATCCTAAATATCTATAAGAGTTATTTGAGATGAAATATATAGATATTTGGCTAAAATTCAGAATCTCTCAAACTTCTACTCTGTAAGACTGTGAAGGAAGTAGATAGAGACCCCTTCGCCTCAACCAGGAAAAAGCCCTCTCTCTGCTCCTATGAAATGTAAGTCACAAACAATTTCCCCAAGGATCAGACAGGTGATAGAAATGGCCAAAATGGGCCAGAAATATGAGTGATGGGAACCATGGCCCCCTGGGGAGCATGTCCTTCTGTATTCATTTGCTAAGGCTGCCATAACAAAGTACCACAGACTGGGTGGCTTAAACAACAGAAATGTATTTTCTCATAGTTCTGGAGGCTAGATGTCCAAGATCAAGGAGCTGGCACATTTGGTTTCTCCTGACACCTCTCTCTTTGCTGTGTAGATGGCTGTCTTTTTGCTATGTCCTCACATAGTCTTTCTTCTATGTCTGCCCATGTCCTAATCTCCTCTTCTTATGAAGAGCCCAGTCATATTGGATTAATGCCCACCCTTATGACCTCATTTTAACTTAATTACCTCTCGAGCAACCTTATCTCCAAATACAGTCACATTCTGGGGTACTGGGGGTTAGAACTGCAACACATGAAATTTTGGAGGGGAGTGGGGGACACGATTAGCCTATGACACTGTTAACTTTATTTCTGCCAATGTGTGCCATAATAATATGAGTCCAACACTGACAGAACATTTTATTTCTCAATAGAAAGCAGAAATCTAGAATTTCACATGAAATCCTCAATTTTTAAAGGTGGACAACTAATTTTTATTTCTTAAAAATATTGTGTAAGATGTGGGTGCCCCCAGGCAACCAGTTTGTGACCCGTTCAATTTAGACGTATGGCTTCCCTTGGAATCCCACAGCTGATGCTGACTACTTCAGATTCTTGAGATTAGGTGGTCTAAGCAGCTGATACCAAAGACAGATTGTCCAGCCTCCTGGACCCCTTCTCCCAGTGACATGGTGATTGTGGTTCTGCAAAGGTGAGAAGGACCAAGGACAGACAAACCTCAGGAAAGAATGGAAAGGGAAGGAGTGCATTTCTCCATAAAGCCCAGGCTCTGGAGTTTAGCAACCTGCCCAAGGCTCCCAACCTGATTCTGGTTAGTCTTTGTAGGGCAGGAGATGGTACCAGGTGACAAGGAGCCCAAAGAGAAAATGGGATCGTGACCAAACTACTATGTAGAAGGCAGAGTATTTGAACTTTTTACCTTTCACACCACAAGCTTCACCCCCAGAACCGGGACTAAATTACGTCACTGACTCCCAATAGCAGGGATATCTTCGGGGACAGAAGGACGAAGTAAGGGCTTTCTCTGGAGACGGGGACACAGGAATGTACAGGGGAGTTGGGCTCTCCATAGAGTCTAGTCGGGAAGCCCAATTCAAAATGATCCCTAGGAAAAACTCTTAGAATCGATGTGATCTGGCTTTGTCCCAAAGATATCCTATAAACAAGCACAGTAAAGAAATTAGTACATTTTAGGGAAGATTTGCAACCCTCTGAGACTACAGAGGCATCCCATTCTTCTCTATTAACAGTTAATATTCCTAGGACAAAATTAATGAGCACCCAGCAAGGATGTCGTCACTCAATCTGAAATCAAAAGAAATCAAGTATGAATGATCAGGAGGCTGATAGCTGTCACCCTAATAAAAAGCCATGATCACTTACCTAGTTTCCCAATTTGAACAAGTTTTGTGAACCTGGAACCTAATAATCAAATGAGAGGTTGGATCTCTGAGAGCAAGGACCCTGCGACATCATGGCAAGTGTACCCAGTAATGATTCTTCCAGTCCTTCCCCAAAGACATGTGTGGCCATTTGCCATGGGTACACCGAGGAAAGGGGAATACTCAAAACTTTTGAGGTCTGTGGAACGCAAAGTCTGACTTCACATTGATAACTGCAGACTCAAAGCATCAACGTGACCCTCCTGTTAGAGTGAGGACACGTGAATCCCAGGTAATAAATGGAGGTAGCCTGTCCCAGGTCTGGCTCACAGTGGGCCCACTGGACACATCCGTGGTCATTTCCACAGCCCTCCAAAATACAATTAAATACACATACACCCACATTAATTCCTTGGTCTGGGGGGAAAGCCAAGTGGAAACATCTGAAACTCCTCCCAAATTCAGTTAAAAATAGTAAATCAAAAGGAAAATGGCTTCCTGGGAGAATAAGAGGAAAAAACCCTAAAGGATGCAGGGTTGGTGAACCTATCTTACCTCCATTTCTTTCACTAATCTGGACCCTGCAAAAAAACAGGCAAATCATAAAGGATGGCAGTAGATGACTGCCACTCGGCCAAGCCCAGTTGCAGCTGCTGTACCAGATGTGGTATCTTTGCTAACACAGATGCACATGGCCTTGGGTACATGGAATGCAGCCACCAATCTGGCAAACGCATGATTTTGCATCCCTATCAAAAAAGAGGTTGGGAAATAGATAACGGTGTATACTTATACTGGGTCTGAGGACTATATTAAGTCTCCCATCTTCTGTCAAAAAACAATACTGGACTAGTTAGACATCTCACAGAATATCACACTGGTCCATGATACTAATGACATGATGCTAATTGGATTAAAGGAGCAAGAACTACCTGGTACGTTGTCGGCCTAACTAAGCCACATGCACTCTGGAGTGTGGGAGATAAACCCTGTGAAGATTCAGAAACCTATCACATCAGTAAAAATTTTAGGTCTCCAGTGTTCTGAGGAATGCCAGGGCATCCCCCACAAAATAAAAAATAAATTATTGCATTTTGCACTTGTATCCATGAAGAAAAAAGGCCACAAATGCCTGGTTCTAGTAATGAGCACTTGAGACTCATTCCTGCCTCTTACCACTCATGGGGGTTGGGGAAGGCGGGCAATAAGAGAATTCCAGGAAGCCACTGCTGCTTAGAACTGGCTGGCAATAATTTAACTATACACAGAAGTGACTGTAGACCACTTAATCCAAATGTATCCCTAACTCACCTCCCCTTACCAGAATCCCAAAAGGTTACTCCAACACCACGCAACACAAGAGGAGGTTAGAGTGTAGATTTTTTTAAAACGTCTGTCCAAGTGAACACATTGCAAGAGCCCCTCCCAGAGCCTTGGAAGGGATGTGTACATATAAAGGGCCCTGGAGTTTAAGCACCATTAGCTTCTAGGTAATTTAACCAGTGGCCGAGATCCAAGAGAATGAGCATCTAGGTGGGCCTGGAGGAGAGGGTGTCAAGCCAGGGCTGAAGCTGGATATGAGTGCTTAAGTTTTAATGCACTTTCCAGAACCTGTTTTCTGTTCCCAGGTATATAATTGTTTTCACTACTGTAACAATTGCCAAGGGCTTTTTGTTTGTTTATTTTATCAAACTAGGTTCCATCAAATACCCTTTATAATTAGGAACAGTTGGCGAAGTACAGACTTTGGGAGAGGAGCCGACTCTCCATCTTCATCCAAAAAGAGAGTAATGGAGATCAAGAGTCTGGCTTCTTAGCTGCTGCTTTGGGTGGGAATTAGAAATATCTGGACATTCTTGCCACAGTCTAAAATTCAAGAGCTTTAGACCAAGGCATGAGAGTTTGCTGCTTCAGTTTCCCCATCTGCAGATTGAAGATATTTACTCGTCAGTGATTGCTCGATGAATGGTACTACCAAACTGCAAAATATTAGTATTATTGCTTTTCCTCTTTGATTTCATGGGAAAAGATAAATTTATGATATCATAATTGTTTCCATGGCAGCAAATCATATTGTCTCAAACACGAGATTTTATTACTTCATGACTGGATTAAGAAAAAGGAGGAATCACATTAAGAGTGAGAAATTTGCTCAAGCATAAATATCTTTAATGATAGCAAGGGGAATAGACCAAATTACACATGGGCAAAATTGCCTTTGGTTTAAAGGTTCTTTTCATAAGTTCATCCCAGTGCAGAAACTCCTTCTCCAGGCATGTAATTTGTATAATGATGCCTCTTTGCTTGAATTCACAGAAGGCTAATGGAGAAGTTCATCTATTTCGGAAATGCCTCAGCAATGCTAATACTAATTGTTTTGTAGCAAATATCTGGATTTCCGCTGTAAGTGGTTTTATTTGGCTTTTCTATTTGTTTGGGTGTGTGGTTTTTTTGTTTTTTTGTTTGTTTTTTTACTCTCCTTCAAGGTTTTATCTACACTGATTTATTTGAAATAAACCAATTCCTAGATAAAAATTTGTCTCTCGTCATCTGAAAATCTGTCAAGAACTCTCTTTCCTCATTAGAGACATCTGCTTTGCCTGTCTTAGGTTCCTATAGACTTTATTCTCATATTTCCAGAGTCTATCATTAGTTTCTGTCTATTGCTTGAGAAGAAAGCAAAGTTCTAATTTCGAAGCCACTTAAGTTCACCTCAGTTTCATTTAACCAGGTACAACAAACAGTGATTTGAGATTTTAAAACTCTGTATCTCTCTCCTCTCTCTCCCTCACTCCCACCCTTTCACCCTCCCTCTCTTTTTCTCTCTCTCCTTTCTCTCTCCTCTTTTTTTTTCTCTCTCTCAATCCCCATCTCTTGCTCAACCCCACCTCACTCCTTTCTTTGCAAACAGATATTTCCAGTTTCTTTTAACAATGATCTCCTTCTCTCTTCTTTTAACTTTTAAGTACCCAGAATCTGCAAGTTTCTGCTGATTCATATATTTCTTGCCAATCAGCTCACCTAGGAGTACCACGTGGCCGCCACTCTCTGCACATCCTGGAGATTCGCTACTTCTTATCTAGGTCTCTCAGTTATTCTTCTCTATTCTTATTCTGAAGACTTCGCCTTGTTGAATCCTGTACAACGAATTACTCCTTAACATAACTCCATTAGCAAGTGCTCTATGGTGGTCCATTTCATGTGTCGATTTGAGTAGTCTATAGTACCCAGTTATTTAACGAACACTAATCTATGTGTTTCTGTGAAGGCATTTTGTAGTTGTGGTTAACATCTACAATAATTGTGTTACATAGGTGACCCTCAATAATGTGGGTAGGTCTCATCCGATCGGTTGAAGGCCATAAGAGCAAAAACTGAGATTGCTCGAAGAAGAAAATCTGCCTCGAGACTGTGACATCTGTCTATTGCTTGAGAAGAAAGCAAAGTTCACCTGAGTTTCCAGCCTCCTTCCTACCCTACTGATTTAAGACTTTCCAGAACCCCAATATCATGTTAGCCAATTCTTAAAATAATCTGTGTGTGTGTGTGTGTGTGTGTGTGTGTGTGTGTGTGTGTCTGCGCGTGCGTGCGCGCTCCACTTCTTGGAAGAACCCTGACATATGCACATAAAGAACACATTAGGTGTTCAGTGACATGCTGAGCAATATATTGTGAGAAATACAGAGGACACATAAGATGTGGTTCATTTTCCCCAAAGAGTTTATAAGAGAAATAAGATTAACTGTGCTTGAAACAACAGCAGATTGTTATAAATAATAAAAATAGCATTTAGATGTTTCATGCAGATGCTCAGAAGCTCAGCAGAAAGAAAGATCAGTGAGAGCTTGAGGAGTCAGGGAACATTTCACGGAAAAACTGAGTGCTGAGCTGGCTTGGGAGAAATTTGAGGATTTTCACAGGCACGGGAGAGATCAGGAGGCACCCAGGCAAGAAAAGCCAAGCAGACAAAGGCATGGAGGCAGTGCAGTCTGGTTACAGGGCCAGGAAGAGACCAGTCTGACTGGAACAGGCTTCCTCTAGAGAACTGGAAGGCAAGGTAGGAGAGGCAGGCTGAGACAGGTTTTGGAGAGACCCCCAAAAATCCCTGGAAGGATTGTTTCGGTCTTGATGTGCTGGAAAGAGATCCTAGAATTTAAAGAGGAAGAGAGCTTTTAGGTTGACTTAAATTTAAGTGTCTCACCCAAACACCCGTGACTAATTAATGGCAGATCTAGAGAACTAGGCTTCTTGACCCTTTGATCTATCTTTGTTTCCACAACACTGCTCTGCCTCTGAGATTGCCTTGTTGGTAAACTAGGAGCAGGGAACAGAAGTTGGAAGGGGATGATCCCAGGTGTATGAAGTGAGGGCCTCCACTAGGAGTACAAGTCAGATTAGGATGAAGGGAGAACATGAGATCACATAAACCCAACAGCTTCTTCTCAACCTCCATTTCCCACACCGTAGCAGCATTTGACACTGTTAGCAACTCTTTCCTGAAACTGCCATCCTTGTCTTCTCCAACACTTTCCTCTCCTTTTATGCTCCTTCTCTGAAACCTGTCTCCTTCTGCCTCGTAAATGTAGGTCTTTCACAAGAAACCATCCTTGGCTATCTTGTCTTCTCTTTTTAACAATACCCTGGTGATTGTGATCAATCTCTTGACCTTAACTCTCACTTTGGTAATGGCTTCCGAATTGCTATTTTTAGGTCTGATCATTGTCATGAGTTTCAGGCTCATATGTTATATTCCCTCCTGGAAAGCTCCGGCTGGATGTCCCAGTGGCATGTCCAACTCACTGTGACTATCATTAAACTCATCATTTTCCTTCTCACATCTGAGCCCCTTGGTTTTCCCTATATCAGACTTGGAGATCAGACACTTGGGCTCAAAATCTCAGCATCATTTTGCTGTTATTCCCTCTTTACTCTTCATGTTCAATTAGATGCGGATTCTGTTCATTCTACCCACCAATATCTCTTCCATCTCCCTGTGCCTGTATCTCTGCATCTACTCCTACTGTCCACATTTGTCTGCTATGATCTCTAACCTAAATGCTTATGCCCTGCCTTGCATTTTTTATCTCCAACTCATTTTTGAGGCTATAACTAGATTAACATTCCTTAAACGCAGCTCTAATGCATTACTTATCCACTTGGTATTCCTAAATCTTTTCCCAATGCCTTCCAAAGGAAATGAAAAGTCCCCATCCTATCTTCTCCACCTTCTTTCCCAGTATGTGCCCTCACGTACTGTAGGCTCCATCCCAACTCAGCTCTCACTTCCTCCCTCTTCATTCACGGTCATCTTGCTTATGGTGTCTTATTTATGCTTTTTTCTCCATCTGAAAGGCCTCCCCTGAGTTGGAATGTTCAAATACTACTTAATTGTTGAAGCCCATCTCAAAAATGTCCTTCTTCCTTGAAGTCTTCCCTAATCCAAGTGGAAGCCATTTTCCCCTCTTTTGCATTCTTGTGACTCTAATTTGTAACATTATTTTATAACTAAATTATTATTCCTGAACATGTTATACCTCTCAGTCTAGAGCAAAAACTCTTGGAGGATGGAATATGAATCTTTATAGAACCAACTGCAAAGCGTTTAGTACAGTGTTTTGCATATATTTAGCTATAAATGTTTCTTTAATTAATGAATTCTGAAGGAAGAAACTGTAGGACTTGGTGCAGATTGGGAAAGTATTTTAAAAAGAGAGGAGTAAAAAGAACTTGAAAGACTTCAGGCTTAACTGAGTGGATGAAAAATGGTGACATCGGAAGGGATAGTGACTCTGACAGTGGGCCTTGATTTGGGGATTTTAGGTGACAATAAGACTTCTAAATGAAAATGACCACCAGCTAACTGGAAATATGGGACTGTAACTCAGTTGAGATGCCAAATCAGGAGCACAGATGTGAGAGATAAGGCTCTGAGGATACATACCATCCCCAGTGAATAATAAAGTGGAGAAAGATTAAAAATACAGGTTAAGAACCTGAGACTGAGAAATGAAAGAAACTGTGATCAAAGAGTAAGAGGCAAGAAATAACATTGGCAAAAGGATAGCGTTTTCAGAGGTAAGGAGGTGGCAACAATGTTAAATATAGAGACATCTGTAATTCATTCACTGAGTGAATGTTTACTGAATACCTACTATGTGCCTGACACTGTTGCGTGTACTGGAAATTCAGTGTTAAACATAACAGGGTCCTTAAAGATTTACAGTCCAGTGGGAAAGAAGAAGAGAAAGCACAGGTAAATATTTATCAGGTGGCAAATGAGGTGCTATCAGGAAAAGATAAAGTGGGGTGAGGGGATAGATGAAGACAGGAGCGTTATCTTAGCTAAGGCGGCCAGCAAAGGCTTGCCATGGAGGTGATATTTGAGCAAAATGCTAGGTAAAGTGAGGAGCAGGTCATGTAAACATCTGGGAAAGTGTCTGGAAACATCCCTACAGGGGATGGTGTGGAAGCTTTCCTCTGGGTGCCTTAACTTGTTCAGGGAGGTAAGTGGTGAGAGCATGAGACGAACAAGGAGAGGCAGTTTGAGATTTGAGGAAGGAGAGAAGGCCTGAAATAGATACTGTACCTGCTGGGTAAAAGTGCTTGATGGATGAATTGAAACAATGCCACGTGGAGGCTGAGGTGCTACAGAAGGGGGACAGCGAGAATTAGAAGTGAGCCCGGTCTTTCTGCAGTAGGGACTCTGCTTCTAAGACATAATCCTTACCTGGTTTATCATCTACTTCCAGAAGAAGCTGGCCCTTCCTGAGTACCCAGTTCATCAATGCCACCATTTACCAACTTCATGACAGAGAACTGAGAAATCTTTGGTTTATTGTTAGTCTTGTCTTTATTCATCCAGTTCATTAGCAAATCCTGCTGCCGCTTTCCTCCCTTGATATTTCGCCTCCTCTACTTGTCTTCCTCTTTGTACTGTCACAGCCTGAGAACAGCCGCTGGTCATTTGCAGTGTGGAAAACTTCCTCCTCAGACTTCTTCCCTCTAAATCTATGACCCTCCTCCACAGACCCTCACCATCTAAGCCAGAATTATCTTCCCCTGTCGGCATTGTTTTATTGAACTATCAATTTAATTTTACTTTTCTTATCCTTCTTGGGCTGGGATTCTAACGGCTTTCCATCATCAAAGATAGAGACCAGGTGTCGAGACTTTGCATTAAAGATGAGGGAGCTCTGCCTATCTTAGCCTTTTCATTGTGTCCCTCCCCTTGGCCTTCTGAACTTGTCTGTCCCCTTGTTCCAAACCTCTTCCCAAGCTGTGCCACATGTTCAGCCAGCCACACCATCTGGGAAAACTTGTTGCATCAATCCAAAACAGGCCACAGACCTCCCCAGCTCTATCTGGTCATGCAATTCCCACCATTCCCTTCAACTTCTTGTCACCACGTTTGTGTGCTCATCCTCACCAGTCACTCCCCGCTCCTAGCATGTAAATGTGTTAGGAAAACACATAGCTACATGTGATGTGAGTCTATGGCTTTGGTTTGTCAACTCTAAGGATGGCTTCTGCTTAGGTCCTTGATCTAATAATGTAAGAAGGCGGAAGCATTAATGATACCTGGAGAGCTCAAGCACAATGATGCGCTCACAGCTTTAAAAACGGCAGCAAAAATAATGCAGTATTTCTACTTTGAAACTTTGTTAAAAGACAGCAGCAGGGCAAATCCAGTTATTATAGCAAATGAGTGCAGTGAGTCTATCAGCCGTCAATGGATTGAAGTTACAGGAAAATGTGTTCCATTCTCAACCATAAAACCCCTATTCCCATCACAAAACAGCAAAGTCATAGGTCAGGAACTGTGATTTTAGCTTTTCACCGAAAAATCCCCTCCTGGCTTCTGACAGAGGTTGGAGGTTATCGGCTGGCCCTATTCTTCAGAGGGAATGAACACCATCAGCCTGTGAACTAAGTTGGCCTAAACATTACCACTGAGACTCAGAACCTGGCTTCAGAAGAGTAGGAAGGGCAGGAGACAAGTGGGAACAGAGACAGAGCGAGAACCTTCTCCCTCTCATGGAAATACCAGGTCAAGGGGAAGGAATTATTCAGCACCAACAGCCTCAAGTAGAAATAAAGAGCCGGCCACCCGCTGAGAGTTGCTGTCACTGAGGAAGGGTGAGTGGGAACCCCTGACCTTCCCCACAGCTCCCAGAAGTCACTGCCTAGGCTCCCGCTGCCATCCTCATGTCCTCAACCCTTTCTCCAGTGCTCACACACTGCACAGTCAGAGAAATTGATGTTATCCTGGGTGAACTCTCTGGTTGAAGCCCCAAAGCCTTTTAAAAACAAACTCCTGTGATTTTTTTGGAGGAAATTTGCTGGAGGAAAAAATAAAAGCAACATTTTGAATATCATCTCCAGCACTGATGGTGGTGAGCAGTGCAAATAAATCTTCAGCCGTCAACCCTGAGCTTCTCCACCAAGGAAAACCATGAGGAGAGGTCTATCTCGCCTTTGTTTGTTGAGAATTTGATAAGAACTCCCATCTCTACTGTTTTCATTCCGTACTGTTAGCCAAATACAAATCCTAAGGAACACGCTAGAGGTCGCTGTTTATTACAATCCGATTTCAGCAGCACAGAATGGCCTGACTGCCTCTCTTCACCTTAGATGGTGCAACTTGCAGACTTTGGTGTAGGAAACCGGTCATACCCAGGCCAGGTAGCGTCAGTATGCATTGGCCTGCAGCTACGTTGACAGAAGTATAAAAGGAGGAGAAAACAAATCCTCAAAGGTGCTTCAAATTAGATTTTTTTTAATATTGCATAATTTGTGACCTTTAAACACTTCCCCTATTGCTATGCCTTCCCCTCCCCTACTACTTAACTATTCGCTTCTTTCCAAGTGACTCATCAATCAATTTGAGGAATGTACAATGAGAAAGACTTGTATAAAAGCCCAGGTTTAAATACAGACCATACTTGCAGCTAGCCACTACCACTGACGCCCCGAGATTGTTATCCTTCCCAGCTGGCTCTGTGCCGAGAATATAAAACAGCTAAGAAATAAAACGACAAGACAATAGAGCTGATAACACTGTAAGCAATTATGGCCTCTCTTGATGCTGAGATTTCTAGAGATGCTACTCTAAGAGCAGTATTCTAATCAAAGCCATTATTAATCAACCAGAGCTCACGCTGGCTGACTCCTATTATTTCTTTCCTAATTCTCCTAATTATGTCCATCTGTTCTTTCTGTAGTCCTAACTGGAAATTGCAATTCTTTCAACACAGACCAATCCCAAAGGTGATATAGGGGCCAGAGTTGACAGAAAAGTCAGCAGTACTATCATTTCAAGGCAAGTCATGAACCACTTATTTATTGTTTGCTGTATTTTCACCTCTTTGCATTTAGTCCTGTACTCCAAATCCAAAGTAGAATCTAGATGGGGGTGCACAGTTGTTACAGATGCAAACATTGGTACAAGACAATGTATAACTCAGCGTTAAGGTCATGGCACAGACTCCAAGCCTTAGGAAAAATCCTAAAAGATAGAGCCCAAAGCCCTGGTGAAGAGTGAGGCTTAGACCCTTCTGCATACAGGCAGCAGGCAGAGGCTGGGAGCACATGGGGCTAGGGAGCAGGATAGCAGGGGCAGAGAAGTAGTCGTGAGCATGGCTTTTGTGAAGAGACTGGCCCACCTGGAGCCACAGAGGTACTCTTGTCCCAGGCTGAGGTGCTGTCACTGAATTGGAGAGGAACAGGAGAACCACTAATGGTGCTAGAGCAGAAGTGACATATTGAGTGTGCTTTTGGGGAAGAATCTGGTTGTATGCTTTTTAAAATTGATTCTAAATATACATACCATAAAACTTACCATTTCAATTGTTTTTAAGTGTACAATTCAAAAGCATTAACATAGCCATCTCTAGAACGATTTCATCATCTCAAACAGAAACTCTGTGACCATTAAACAATAAATCCCCATTTCCTCCTCTCCCCAGCCCCTGGTAACCTCTAGTCTACTTTCTGTCTCTATGAATTTGTCTGTTCTAGGTACTGCATGTAAGTGGAATCGTTCAGTATTTGTTCTTTTGTGTCTGACTTATTTCACTTAGAATAATGTCTTTAAGGTTCATCCATATTGTAGCATCTGTCTGAGCTTTTTAAGGCTAAATAATATACCATTGCCTATATATATCACATTTTGCTTACCCATTTACCTGTCAATGGGCAGTTGGGTTGTTTCTACCTTTTGACTATTGTGAATAAAATTGCTATGAACATTGCTGTACAAGGATATGTTTGAGTCTCTGCTTTCATTTCTCTTGGGTATATACCTAGGCGTGGAATTGCTGGATCAACATGGTAATTCTATACTTAAGTTTTTGAGAAACTACTAAACTGTTTTCCATAGGGTGACACAACTTTAAATTCCTACTGGCAAAGCACAAGGACTCCAATTTCTCCACATCCTCACCAACACTTGTTATTTTCTGGTTTTATAGATATAACAGCCATTCTAATAGGTATAAAGTGATATTTCGTGATTTCGATTTGCATTTCCCCAATTATTAGTGATACTGAACATCTTTTCATGTGCTTATTGGCCATATGTACATCTTATTTGGGGAAATATCTATTCAAGTCCTTTGCCCACTTTTGAATGACTATACACTTTTGAGGCAGTATGATGTTTCTGTCTTGGCCTGGCCACTTCCTAGCTGTGTGACCCTGAGCTAGTTACATAATTTCTCAGCGCCTCAGTTCTTTAATCTATAAGGTACAAATAATAGGCTTTACCTCATAGAATTTTATGAGGATTGAGTATGTTTGTATCTGCAAAGCACTTTGAGTAGAGCTGTAACAGATACTCGGTTACTGTTGTATTTATTACTACATGAGGTGGCTTGGAGGGGAGAGGCTGCATATGGGGGAGCAGTCGGGAGACAGGATCCTGCCACCAGTGTTGGCAAAAATGGCCTCAGAGATCCTCTAGTCTATTCCCTTTGTATAACAGAAATGGAAAGAGACAAAAAGTTAAACCCAAGAGCCAGTGGAAAGAGAATTCCTTGAGCCAGATATTTAGAGTCTAGGGCTCCTTCTACCACACTTTCTCTCTTCCATTTCAGCCTGCGGCATTTTGTGAATATCCTCATGGGATAAGATTTGAACATCTTCAAAACCACCTTGATGTCCTCTTATTGGCATCACAAGCTAGTATCAATGGGCCTGCAAAAGTTGCCAGTTCTGAGAATCGAGGGGGAGCTGATATGAGCAAGAAGTATTGTTGCCTCCCAAATTCCCATTTGGTGAAAAGGAGCCCCAGGCTCTGCTCAGTGTTCTGGGCACTCCAGCTCTGAGTCAGCATCACAGTTCTTAACGACAAGCTCCCACATTTCCCTCTTACCTCCTACATATGTGAGAGAGACCAATCAGAATAGAAGACGTGGAACTATGGGGCCCTCTCTCTTAGAGAGACAACTCTTGGAACTTCCACAAAAGGACCCAAGAGTGCAGACAGCCTCATTCACTTCAGCCGATGGTCTCACTGAACACAACCCTGCTTCTCTTTGTGCAACTCCCATGATTCTGTACCTACCAGCAAGTATGAAAATGCTAACTGCCTCCCAGCCCCCACAGAGGCAGGCGACACAGAATAGATGGATAAATGGACAGAAAATGAGCTGAGGTTACATGGCCTGCTGAAGGTTTTTACAGCGCCTCAGAATCAGAACACCCTGCATCACTGGTGAATCAATATGGCCTCTTCTCATATTGCCAAAAGCTGAAGTTCATGTCCACTTCCCTAAACTGTTCTGCCTCCAGTAGCAGAATCCATTAATATCAGTTTTACATAAACGCGGATGCTCTGTGTCTTTATCTTAGATGCAGCCAATATGATTTCTCATGTCCACCGCCCCTAAACAATGCAACATGCACTTCATCTCTGACTAAACCACAATGGCCCCTCTCTGTATTGTCTGACTTCCGATGATTCACATCACACTTCCTGTTTGGTTTCCTGTGTAGATGCATAGCTCCTGCTGTTTGTACCCATCTTCTCATGGTGCATCCGGCCCAAGGACACTTATCGCTCTTGTCCCTTTAGCAGTTGTACTTCTCCACCAGTGCTGCCTCATATTTTTAAAATGTTTTGATTATTTCTTCTTCCTTCTACTTTTCCCCTTTTCTTCCAGTTCCAATGATAATAGGTTTTTATAACCCCAGAGTCCCAGATACATCTTCTGTAATAGTTTGTCTAATGAGCAAGAAGCCCTAAGAAGCCCACTACCAAGACTTTTGGCAGGAGGGTGAAGCCAAGGCAACCTGCAGCATGAAGAGTGGCCCTGAAGGCCCTAGTGGGACATTTGAAGTAAGAGCTCAAAGCTTTTGGGTTTGCCCAGTACAACAAAGATGATTAACAACACAGAGAAGGCAGCTGTGTTGTAGCCTAGTGGTTTTCAAACTAAACTTTCCAGTGGTACAAAGGTGGGGAGTGAGGGAGGGAATAAGGGAGGAAGGGAAGAAGGGAGGGGTGGTAGAGGTAGAGGTAGAGGTAGAGAGGGGGAGGGGGAGAGGGAGAAGGAGGGAGGAAAGGAGGGACGGAGGGAAGGGGGGAGAGAGAGAGAGAGAGAGAAAGAAGAGAAGAGAAGAGAAGAGAAGAGAAGAGAAGAGAACAGAACAGAACAGAACAGAACAGAACAGAACAGAACAGAACAGAAGAAAGGTAGAAAACAAAGAAGAGCTAGAGCCAGGCTCTGGGCCTCTTCCCTTGAATTAAGCAGAGCAGCTCTGAGGTTATACACTTTATACTGCTCTTCTTTGGGAAAAGGGCTTTTGTAGCCCTGAACATACAAACTCCCAAGTGTACTTGAAAGGTCACTTTCCTGAGAGACAGACCTTGGGTCCCAACCTAGATCCACGGCCTTTGGCAAGACACAGAACTTCCCAAGTTCTCCCTACCACATCTGAAATTGAAAGACTTGGATTAGGAGACGGCACCACGATCCTTTTCATTTGATGATCTCCCATTAAATGTTATCTATAACCTTTAGATGTCTGTGTCAGTTCTAAGTCAGAAGGACTGGGGACCGAATTCCAACTCCTGCACTTGAACTCTGTTACCTAGTTGGGAGCCTCCTCCTGCCTGAATTTCAGTTTGCCCTCCCCTATAATTGCCAATAACATTAATGACCTTGCAGGGTTGTTGTGAGAATTAAAATTATTATATAGGTTTTTCTCAGCCCAAAGTAGTTGTCAGGAAAGCTATGACCATGGTTTTTATGCATGTACCTTTAACTCAGAATTTAACCCATGGGTATTTGAGTAAAAGCTCACCAAGATACAAGGATATTCATAAGCTGCAAAATTTGCAATAACAAAAGGAAAGAGGAGGAGAGGAATAATAGAACATGTCCATCAATCAGGAACTGATTAGATAAATCATAGATTATGCCTCTCTGTATATTTGCATTTTTTGACCATGAATAGGTTTATTGATTTATTTTATCAAAAGAGAGAGCATAGCCTGTCCTTTTGTTTACTTCCTCATACTTCTCTACAGTAAAGGCAAGTTCAATAAATGTTATCTTAATGCAAATATTCTATACTCTATAGCTATCTGTTAAATACATACATATTTAGTATAGTGAGACTGATGATGCGGGTGATGATGGGTCACTTTCAGAGGGCGTAGGAATCCCAGGATGCCTTTCAGGACAGCTGTCAACAAGCATCAGATTCCTCAGACGGATTTCCTCCAGTCGATCTTTTTTCTGATCACATCTGCTCCACTTGAAGAATTACTTGGTCCTCTCTGGGATTTTCTCCAAGTGAAATAACCCTCTGACCCTTGTTTTTATTTTTCTCTGTTTTATAGCAGAGAAACTAGGAAAAAGGAGAGTTTACAGTTCTCACCAGGTCTCAAGCTGTTTAACCGAACGTTTGGCTGAATGTTACCAGTGTCCTCTAAGGACATAATCCCAACTTCTTGGTCTTCAAAGTAGGCTTCTCAGCAGCTGGATTTGAGAGTGAAGAGCCTCTACTCCCCAAGCAAGTAACCTGTTTCACTTACAGAAATAGCAGCTGCTGTCCTTATATATAAAGCTCAGAAATTTGTGGTTTCTGTTTCATTCTTAATATTTCTTTTTTTAACTGCCTTTAAAATAAAATATTCATTTTTCAGGCATGCAGGTCAGTGCTAGTCAAATATCTCCACCATATAGATTATAAACTCTAGCCAATACCACTCTAAAGATGTAAGATTTCTGGACTGGGAAATAAATTGATAAGTAGGATTGTTTGATCCCCTTCTCTTCTGTGACGGTCCCACTCATACATAGGTTGAATGTCATTACTGCTTCCTCTGGCTCCAGGGCCCCATTATGACATCCTGTCACACCTGATTAATGCTGAAGTGTGCCAAGCTCTGTACAACCTTTCTTCTTCTTCCCTCGACACCCTTATACCCCTCACCTTCCCCAGCCCTCATACAAACCCAAATTTTTTCCCTCCTTGAGTAAATATCAGGAGCAAAGTAAGCTGATTCATTAATTTAGTTGATAGTGTGAATGACTGATGGCCTGATAATTTTCTCAGGGAAAGTGAAGGTTTTATGAGAGGCATTTAAAGCAAATCTTTACCTTGCTGATATTATAAATCCTCCACATTTCCTTTCTCCATCCCTAATTCAGCCTAGAATTAGATGTTGGTCCACAGTCCAATTGTGGGGAAGGATTGTTGGGGTTACAATCTCAGTTCATCAAGAAGAAGGCAGCTTTCCTGGTAGACTGTTTCCTATGATCTCAGCTCCTTCCTGCTTTGGGTATAACGTATTTTCCCCTTTCCTGCCTCCTTTTCTTCCCTTATAGTCCAGGACCCATAGGCCTATACTCTTTCTCTCTCTGTTCATTTTCGGGGCAGCTCACAGGCATTCTTTTGCTCAGTATTACTCAGTTCCCATATTTTCTCTTTGTAGTGGCTGTTCATATATCTGGGGACAGATCACAGAGGAATTCTAGTCTTGTGACCACAGTCTTCCAGATGTCAATCTTCCATGCATAGCTATGCATCCCCATACTTGGGGAGCATAGCATAGAGAAAAGTAAGATGTGAACTAAGAGCCCTATTCATGATATCATGATTGCTGCCTGTTCAAGGGCCCCTGAGGCATCTTTGAGTGTGCTCTTGAGCAGCATTTACTTTCCTCCTACCTTCTGCCATTCTTGACTCTCAAGATGCCCCCTGCAGGGACTTCTGCCTCCTGGCCGTCCTGCAACAACTCTAGTTACTTTGTTGTGTTTCTCTGAGTCATAGTGTTTCTCTCAATCAAAATCCAGCTGTGGGGCCTTTCTGCCACTCTTAAATGACCTTTAGTACCAAAGTACCAGACAGTTAGGCCTTCTCAGTGGCTCGGAGCTGCCAATGGGACTACTTTTTCATTGATTTCAACTTTCTCCCCTCCTTTGACGCAAATGCTTTAGACCAGGAGATATTGTGGGATGCTGGCTGTGCAAAATATCAGCCAAACGACTTGTTGATAAGTCAAAGCTGAATTTATTGTTTATAGCAGTAATGGAAGACACTGATCCTCTGAGTCTTAGAAGCATCCCAGAGTGGGAGAGGCTAAGGAGATATATTTACTGAAATTCTGAAGGTTTAAGGCAGGTGCTTCAACACGGGGGCGTAGTCAGGATTGAGTTAAAATCATGCTATTATAATTTAGGATGGGTGGACAAACAAGGTAAGAATTTTGAGGCAAAAGCTTCAGAGTCTTAGGGTAAAAAATGTCACTTAATCCTTTTTTGTTTAAAAAATTAATAGATATTTCAGGAAGTTCCTACAAAGATCAATAAAGTTATCTTTAATTTTTATTGCCTGGGCAAGAGTTTCCTAGAATAACTAAGTTATATAATGAAGGCAGAATAATAAAGTCATGTGTAAACAGTAAGCTGTGTAAGAGGTTTGATTCTCAATAATAATAAGACCCAATAGTGCCCATAGTGCTATCCCTAAGTATCTCCCACTAGCCCAATCTCATACAAACAGCCCCACCTTTCCTGTGCAGAATCTGCAGACCTACAAGTTTCAGCCCATCTTCTCTCATAGCGGTTCTTTCCTGTTGCAAGGTAAAGGATTCCTATGTTTATGCCCAGCTCAGCCACACACTGCCTCTCTTTGAAAATCATCCAGATCGCATGCAAACAGAATTTCTTCCAACTTTTTGGAAAGGCTCTGGCAGGCCTGGACTCATACACAATAGGTGTGCGGCATTGACCCCTGCTCCATCTTGAAGATTTTGTATAAGAGGAAATAAAGACATACTCTAAAGTGGCACCAAGTTTAAAAGTACCACAGAAAATAATCCACATTAATTAATTTCATTACTGAAAGAAATGGCGCATAGATGGCTAGATGTTCACTAACATTTTTATTCCCCTTTTCATAGTACTACATTATTGCTGGAAATTGGCTGCCCTACCAGGGACCACATTTCCAGCTTTGCTTGCCTCTAAGTGTGGCCATATGGCTGGTTCTCACTAAGGGGATGTAAGCAGAAGTGACATCTGTCCTTCTAAGGTAAGACTTTTAAGAAGTGGGTGTACCTTCTTCATATTCTCCTTACCCTTCTGCCATCTTGATGCAGATAATGGTATAAAGCCCAGGGGATATCAGGCAAGATAAGAGAAACCTATCAGGATCTCAGGATCATCAAATGGGGAAAGGTCACCAACCATGCAAGAACTGAGGGAGAAATATATTCCTGTTATGTTAACCACAAAAAAGTGTTTGGTCTACTTGTTGCAGCAGCTGATACAGAAGTGGAATGATTATAATATTTCCACAGGCAATCAGAAGAAAATGATCTCTGTCACTGTTCTGAGTTGAAAAACCACACCCCAGTGAAGAACACCAGGTTCAAGCTTGGGGTGACCTTTACAGAAAACCAGAACAAATTAATTTGGTTTGGGACACATTATTAAAGTAGCAGGTATTTATAGATGGTGTCATCAGCTGATCATCCTTGGAGAACCAGTTTGTTTCTTGGGAAAGGTTTTGGTAACTATGACTAGGCTGATAGTTCTCATTGTTTCTCTGCTCATAGTAACATACTGAGATTATTCTGATTTATGTTCATCAGATGGAAAGAAAGGTAAGGGCAAAGTCCATCTGAGCCAGAATCTCCAGGTCATTCTTCCTCGGGCTAGTTGGCTGCAGAACCAGGAGAATAACCTCTCCCAGTGCCCTTCTCAATACCCACATAGCCTGTAGGAATTAATGCCCTTGAGACAAAGAAGCCCTCACTTTCAGAAACTGTTCTGTGATTTTGCCTTCCTAAGTGTACATGTTTAGGCTGAGTCAAAGAAAAAAAACTAGAACATGTCCATAAGGATATGTTCTCTTCTCCCCATGTTCCTATCGTATTATGGAGAAGGACTTGATGTTGATCAAGGCACAAAATCCATGCTGGGTTTTCTAGGATAACACTCCAAGAGGGTTTAACCATGTTGTTTTAGGGTGGGCTCCAGCCCAAGAATGCTGCTGCTCTACGTGTGCCAACACCGAGCAGTGTGCATTCTAATTCTGGCTCCACCCCTGCAACCATGTGATCCACAAGAAGGCATTTGACCATCTTCTCCACATGCCCCACCATTTTCTGTAAAATAAGATTGATAAAATTGGCCAATTTCATGAGGGAGGGGTAGTTTATAGATATTAAATGATTACAGACTATAAATGTGTGGGAAATACAGAGCATTTTATATAAGCACTACCTACATGCTAATTAGCCTCAAAGCTGAGACATTTCCCATTACAAGGTAAAAAGAGTTCAGTGGACTTTTTAAAATCTATTTTTTGTTTTCCTATCTTAGTTAAACTTTTATAATAGAAAAAGAATGTAGCATTTGGCTCATCCATCCTGAGTACAAAAGGATTCCTCAGTCAAATAATGTTATTAGAGGAAGCTGTCCAGCTCATACTTGTTCATTCATCAGTAAGAGCGTGAGAGCTCTCTGGCAAACTGGTTTGGTGACATTCTCATCTGAGGAAGTCACATGGGCACCTTCAGCATATTTACATGTGTGAGTCCTGGCTTTGGTGGAGTTATTTGTGGGCAAGATCCACATGAAAGCAATGGCTTTTTGAGATTTAGGTGGGAGTGAGGTGAGAAACTGGCTTTGGGGACTAGAGACCTGACCAACTCAGCAGTAGATGCTATTTTTAGATAGTAGTTCTTCAACATATTGACATGATAAATGCCAAGTAAAAATAAGACCCTAAAGAAAGGCACCTGATTTAACCATCAAATGCAGCAGAGAATAATAATTAAAAGCTCTTCTTCTTAATGGCCACCTTTACTCAGTTAGTTAGACCTCTTAGCTTCCAGGTCATGGTTCACATTTCAATACCTGAGGAACATAGGGAATGTCTTTGGATTTTATTAGTTCTCATAACATGAGATTTTAAAATAAATAGCTATATCTAAATTTGTTTTTGGTTCAAGTATACTCTTTTTTTAAAAGTTTCCAGATAAAAATACCATGGAAATTTAGACCACCTGAGAGCTTAAGAAATCAGAGGTGTCACATTGAATAGACTGTGGTCTTGTCTCCTCACCTCTGGAGCTGTAGTAGCCTCCTCTCACCTTCTAAACTGTCATATTGGCCCCTCACCTCCTGAGCTGTGACATTCTCTCTCATCTCCTAAGTTGTGGCATTCTCTCCTCACCTCCTCAGCTGTAGTATTGTCCTCTCACCTCCTGAGCTGAGGTGTAGAACACCCCAGGTTCTCCAAATACACACCTTGCTTGTTCTCCAAGAGTGACAGCCATATAATGAGAAAAAGTGGCTATACCTGTGGTTTGTTTCAGTTTGAGGAATAGAATCCCACTGAAGCTAGATCAAATGAAGGAGATGCATTGTGGGAATAAATGAGGAATGAAAAAGAAATACAATTCCAAGGACATCCAAGAACAGGAGCTATAATAGAGTTAGGTTGAAAGTACTGACGGGTGGTCCTGCTTCAAGGATTAATTAATGGATCTTTAATCCAAAAGCTCCAAGATGTGCTTAAACTCATGCCAGATCATGTCATTCCTCTGCTCAGAATACTGCAGTGGCTCCTCATCTCAGAGTAAAAGAGAAAATCTTTCCCATTACCCATAGACCCTATATGATTTCCTCCCCCAACCTAATACCTCCTCTTCAGTCATTCTGCTTTGGCCATGATCCCTTTAACACTCCAGAAACACTCTTCCTGCAGGGATTTTGCACTTGCCATTCCCTCTGCCTGGAATGCTCATTCCCATATATCTACTTAACACACTTCTTTTAGGTCTTCGTCCAATGTCATATTCTCTGCGAAGGCTTCTTCCACCTAAATTGTCCACCCACCCCACGCCAACACTTCCTATTCAACTTACCTGCATTATTTTTAATTTTTTAAATTTTTGTTATGAAAAAATTTAAACATACTCAAAAAATAGTGTAATTAACTCCTATTTATCCATCATTAGTCAGATGTCTAAATTTTACCAGTCTCGTTTCATCTTTTTCCCCTCCACTTTTTCCTTGCACTATTTCTGAACTTCCCCAACACTTATCACTGTCTAACATATATTTCTCATTCTTATTGGTTATTTTATGTGTCTCCCACCAGAACGTCAGCTCTGTGAGGGCTGGGATTTGTGACTGCTTTGTTCACTGATATGTCCCTAATGCTACAAGAATGCCAGACGCATAGATGCTCATTCATAACGACTGAACGAAGCAATGAGCAGTTACACAGTGTTGCCTGTTTGCTTCCTTACAACCTCCCCCATCAACTGACCTGCACGGCCATGAATGCGCCAAGTACCCCTACCCTGACCCCACCCAGTGATTGTCAGACACAGCACCCACCTATCCCCGCCCCCTTATCCCCCCCCCACCCCCCCCAGATTCTCAATAATTTCTGAATCACATTCCCAGGAGGAAAAACTAGATTGGCCCAACTCTCTGTTTGCATGCTATGTCACAGCATTATGGCCAGTCTGTGAATTTACTTCCCTGGGGCCCTATGGTCACCACAGTTCATGTGGTGCAGAAGCAGGCACCCAGCAGGGGCGGTAGATGGGACATTTCTCTTAGAAAAAAGCATGTGTGATTTACATCCCTCTTTCACCATACAAACAATTTGTTAGCAAACTTGATGAGATTAGGTCATGTTTCTTTAGAAGTGGGTGGGTAACTATCCTTAGCAGCCTCTAGTCATCCAGCCATCCTTGGAGCTAGTGTGCTCCCCACAGGGATTTTTTTCTTTTTTTTGATCAGCTCCACTTGTGAGGGAGGAGAGAATGCACAGAGAACAGCTTATCTTGGTTCATTTTCTTTCTTCCATCATTTTCGAGGTTGTCAACCAGTAAAACCCTTCGGGCATCGCATACTCTCCAAATAAGCCTTTGATAAAAGCTAGGGGATATTGCCAGCCATGATGACAAGTTAGGAACCTGAAGGACCAGTAATATGCTAGCACCCTGGCAACCACGACTAGTCTTGCTTGGCAAATGCTCTTTGCCAACAGTATTCTTAGTCTACCTGCCAAAGGGATGTGGCCTCCTCCTTGGCCAATTCTTGTGTAAACCAAGTACTGTCCAAGCAAGGGTAGATTCAGAAGAAAACATCACATCAAAGCATATTCCAGAGTTGTTTGATTCTTTTCAGCAAAGATTGTTTATTTACACAGGAGCTGGTTACCCCTGACAGCTCTGCTCTAGCCAGCTACCACTTATGACATTCCATACTTCCAACTTGTTTTCAAAATCATCTCATGGGGTTGTAGAGACTCAATAGCTGTGAGTCCTAATTTAGATTCAAATATTTAAATTAACAGTAGGTGCTCTGTTAGCTATTGGACATTTTTACAATGAGTATTGACTGAGATCTTACATGGCAAATATTTTTTCTAGATTCTTTCTAGAGTAGGATTGATATTCATCTGTGTGGTTCAGCCATCCAGCAGTTAAAGTACTGAAATATTTCTGTACCTCTTGATGAATAGTTAACGGCCCCACACCGAAGCCCTCCACTAGCTCCGCTCCTTCAGTCCCTCCTCTGAAACCTCTGGACCTTGTCATGATCCATAAACTAAAGGGATAAAGCTGGAGTGGCAGGGACCAGGGATCCATTGCAATGGGACAGCACTTGTGCTATATCAATTGTTAAATATTTTGAATATGCCCACTTCTTGCTTCTAAGTTAAAAAAACAACCCTCATTCCACTTCTTTTTAGACATTTTCATCCTTGCTAATTTATAGAGACGGATGCAGTGGGATTGGGATTGGAAGAAGGTCCTAATCCCACACAGAGGTAGAACAGCCAGAAACAGAATTAATTATTCAAGCAGTGATGCTATAAGCATTTTCCTCCACTTTGGACATCTCTCCACCAGAATGATATCCAATGATATCCATAAGGGTAGTCGTTTCTGTCTGATTTGCACACTGCTATATTCCAGCACCCAGAACAGTGCTTGGCACACAGAAATTACTCAGTAAATCGAAACAGCTCTTGAATAAAGGCATGAACTCCCCGACCTGATGGCCCAGTTGTTGCCTAATTTAACAAACCTAGGAAAAGCTAAAGCTTATCAGGACTTCACAGTTTTGACATTTTTTTCTTAATTATTCATTCTCTTTCGACGTCAAGACATAGAAACCAGGATATCCATCATGCATGCTACAGCTCAAGTCTTCACATACACAGCGATATGATGTTTGTAGCATTCCTCTGTGCTCTATATGGCATTCTTGTTTTTCTAAGAGACTCTGATTTTCATTTCCAGAAAATTAGCCTCTCATATGACATCATTTTGACCAATTCAGCAGAAGCTGCTCAGGACCTCAGCCAGCACAGGTAAAGCAAAGGGAGGTGAGAGCACTCTGCAATCATGGCTCTGCCATAGCACATAACATTGTGGTTTCTTATCCCAGGGTGCTCCGGGACATTGGAATGGGGTCAGAGACCAGGAAGTGGCACTGCTGGCCAGCCTCCAAGAACCAGAGTAAGTGAGTCCACATTCTTTTTTTTTTTTTGAAGAAAGGCTGTTCTAGAGAATGGGAAAGTGCCAGGTTTCCTTCACTGGGCATCCCTTATCCCCTACCCACTGCCTAGCTGTGCTTGCCTGGGCCATGTTTTCTGTCACTAAAATCTCTGCGGGCTTTGATTGGTAAAAGAGCAAAGTCTCTGAAGGAAAACTTGAAGTATGTGACATTTGAGAATCAGCTCTCTTTACTGTTTACAAAACCGTAGGGAAAAGAGTCAGCCTATGAACACACATCCCACATGTAAATCCACATTTTCCTCTTGACTTTAGTTTCGCTTCTGTGGCTTCTGATACACCTTCTAAAGTGATCCACATTCTCCACAGAGTCTACGCTCTAAGATGAATTTTGTCTACTTCGATTCTAATCACAACACAGATGGCACGTTTTCCTGCAAGTGGCACAGCCTACTACACATCACGATTACATTTCATTTTTAACCCCTTTTATCCTTGCATTGTCATGTGGCTTGCAAACTTTAATTAATACCCCCTCACAAAATAGCGAGCATCATTACCCCTGTGTCAAGTTTTGAGAAACTTAGTCACCCACAGGCTAGGACCCACAAGCTGCAGAATAAGTCAGTAGGAGAGGTACCATCCAAATTACTGACTACCAACTGCCTGCGCCACTGGCCTGGTCTCACACCCATTTCTTATCTGAAGCTGCCTCAGCCCAGAGCCAGCCAGACGCCTCCTCTGAGGTCTCATTCTCATTCCACAGCTAACAAGGATGTCTCCACCCAGAAGAGGCAGAAAACAGGAGACAGAAATGGTTGAATACACATCAGAGAGCATCTGAGGACCTCAGTCCTGGTCAAGAATTTAGGCCTGATCTGAGAGTTTTCTCCCATGAATGTGAAATCACGAAGCTCCCTCTTGTTCCCTGAGCCTTCCAAGTGTCTCTCGCCATTCTCAAAGCACATTTAGTCCATGCCTCCCTAGAGCCCCAGTTCTTACATCATTACCTCAATCCTGTATTATCCTTCTGGAAACATCTCCACCCCAGCTCACCCTCTCCTGGGGACAATCCTTACTCTGAGAACTTCGAACCATGTCCCTCCCTGAACCTAGAGAAAGCTATCACACTCTATCCATCTTCATTCTCAGCAACAGAGGAAGGAACCCCACTAATGTGGCAAGGCTGCTGATTTCCTCCCTTCCCCGCCATCCCCCCTCAACCCCATCCCCTACTCCCAGACATCCACAGTGCTAACTCTGTCTAGCAACCCTCTTTGATTCTCTCCAAGATGACCTTTTTATATTTAATTATTCCAAGTGATCTAAAGAATGTTTTACCTTTCATCCTTTTCTTTTGCTCCTCGGCTTTCACTCAGTGTCCTCCCTTTCCTTCCTTCCTCACACAATACATACTGCTGAGCATACCAGACCCACACACTTTTGCCTAGAAGGCCTGGCCCTCTAGCTCATGATTCTGTATATGGAATCACTCTGGCACTCTAGAAAAGGAAGCCAGAACTGACTTTATAGAAACCAGCTCTCAGGGTATGGGAAATTACACCATGTAGAGGAGACACACAGTGTCTTCATTGGGAGTGGGGTTCCCAGATATTGCAAACAAGGAATTTTTTTTTTTTTTCCTGAAGGAGGAGAAACACAGGGAAGTGAAATCCTGACAAGTTTTCATCCCCCAAGAAACAGTCAGGTGCAGTGGCTGAGAGAATGGGCTATGAAGCCTGAGTGCCTGAGAACAAATCCTGGCTCATCACTTACCAGTTGTGTGACTTGTGCAACTTTCTTCATCTCTTGGTGCTTCAGTTCATTCTTCTGTAAATTATACTTCCTTCTCAGGAAGGCTACAAGAAATAAATGACTTAAAGCATCTAAAATTCCTGGAATAGTATCTACTTCTTAATAATTGTTCGAATCCAACTTTTTTTCAATGAACAATTACTCAGTGTCAAACATTGTACTATGTAAAGGAGTCCCGCCACACAACACACACACACACACACACACACACACACACACACACATCAGGGCTCTGATATGGGAAATAGATACACAGGCATTCATAACACATACCCCGTCGTCATGGCAGTGATGGGGATATGCACAAGGCATTATGAGTCTGCCTTTGCATTAATTAAAAACAATTCTAGCCCAAAAGCACATACTAGGCAGTGAAACTTGGGCTAGAATTCAGGAATTTATTTCCTCGGCTGGATGACATTGTGTAGTGAAAAACCTGTACAATTGGACATGGTGGCACTGCAGTGCTAGTCTGAGCAGGAAAAGGAATGGATCAGAGACAGGTCTGGGGAAGTGATGGCTGAATTTATCCTGATTAAAGATTTATTCATCAAACTGGAGAGGGGAATCCGAAGTGACATTCTAGGCAGAGAGAACAGAACAAACAACAGCCAAGAGGCGGGACATTACAAGCAGGGAAATACAAACAATTTGGTACTGCCTCAAGCAAAAGGCAGGGAATGGCAGTTAGTGTGTTAGGCAGTGGCTGAGCAATATAGCAGTATGTCCACCATGTTAACAGCAGTCCACCTGTCTAAGAGAAGATGGCCACAAGTTCGATTTTTTATTCTATACTGACTCTGAGTTACTGACTTGAATGTGGTTTTCTCTTCCTTCTCTGTTCTACTCTGGGGTTTCAATGAGTGTTGCTAAGAGCTGACACCCTGAGGACCAATAATCTAACGACTTTGGGCTCTCATTCTTCCTATCATTAGGATTAGACAGAGACCCTCTGTCAAGAGGGAGTCTCTCTAATTTGTGAAGAAATACTAAATGAAAGGTTGAATTATTTGTACTTTCTTTCTCTGAAATCCCAGGAGGAGCCTCCCTGAAATCACTTTAACAAAAGAAGAAATGGATACCTCCGAATATAGAAATAATACTGCCAGAACATTGTACATTTTTCACATGGGGCAATTCAACTGAAAATGAAACATATCATTTCATGGAATGTGGACATTCTCAATTATAACTTTGCTTTGGAAACCTAACTCATATTTAGTGTTTTATTAATCAAATACCACAGATTTAGTTAATATTTATTTTCTCATTTTACAATAGAGAACAATAGAGTGGCTAAATTTCCAGGGCAACAATATACAGTTTATATACAAAGCACAATCCTAGACCTAAGAGCTCCCTAGTTCATCTCACCCTAGAACTTGGGTCTTGGCCCAAGTCTCTTTCAAGATCTTATTCAATTACTCAGTAATTGTTTATTAAGGACCTACTGCAGGTCATAAGAGAGGCATGAACTGAGTTTCTAATCTATTACAGAAGACTAATACGCAAATAGATAAAGTAAACTTCCAGATGACCTGTAAAGTGCTAGAACAGAGGAATATGGGCAAAGCTTATAGAAATAAAGAACAATATGGCTGGGAGAGTTGGAGAAGGCTGGATATAAGAGGAGGCTTTTGAGGTAACTCTCAGAGGCTGAATAGAAGTTTCCTAGACAATGTGGAGACGGTTTCAGACAGAATAAAGCACAAGATTGTGAAAGAGTCTTAAGTTTCAGAAAACAACAATCCATTCCATGAGAGTGACTGTGGTGAAAGGTTTGAGGGTCAGAGTGACAGGAACTGAGCAATAATTGTAGCTTGGAATTGGACTGTGACGAGTCTTAGAGTCACATGTTCAGATTTGCTTTTTAGAGAGATATTCCTGGTAGCAGCTAAACAATGGTGATGGCCTGATCTAAGGTAGAATTCTCTAGCTTTGCAACTGACTGGCTATGAAAATGAAAGAGAGAAAGTGTTTTAAAATGACTTCAAATTTTCTAACTTGTGAAACTGAGGAGGTGGTGACACCATGAACCAAGATCAAGAATACTCCAGGTAGAGAGGTTGGAGATAAAAGAGTTCTGCTTGAGATGCATTAATTTTGAAGTAACTAAGATGGTCCAGTTGGTTATATCTGGTGGTCTTTGGAAATATTTTCTAAGCTTAGGAGAAAAATCGGGGCTGGAAATAGTGATATGGGAATTATTATAAGTTGAACCATATGAAATTGCCAACATTTTATCACATTGTACCCACAAAAATGGTAATTTCATTAAGAGAACATTTCATATGCGAAAATATACAAAGTGAGAGAGAAGAAATGAGTACCAAAGATAAGATATCATGTGGAAAATGTTAACTTCTACGGGTGGGCAGAGAAGGAGAAATTGTGAAGAAAATCTCAAAGAATTGGTAGAAGATAAGAAGTATAAGAGAAATGCAAGAGGGAGTAATGGTGTAGAAACCAGAGTAGGAGTACTTATCAAAAAGGAGTGGGTGTTCAAGAGCCTCAGATGCTGCAGAGAGTACAAGTAGGAGGATAGAAAACAGGAATCTGGCAGTTGGGAGGTGACTGTAACCTCAGCAAAATCGTCAGCTGAATGATGAGATAAGAGCTCAACTATGAGAGGCTAAAAAGAAAGGACTGACAGCAAGGTTTTACTTGTTTGTATACTTTGTTTTCTAAGGGTTGGGGAGATGTTCACATATTTGTGTGTAAAAGGAAGAAGCCAGAGAAAAGAAATTGAAAAAACAAGACAGAAGGAATTATTGAGAGAGCTGGGTCTTGAAGGAGGTAGGAGGAGCAGACTGAAGTGCATGGGAGGAGGAGATTGTTCCAAACAGAAGAGACAGAGGTGGCTCTCACTAAAGGCAGTTTTATGTCCCTAACCATCACGTGCACTTCCAACTATGCACTCAGACAGATCACATTTATTAGGGCTATTATGCTGTCATGGGACAAAAATCTTTCTCAAAGAAAAAGGGGGCAGAGATTTTTATTACCAGAATTTCTTTGCAGAGAACAGTTCTAATGCCTTTGATGTATTCTCGAGCATCACACATAAGGCCTTTCCACCAGTCATCTTTCTAAGAAGAGCCGTCTCCTTAGAAAGACCTCAAAAACAATCAGGTTGTTAGGTGAGAACTGAAAAAAGGTATCAGAATTTACTCTGGTTGCCAGTCTCTGGGGAGCTGTTTAGACGTTTCTTCTGGGACTAGAATTAAAGGTTCCAATTCCTACCTCTGAGAAAATTTAGGGCAAAAGACTTCCCTTTGGTTCCAGTTTCTGACTACCAAAAGAAGAAATTCATCACCCAGGAAAGCTGGTATTTGCTTAATGATGCACCACAAACATAGAAGCTGTCTTAAAATTTCCAGCTAATCCTGTTCCAGTTCTCATCACTTTGAAGCTGAAGTGCTGGGACTATGTCATATTCATCTAATCAGAACAGAAGGAAAAACAAGATGAGGAGCACAAGTCTCCTTGTTAATAAATGAAAGACCCAACAGCCCAACCCTCTAACAAAAGAGCCTGCAATCCATGAAGTAAGGGACCCAAATTGCCAGCTGAGCCGCCCATAGACCTGGGAGCTTAGGCAAAGAGCTGTGGATACAGAGAGGAGAAGGTGAGAGATGAGGAAGAGTCCCGCTAAGCCCTCATACATCACTCACATAGCCCTTACAGGTATCGTAATTGTCAACGATGGCTCTGTCTCCGGTGTGAGGACCCTGTCACAAGACAGTACTCAATAAATATGTCGCTAACAAATGAGCAAGTGAATGAATGGAAGGCTCTGCTAAGTAACCACGCCATTCATCCAAGTGAGAGTTGAGCTTGTCTTAGTGCTTGTGTGTGGGCAAGAGAAAAAATGAGGTAAGTCTTTTGGAAAGGTATCTTACTACCAGTTCCTGATCTAAAATGGTGAAACCAGTTTTTTAAAAGACCACAGATCTTCTGTGTGTGTGTGTGTGTGTGTGTGTGTGTGTGTGTGTGTGTGTGTGTGTGTGACCCTCAATGAGGAGTGTAAGCATCTCTAAGACTATTGCTTAGACGAAAATGATTTTGGATCTTGATAGATTATGAGAAGATGGACACAATTTATACCTAGAAGCATCGAGAGGATTTGCAGTAGTCTTTTGAGATAAATAAAGCAGCAATAAAAATTTCTCAGCATCCCAAGAAATTCTCGCTTTAGCTCCTGCCTTTTGTTCCATTCATATTCCCTCTTTTTTTTTTTCCTATAATCTTCTACATGTTTCTTATATTGTGAACTAATTTTGTTACTATGGAAACCACAGGGTCTACATAAAACTCAAATATGATGTTAACTTATAAAGTGATTTGGAATTTGTCCCATGGCTTGATAAAAAGCATTTGGAGAAATTAACACACCCTAATATAGTGATGTCTCCATACAAAAAAACATATCTGGGAATATATTTTTTTGTTTAATATGGTTGGGCATTTGGGTAGGCAAACATGATTAATGAAGAATAATCTCACAGAAGCTGCTCTGAATGAAAATAAAGCTTGGTTAGGAAATTCCAGGTTAATAAAATCATGGTAATTATGAGTTATAGCATGCAATTTTTTATCCCTCACACGCAAAGCTTTGCCTTGTTTGTGAAGCACTTAAGTCCTAATTTTCTAAAACAGCTTTCCTAAAAATATTTGAGAACAGCTCATCAACTATATGAGGGGAATGTTTAAGTAACTTTCTGCCTGGGGGTGAAAGATAAGGAAGCTCACGTCTTGAGGTCCTTTCCAGGCAATGGAAGCCTAATTATACCCCTGGGGATCTGCTCTTGGTTTCCTAGGCCAAGTTCTGCCTTCAGACTCACACATATGTTTCTGACGTCATCATCTGGCCTTGTGTCTGTATATGATTCAGCGGTAGTGGAATCTGCCCTAATACTCTGAAATCACTTATTACACTGATAACTGGAGAGAGCCTGGGAACCCACAAGCAAAAATCTACCTAGTTTATTCGAGGCAAAGCCACAGATCTGTGAGAGCTGTTAGACAGCAAAGACAGAATGAGTGGAATAGAAAGCAAGAAGGCAAGCAGCTCTGCTCCCGGCCTCCCACTCTTCTCCTCAGCCACCCTTCTCTCCGCCAAGTCACTTGCAAGTGTATCATCACAACACTCCAGAGAACATTCCTGTTGTGTAATAAGAAAGCATAATTATATGCTTCAGAGCTGTTGAGGTTTTCTCCTATTTTCAAAACAATGAATATCCTGTGGAAAGATAGCGCCACTTGTGAATAAGCTGAGATTCTTTCCCTGAACACACAGACGGTGGTTTGGAGAAGAGAGCACAGGTCCTATTAATGTTTTTATTCCTTGGATGACCGAACCACATTGTTCTGTGGTGCCCCAGGAGCAAACCTTTCTGTAATGTAGTTATAAGTGTAACCTCTCTCTCTCTCTCTCTCTCCCCCCACCCTCTCTCTCTCTCTCAACCTCCCTCTCGATCTCTCTCTCTCTCTCTCTGTCTCTCTCTCCACCCACCACCTCCTCCATAGAATAGGTCATCTAGTGCCGAAAAAAATGAAGTTGTTTATAAGTGTAAGTGTGCACTATGGAAAACTCAAGGCTGACTTCCACAAAGCATTGCAATTATTCTTTCAGATATTCATATTTCTCACTCAAATGTGATCAGCGAAGAGGAGGAAACTGTTTTTAAAAATATCCCCCTTGAATTACGTGGTAGTCCTTCCAAATTTGGAATCAGAGTGAAGCTCCATGAATGTGCAGTAACATATGGTTTCCAGAGGCAGAGGTTCTTTCCTGTGATTATCATACCAACATTCTTCAAAGTCCAGCAGAAAGTCACTGAGCACAGTTGTTGCTGGAGCTAGAGAAAACAGCATGTAGCATTTCAAAAATTCTAATCCTTTCAGCAGTTCTGGTTACTAAATATTGTCATCTGATTCTACAGGTAAGAAATGAGACCCAAAGAGAATTGTAGAAATGCCTATCTCAGAGTCCTTGTTCAGACTGTAAAATATCACGGAAGTGTGGTTATTTGTACCATAGCCCACGAAACTCTCGGTTCCACTCAGATGGCCCTGAACAGGACATGCATTCAAGTTAAAGCATCACACTGTCACCTTTATGAGGCTCGAGTCAAGTTCTTTTGACCATATGAACTCTGTTACGTGGAAATGGAAATTGTTGGTAACTGTCAGAAAATGACAATTTTCCTATGAGAGGAAGCAAAGGCTTCTAAGGCTCACACAACCACTAACCACTGCCCCTCACAGACCACAGCCTCGTGATGATTCTGAGGCAGACACTGGGCACCAGATTCCTTTTAATAGTTTGGTGATAGTTTGAGATATATGATTTTTCTTACTGAAAATATGTTCTTTGGCTGTAAATACCAAACCCATAGGGCAAAGTCACTTTTCCTCAACCAACTTTGTGTTTTGTCTCTTAGGCAAGAGGGAAATTTTGGGAAATCCAATTTTTATAAGTGTGCAAGTGTGTACACATATGTGCGTGCGTGACGTAGGGAAGGAAAGGGGAAGAAAAATATATTTTTATCCTAGAGCCAATTTCTAGCAGATAATTTGTATTCTTAGTCTGTGGCTTTGAAGAAGACTGTCATTTTATTGGCACAAATGACTTGCTGTGCAGTTTGTTGGGCAAGCGTTTAAAAAAAGTAGGGGGGAAAAGCACCCAGCCATGTGTGGAAAACGCCTTGGCAGATGGAGCACATCTCTTCCAAATCCCAGGTCCTTCACTACTGAGCATCCTCCTTTTCTTGATGTTGGACCCAATCACTGGTAGAGAAACAGATGCCAAGAGTTTTCCAATAACACCACTGAGGAGTTCTGAAACGAAGAGAAATCAGGGCTATCACGAGAAACTCTGCTTAGATAAGCAGTAACCAAGGCTGAGCCCTACACAAAATGACACTGTGTCTCCCTTGATCTGTATTTGCCATGAGATGCAGAAATTCAGAAAAGTTGTTTATAATTAAACTTCTCATTCAATTAACTTCACTTTTTAAATCTGAAGAAAGACCACAAGAGTAGGACTACATTTATGGGTAATGAGCATTTTCATTTGTCCCAAGAGCAGAATAAAGAGTTTATCTGGGAAACTTTTTGATGGGGTATATTGATAGACACACAGCAAGGGACCTGCTGGCTCTCTTTAGCATCCGACTCTCAATTTCCACAAATAAACACACATATATGCAACTTCTGTTTGGTAGACACTTTGGGGAGACAAAAACATACACGACTCCTCATATTTCTAGCTAACAGAGATTAGAGTTGATACACATGTGAATGTATGACTGAAAACACAAAGGTAACCGAAGTGAGGTGTCATAACTCATTAGGGTATAAGCACATAATACTTTCATTTTTAATTTATTAATTCATTTGACAAATATTAATTTGGCATCTATTATGTGTCAGGTGCTATTCAAGTTGCTGGGAATAAAGCAGAGACCCTAATAAACAAAATGCCAGCTTTCATGTTTATTACACTCTAATGGATTAAGTCAGACAGTAAAAAGTAAGTAAAATATACATCGAAAAATTGTACCAGATAGAGATAAGTGATATGGAGCAAAATGAAGCAGGAAGGGCAATGAAGAGTGCCAGGTATGCATGTGGTAAAGGAGAGGTTTGAAGTTGAAATAGGGTGGTTGGGGAAGCCTCGCTGAGAAGGTGGCAGTTGAGCAAAAACCTGAGAGCAGTGAAGGAGGGAGATATGGAAAATAGGAAGAGCATTCCTCGCAGAGGGAATAGCAAGTGCAAATGTCCCGTGACAGGAGTGTCCCTGACATGTGTGGTTGGAGCAAAGCAAACCACAGGAAAAGTATAAGAGACTATCAGAGAGATATGCTCTGGGCAGGGCACGAGCCAGATTACAGAGTCATTTAAAGACATGCTAAGAATTTCTGGCCTTTGTTCTGAAATTGGGAGTCAGTGAAGGGTTTGTTTGGCTTTTTGTTTTGTTTGCTGCTCACCAGCTGGGCAACCTTGGGCAAACCAATTAACCATTCTGAGCCGCAGGTTCCTCATCTGTCAAATGGGTACAATAACAGAATAATAGTACCTATTCTAAGCATAATTGTAAAGATTTTGTATAGTGGTACAGTATACATAAAAAACGTTATTTTTAAAAGTGTAGTTCGGTAGCACGAAGTACTTCATTGTTCAGCCATCACCACTATGCATCTCTGGAACTTTTTTATTGTCACAAACTGAAACTCTATACTCATTAAACAGTAATTCCCCATTCCCTCGTTCCTGGTAACCAGTGTCCTACTCTCCGCCTCTATGACTTTGATTCCTCTAGGTATTTCATATAAGTGGAATTATACAATATTTGTTTTTTAGTAACTGGCTTATTTCACTTAGCATAATGTCCTTAAGGTTCATCCATGTTGTAGTATGTGTCAAAATTTCCTTCCTTTTTTAGGCTGAAGAATATTCCATTGTCTGTATATACCACATTTTCTTTATCCAGTTATCTATCAATGGACACTTGGATTGCTTTCACCTTTTGTCAATCGCAAATAATGCTGCTATGAATACAGCTGTACAATGTCTCTTTGAGTTCCTGTTTTCAATTCTTCTGGATATATGTCCAGAAATGGAATTTCTGGATCATAGGATATTTCTATGTTTAATTGTTTTTGAGCAATCACCATACTATTTTCCATACCTATAGGGCATAGGTAGTTGCTTCACCATTTTGGGGGGGTTGGGGGGGGCATGGAGAGATCAAACCGTTTTATTGAGGGCTTTCAGGGGAGAGTGGAAGGGCTGGGAGGACAAAGAGATCCGACGTCCTTGGCCCAGCTGGAATCTCCCCAGCTTCACAGTCCCCTAAAATATGATTTTTTGATAACAGCCATGGGTATGAAGTGGTATCTCACTGTGGTTTTGATTTGCATTCCCCTAATGGTTAGTGATGTTGAACATCTTTTCATGTACTTTTTGGCCATTTGTCTATCTTCTTTGGAGAAATGTTTATTGTAGTCCTTTGCCGATTTTTAAATTGTGCTGTTTGCTTTTTTATGGTTAAGTCGTAAGAGTTCTTCATATTTTCTCCCATTCTGTAGGTTGCTTTTTCACTGTCTCAATAATGTCCTTTGATGAACAAAAGCTGTAATTTTGAAGTCAAATTTATCTACATTTTCTTTGTTCCCTGTGCTTTTGGTGTCATATTCACAATATCATTGCCAAATTCAATGTCATGAAGTTTACCCTTATGTTTTCTTCTAAGTGTTTTATAGCTTTAGTTCTTACATTTAGTTCTTCAATCTATTTTGAGTTCATTGTTGTATCTGATGTGAGATAAGCTCATTGGTGGGTTTCGAATAGAGTAGTAACATGATCTGACTTCCATTTTTAAAAGATCACTCAAGCGGCTTAGGATCAAACCGCTACCAGCTGTGCTTCATTCGGTCCTTTTACACACCAAAAGGTGGAGTCCCAAACCACATCTTGGTATGATTTTTATAAATTTTCAGCCACTTCTTTGTTCAATGATTGTCTCATTTGATACTACTTTGCATGAATGTGTGCTATCTCCTCCACCCCCAAGCATTCTAACACATCATATGGGAAATAGAAAAA
>NW_011888882.1:4259243-4264516 GCF_000151845.1 Pteropus vampyrus
TGAAAATCTTACTTCCCAGAGCTTTTTTCTATCAACACTTTGGTGTATTTTCTTTTTGTGCATATGTTTGTTCCCTTTGTCCCCAAAATGGTATCCAACTTTTCTTGTCATTTAATAATGGACTATAAAAAATTATCTAGAGTCAGAATTGAAAATTATTTTGACTCCATCTATAGGTAATCTCTCAGCCCTTCACATGCAGAAATGGGATAGTTCTGTTCAGTCAGGTATGTTTGCTTGGCTCTTAATTTTCATAAAAAAGGCCTTGGTTTTATTCTCTACCTGACCAATTATCCAATCACATCTCTCTGTTCTTCATCAACAGCAGAGGGTATGCATACTCAGAGGGTATACCTTGAACTCTACTTTCATATACCTTTCAAAAGTCTAGTTGTCAGAAATAATATCTATGGAGGATTGCTTGAAGGACATGAATCTATTTATTCCTCTATGTATTCTAAAATTTATTCTGTCAGCATGCCAGACCTTGGAGGATTGTACACACAGAGCATACTATTTTAGTTCCTTGTAAAAATGCTTTTACTGGATTGAACTTCAGCTGTATATCATCACTTTATATTGAAGAGCATCATAAGAAACAGTTCTCTGAGGTTTTTATATCTATTATGAAAGTTGACACGTTATTATGCTAGACATCATTTCTTTATATCACCCAGCACATTTTTTTATGAGAATCCACAAAGCGCTCAGGAAAAGAACCACAATTTTTATGTATTTCTTTAATCTCATGGACCTCACTAGTTTTAATTATTTGTCTCCATCTTTCCTTTGGCTGCTAGGAAGCTCAGTAAAACGGTAGCCCTCAAAAAGCAATTATGCTTAACAATAGTACGTATATATGCATTTCCACTTCACTTTGATTTTATGATATTTCTATCTCCTCATTTATTCTTCACCATTTTTTCTCTTCAACTATTAATTTTAACTTTCTATGTTGGACATATTTTTCATGTCTTTGTGGGAGAGTGGAAAGGAGAAAAAGAAAACAAGAAAGAGAAAATAAAGAAAATATAAAAAGAGGAAGAAAGAGAAAGAATAATGGTAGGAGGGAAAGAAGAAGGCAGGCAGAAAGACAATAAAGGGCATCCTAATAAATGGTGTAAAAGCTGTGCCACAGGAACCTTAAGGAGGAAGAGATCACGGCCTGTCTGATTGGGCTGGTCAGCAAAGGCCTGCAAGGGTTAATGATAATAGCAAGCTTTTGTAGAGAGCTTGCACTCTGTGGGGCCCTCTGCCAGGTACTTTATTTTTGTTTATTTTTTTAAATTAATTAATTTTTATAGAGATAACATTGGTTAATAACATTACATAAATCTTAAGTATACGACATTATAATTTGATATTTGTATACTCTGTCGTATGCTCACCACCAAAAGTCTAATTTCCATTCATTAGCATATCTTTGACCCCCTTTACCCATTTCACCCTCTCCCCACTCCCTCCCTTCTGGTACCCACCATTCTGTTATATGTACCTATGAGTTTGTTCTGCCAGGTACTTTAAATGTATTATCTCATTTAATCTTCAAAGCGACCCTTTGCAGAAGGCACTATCATCATGCTCATTTCTCAGGTTCAAAAAAAAAAAAAAAACCCAGAGATATCTAGAGAGATGAAGTAACTTGCCCAAGTTTATACCGTGGGTGGTGAAACTGATTTTTGACCCAGATCTGTTTGCTACACACTATAACCAGTAGTTTAAGGTTAATGTGATGCTTTTTAAATGGACCATTAAAATCATTTAGAGAAATTAAAATTCCAGCTAAGAGACATTTCCTTCTATTAACAATCCCTTGCTTTACCATCATCTTGGGGGTGCGGGGGGGGTTGTGTGTTATGAAGGATGACTTTCCCCTTCTTCCATTCATTTCCATCTCCCAAAGAAATGTAATTACATTGAAAATGAGATCAGGAATGGAGGGAAGTAGTGCAGACTTGCTGGCAGGAAGAGCAAGCAGGAAAGCCAAAAAGACAAAGGGAAAGCTGACAAGACAGAAGGAAAAGAGTGATGCTCGAAAGCAGATGGGAAGAGGCACTTGCAAAGAACTGAAAACCTGACTGAAGGCCAGAGAAAGAACAAAGATAATCTTGTCAGGAAGCCTGGCATGAAAAGCGGCAAGCTAGAGCTGAAACAACATCAAGGTACTTGGGAAAAGATGAAGTACTAAGGAGATAAAGTGAGAAGGCCTTTTAACAGCTCTTCCCCACCTGTGGGTCGTCGATGGTGGGTGGCCAAAGCGAAATTAGAAACATAGTGCCTCCCCGAAGCCCTCAATGCTCCAATCATAAACCAAAGTTTACATTTTAAAAGTTGGAGATCCTACTATTTGTTTCTATTTTTAGTAATGAGTTTTTTCCTTTATCTCCAGCGATGCAGTTGTTCTACAGAATCTTTACTTTCCAATAGCTCTAAGATCCAAATAAAACTCGATATTTTTTTAAAATCTCTAAATCCCAGAGGGAGCTTTCCACTAATGCACAGATAAAGATGGATTTATGAACTCTCAGGTGCCAATGAACAGCTGTGCTGTGCAAAGCGAGGGTAGTCACAAATGCACCAATGTCAAGCACATCACACAGCAGTTCCATTAGCAGTAAAGTGAAAACTCATTTTCCTGTAGGTAGGGGACAATCTCTATTTCAACTGGGTCTCTTTTAAATGATCCCAGTTACTACACAGTTGGTCATAGAGTCAAAAGATTCCATTCAGGAAAGCACCCAAAAGCCCAGCATTCACATCCAGAATGAAAATAATGACAATTCTTTTTATCTCTCCTCCAATGTTATATTTTGAAAAAGGGTTTTGAGAAAAGTACAATAAATATCCATTTCCTATTCACCTAGATTGGCCAATTGTTAATATTTTGCCACATTTGTGCCTTCTGTGTGTGCATGTGATACATAAACACACACACTTGTTTTTGCAGAGTTCTGTGCAGACATAACTCTTCACTTCAAATACTTCATCATATATCTCCTAATAACAAAGACACTCTTTCATAACCACAGTACAATTATCACACTCATAAAATTTCATGATTGATATACTATTATTAACACACAGTCTATATTAAATTTCTCCATTTTTTGCAATAATTTTCGCTATAGCCAAGTTTTCCCCTCTAGTCCAGAATCTCAACAAAAAAACCATCATTTTATTTGTTTGTCATGTCTCTTCAACTTCCTTTAATCTAGAAGTCTCCCTGAGCTTTTTAAAATTTCTTTCATGATATTGACATTGTTTTTAAAAATCCAAGCCAGTTGTTTTGCAGACAGCCCTCAATTTGGATTTATCTGGTTGTTTATTCATAATTAAATTCATGTTAAACAACAGAAATACTATTAGGTTGAATCATATGAAATTGTCTTTTTTATAGACCAAAACCAATCAAATATCAGTAATTTCATGTGGTTCAACTTAAATCATAAGGAACATTGTGTTCTACTTACTACATACATCACGTCATGGACACATGGGTGCTTGTTTGCCCTGTTATTGGTGATGTTAAGTTTGATCATGTGGTTAAGGTGCTGTCCACTGGATTTCTCCATTTCTCCATTTCTCCAAAGAGTAAAAATATCTTTTTCTCTTTGTAATTAATAAGAAATCTGCAGTGCATGCTTTCAGGCTGTGTAAATATTCTGTTGCCCAACAATCTTTCACCCAAATACTTTATCACTGATGAATCCATTAGTACCATGGTGGATGTAAAGTGGTGCTTTTCTGTTTCCATCACTACTTCCACATTTGCTAGCTGGCGTTCTTTTGTAAAGCTCTTAACCTCCTCACTGTTTATAAACTTTTTAGTCATTAAGGAGTCATGAATTCTTTTTTATTTAATTTGTTATAATTAATTCCTGTCATTATTCATTATAATTCTTTTCACATTAAAGGTGGGTTTTTTTTTTTTAACCTACCAAGTCATTCTTGCCTTTCTTGTGCCAGTACACTTTCCTCCCACAATGTATGTTATCTGCTTTGTCAAGTTTGAATCTACAGCTCCTGAGGTTGTTCTAGAACTGATTATAGAAGTGAGATTTTTAGTTTTTGTATTTGGTTGGACTTTATCTTTTCTAAAAAATATCTTAGGTCAGTTTTCCAAATTTGATTAACTTTTATGGGGAAATTCTTCTTAATTGTCACTATTTTGTATCTCTGCAGTTCTGTGAGATGGAAGGATGTGATGAAGGGGAAAGCGCAGGCTTAAAAACCACACAGATTTGGGTTAAAGTTATGCAAGCTTGAGAAAATCATTTTACCTCTTTGAGCTTTAGTTTCCTCAATTTAAAAAGAAAAGACATCTTAATCTCTGACATATAGGGTGGTGTGAGTATTCAGGGAATGATGTATGCAACGTGACCAACTCAGCACCTGACATATAGTAAGTAGTTATTGCTGGCATTATAAATGTCATTTTTTTCAGGCTTTAGGGGGTTTTTGCAGGTTTTATCCACCCTTAGATAATTTTATGTCTCCTAAATTATTTTTCTATAGATGCCTAAATTTGTGTTTCTCCAAAGTGAAAAGTGATTCTATTCTTTCCTACTCATCTTTTAATTTAGATCTTTTGGAATCTAAATGACTCTCTTTGGTGTTTGCATCACCTCCCAGACTGCAGCATCCGTGAAATGCATTTAACGTACGTTTCTTCCATTTATTTGCAAAATTTGTAATCCTGAATTTATTTTATATTCTCCTTATCCTCTTCCAGAAACATTTTCTTCAAGGAAATTCATTTATAGTTACCCCATATTTAGTTGGAAAGTTTCCTTCCTATCTCCCTATCTCTCACCTCTCCTCTCCTTCTCCTTCCCTCTCTCTCTCCCTCTCTCTTTCTTTGAAGTGACAGATATGTTTTGGAGAAACTGCTAGGCCAAACAATGTACCAGTAGAGTCTCTGACCTCAGGCTAGTAAGAAACTGGTAAATCATATATGTAACTGTAATGTAATGCAGGCCAAATGTAAGAAAGTTAAAAAGTGACTGGAAAACCTAAAGGAGGAATACTTATAGGCTGAATAGAATCTAGACATGTCGTGTCTTGGAAGATAATTGGTAAAAATTTAAAAATCAAACTCTAATCTCAAATAAAATTAAAATTTCCATCTAACTGTGCAAGCTCACCAGGATTACACATATTCAGGGAGACACTATACACGTAAGTGCCACATTCAATTTCTAATGCAAAAAAAGTCTATTGCTATTAATAATCCTTTCCACTCAAGACCTAGAATACTGTCTGATGCTATAGAA
>NW_011888882.1:4264566-4298391 GCF_000151845.1 Pteropus vampyrus
AGAAACATTTTCTTCAAGGAAATTCATTTATAGTTACCCCATATTTAGTTGGAAAGTTTCCTTCCTATCTCCCTATCTCTCACCTCTCCTCTCCTTCTCCTTCCCTCTCTCTCTCCCTCTCTCTTTCTTTGAAGTGACAGATATGTTTTGGAGAAACTGCTAGGCCAAACAATGTACCAGTAGAGTCTCTGACCTCAGGCTAGTAAGAAACTGGTAAATCATATATGTAACTGTAATGTAATGCAGGCCAAATGTAAGAAAGTTAAAAAGTGACTGGAAAACCTAAAGGAGGAATACTTATAGGCTGAATAGAATCTAGACATGTCGTGTCTTGGAAGATAATTGGTAAAAATTTAAAAATCAAACTCTAATCTCAAATAAAATTAAAATTTCCATCTAACTGTGCAAGCTCACCAGGATTACACATATTCAGGGAGACACTATACACGTAAGTGCCACATTCAATTTCTAATGCAAAAAAAGTCTATTGCTATTAATAATCCTTTCCACTCAAGACCTAGAATACTGTCTGATGCTATAGAACGAAAAATCATCATCCTGAGTAATTTCTTCTGACTTATCTTCCAATTTACTAATTCTCTCTTTACCTTTATCTATTATTTTTAACCCATATGATGAGCTTCAATTTCAATTATGTTTTTTCTAGAAGTTCTACTTCATTCTTTTTCAAAATTATTTGTCTATTTTTTAATATTCCTCATTTTTCACATATTTTCAAGCTTATCTTTTATTTATTTAAACATAGTAAGCATGATGATTTTATATTCCTTGAATAATAATCTTTTATTTGAAGCCTTCATAGATTTGCTTCTCTTGTCTGTTTTCTATTGGGTTTTCGTTATGGTGCCAATTTATTTGTGTGTTTAGTTATTTTTTTTTTTCTGTGAACTTTTCATGGAAACTTATTTGTGGAACTTTTATGTGGCCTATTATGAAGATGCTTTCAACCAGACAGAATTTTCTGTTGCTTCTATTGAGCTGCTTGAGGCTTCTGCCAGTCCTAGACCACTTTAATTTAAATTTAGCCTTGACGGTTTTTTTTTTTTTTAATAATATAAAATCTGTGCTTTAAAAAAGTGTACAAGAGAAGATTTTTGTAGCTGGAATGTGTCAGGGCCAGTCCCCCCAACACTGGCTCTGCTCAAAACCAAGGCTACTTACTTTCCTTACAGTCCACTGGAGGTGGGGATAGGAAAGATATGTTCATTTCTGGTTGACCCTTACCCTAAGGATCTAGACCTTACCCTAAGGGTCTAACCTTAATTTTGTAAGTGGTGTCTCCCTTTAGACCCCGACCTCTTTCAGGCCCTAGGCTTTATTTAACAGTCCCTTGGATTAAACAAATCCAAGTTTGCTGGGTTCATCAGTTTGGCAAATGGTTTAAGGCAAAAATTGTTTTCCTGTCAGATTTTTGCCTTTAGTAAAATTAGTCTAATAATTTTACAATAATTTTAACACTTTATGCCTTACAACTATTTTTGTGTACATATTATCAAGATTTTCTAATTGCTTTTAATGATAATATGCAAATACCTAACCCAGTGCACACTATGAAATGGAACTTTAAATTCACAGTAACTGTAGCAACTTCTCAGACACCATATGATCATTCTATTAAAAAAATTACTTGCTTAAAACTTTCAATCTATAAATATCTCAAGTTGTTTACTATTAATTATAAACTTATTTAAAATATATCCAATTATCTCCATAATAGATGTGTGTTCTGGCAAATCTTGGAATATAAGACTTTAGATACTGATGTTTATATGCATTTATTTTTTTTCACTAACATCTAAACTTCTGGAATAAGCAGAGAAGAAAGTATCCTAAGTAGTTACACTTTGGAAGGTTACACTAGCCAAGGAAAAAATTGTCATTTGTTTTATTTTTATTATTAAAATCTTCTTAAATATATATATAATAAAAATTAAAATCTTATTAAATATACATATATATTTAATAAGATTTTAATAATAAAATAAAACATGAAAATACTGTTTAACAACTCAGATTTTTATAATATTTCTGTTATTAAAAACTATCAAAAGTATTTAAAAATCTTTATTTACTCCAGATTATCCTCTAGAATTTGTTCAAAAATGTTTTAAGTATGCATTTAATACACGAACACTTCTAATATTTATTTGCTATTTGTAAATTTGTCATCCAAGTCAAAAAGATGAGAGAGAGCAAATAGTGTTTGGTTAATTCAGAGTAATAAATTAAGTGCGCTTCGGTTAATTCCAATTTTTATTTCCAAACAATTTTTATTTTGAACATTGTAAAAATAGCCAATATTATCCCTCTTCCACAGAGCAGCAAACAGAATGTTACTGATTGACTCAAGTAGTAAATGATAAGTTCAATGTTTAAATGGTTGAACTGTGCTTTTATTTCCCCTGATACAGCTTTGGAGCAAAATTCAATCATTTAAAAAACCCTGAAAGAAGGGTTGAGTGGTATTTCAACTGGCAAGAAAATCCAACATATAAGCAATGGAGTAGTCACTTGGGAAATCTTCAGACTCAATGGATTCATTCAATTATTATTTACTGCACACCTACTCTGGAGACTGCACTAGACGTTGCAGCCATACCATGAACAATAGAGTCTTTGCCCTCAAGGAACTCTGTCTTCTAAGGCAGTCTAAGACCTTCATAGGTGGAGACAATAGCTTTTCTTCTCCACTACTTTTTCCTCCCCTTCATCTTCTGATTACTTTCTGAAATTGCCACTGTTCCACCCCAAACCAGAGTGCAGTTTTGGGGAATACAATGGGAACTAGGAAGTCCCATTATCTCAGCATTTGCCTTACTGACCATGATCCCAGCCTGGTTTCATTTCTTCACCTCTCTCTCTAGAAGCCTTTTCTGTGCCTCATCCCAGAGCTCACACATTGAAGTCTATTATGAAATGCCAGTAGAGCCTAAGTCAGGCTTCGTTCTGAAATATGGGTGGTCTTATGTGACATGGTAGCACTCAAAGCAGCAGAGGTCCTCCCAAGAGAGGCAATTCCATCCCCAAATGAATTTGCAGGGGTTGATATTGGTGAGAAGGTTAAAGTAGAAGAATGTGTTTATAAGCACATGGGAGACACATCCTGAGGATTTCTAAAAATTACTGGAGGAAGCTTCAGCTGGTCTTTATCAGTCAATGGGAGCAACAAACAAGCAAAAGGTGAGTTTCGAGGTTAATGCAATCTTGTTGATATCCAAAGCTGGTGAGAACCGAGACATTCGGAACACATGTTGCCTTCCTGGTTCCAAAATGTAAATTTAAAAAAAGTGAGAGAGGGGATTGGAGAGGACTATGGAAAATTCTCAGAGAGAGACTTTTACTCTCTAATTCCCTTTTTAAAAAGCCACATGACTGCTTCACAGTAGGTATGTGGCAAGATTGGTTAGGCTCCATCCCACAGTGGGTCTTAGAGGAAAGGACTTGGTGAGAAGAGATAGTGTTAGGAAATCAGAAGAAGCAGGCAGCCTTATGAAATCAGAAAAAGTAGGCATTAACTAGCACCAAGAAATGTGCCCAGACTTATATATGCCAGTGGAAACCTGGACTCACCCGCACCTTCCATCCTCCACAGCATCTTTTTCCACCACTACCCCTACAGGCCCATTCTCACCCATGAACCCTCCTACCACCTCCTCCCCCTTCATTTTAACCCAACAACCAATTTACAAATTTTAGTGTTGTGGCTCTCAACCTTGGCAGCATATTAGAATTAACTGGGGAGCTTTTAAAAACCCCAATGCCCAGGCCAATTAAATCAGAAGCGAAACCCAGGCATGAGTAGATTTTAAAGCTCTCCTGGTGATTCCAGTGTGCAGCCAAAGTTGAGAACTTCTGCTTTAGGAATGCAACTTATTAATAATAAATTGAATACTGCCTGGCTTTTCATCAAAAGCAGAGTGTCAAAACAGAAAACAGACTGGAGAGAATAGGGTAAGGGTGGAGTGCAGAGGGAGAATTTTGTTTCAATAACAACAGACAACGTGTGTGAGTACACACATGCATGCATGCATGTGTTCTACGAAGAGCTCACATTTAGAACAAAAACATTGAGATCTTACAAGGGAAATGCACAAAGGTCATGAACAACTCACACAGAGAACTACAAAGAATAAACAAACACGAAAAAGTCCTTTTTGCTGATAATCAAAAAAAACTAAATTAAAAGCAATCTTGAGATTGCATTTTATATCTACCAGTATAAGAGGAAAAAGCTTAAATGACACTTAATTTTGATGAGATTGCCATGAAACCAATATGCTCACAAATTCTGATGGTATTGTAAATTAGTTTTTAAAAACTTCTGGATAGCAGATGGCAATAATGAAAAAAATTATAAAGGTGTTTGGACCCATGGACTGCTAGAGGTTTAGCTTCAAGTGGTATTGAAACTGAAGCAAAAAGATGATACGCTTGAAAATAATCTCCGCAATGAATTCTAAATAGCAAAAAATAAATGGAAACAACCTAAATTTCCAACATCAGGATAATGGTTTAATAATTCATGGTATACCAGCACCATAGGACATTATGTAGTCATTAAGCTGACAACTATGAAGGCTGTGAGGAAACATGGAAAAAAATCACTCCCTTGAGGGGGCTATGCCCAGGCTAGTAGAGCCCTGCCTCTCCACAGCAAACTGCCATCAGGGCTATCCAAGAAGGAAGCTGTAATTTGATCTGATTTCCCAGCTTCCCTTGAGAGACCTCTGGGAATGGCTCCTGTCAGGTCTCACATCTCTTTCCTGTCCATTGCAATGGGGAGCCCAGCCTCTCGCCACCTGGGCTCTTATCCCCAGAGCTCTGAACGTCCCCTCAACTCAAGGAGACTTCCACCCTCCCATCCCCCAAAGCCTTGCAGTCTGCCCTCTGGAACCCATGAGGTGTCATCACGAAAAATCCTATATTTCCAACGTTATCTCTGAGACTTAACTTGTCACTCTAACTCTGCCTTTAGGAAGCATTTTGGAAATTCAAAATGTTGGTCGTCAGAAAGATTGGGTGCTGCTTCTGCCAGGGCTATGGGATTTGCTACAATGAGCCTAACAGTCCTTCACAATGAAGAATTGCTCTGTATCCTGCCAGACAGTCACACGGTTTAGGAAACTATAATGATCTGAAATTGGAATTTAACTCTATTCTACATATAGATCCAAAATATAGTTCTCACCATTTTAAAATACATTGAATTTTCCAGAAATAAAACTCCCAGGTAAATGAGGGGAACATTGTACTTTGTTTTGCACATTTTCTAAAAGTTGTACAACATGTTGGAAATCTACATCCAGGAAAGCAACACACCTCTAACAGTCTTCCTGTGTCATTGTCGTATTCACAGTGTTCTCTTAATGGGTCCAAATAGTGAACAATTTCATTAGGCCTTTTAGTGTAGTCATGGCAAAATGTTTTTACATGTCAAAATGAAATTTTCTTATTATAAGTTACTTTCCTTTTATCTTTGCATTATATTACAGCTAAGGAGTTACAAAAGATTTGCTTTAAAAAGGGGAGGCATTAGGCCTAATAGGAGTGAGCACCAAGCTTCCCATCTACCTCTTGCAAACAGAGATGAGTTTTCCTCTCACCCTCTCACATAGGGCCTCAAGCTGCTTGAGGTCCTCCATTGTTACCTCTAGACCATGTCTGTTATTGCCTCTATTAAAAATCTCAGCTCTTTCTGAAGAACAGGCCATCAGACTATAGTACTCATGACCCCTCAGAGCTCTCACCCTGACTCCCAGGTCACTCCCCCCATTTACCAATTTTTAGCAACTGGCTCAACCATCTTCCTTTCTACCAATATTTCTGTCATCATTAATGGAAACTTCAATCTTTATGAGGACAATTTACACTCACCTGGCTTTGCAGTTTCTTGATCTCCTCACTTCCAAAGACCTCTTTTTCCAGTTCACCTGAGCCACCATGTCCTCATCACCACCAATCCTCATCACCAGTAATGGGACTGTCTCTGATGACTCAGTTTAAAGCCTCCACTCTCTGACTACCACGTCATGTCCTTCCAGCTCACTTACTCCGGTATCCTCCCTCCAAGAATTCTGAGACCCCACTGGGACTTCTAATTCATTGGTCCCATCATCTTTCCACTCTTTCCCCCTGCCCCCACTTCTGCCCAATTCTATATTTTTACCTTTGCTCTCACTCTTACCACATTCTGATCCCATGATACAGAATTTTACACACACACCTATATCTATATTTATATCTATACCATAACTCCTTTGTTGCTTTCTCCCTTCATTTTATTGTCTGCCAAAGCTCCAATCCCAGTTAAACATTTCACGTCCTGCTGAATGTAGCCAAGAAAAACACACCATCTTGCAAACTGGTCTAACTTTAAATTTAAAACGTTTAAGCGGACATTCAGCTCATTCAAATTGATAATATAATCCTAAAATATGTCCCTAGGAAATTGACTTTCTCACTTTCTAAGACAACTCTTTCACATTTTCTCCTCTCCTCAAATCACCAACACCTTTCTCCTCTCCTCACACTCTGGTTTATTTGCTCTCTGTTTGGAAGTTTGGATAGCCCATGGTGGGAATGGCTCATCTCTGATCCATAGGCATCGACTAGGGACCTGGCATGGAGCTGGAGGATTGACCTCCAAGATGGCATGACTCACAGACCTGGCAAGTTGATACTGGCTATTCAACTCGAGATCATCAGCTATTGACCTCTATTCTCCTTTAAGTGGGCTTCCCCCTGAAGCTTCTTGAATTTCTTCACAGTAGAGTGAGATACAAGAAGAAGGAAATAGAAGTTGTCTGCCTTCTTAAAGGGTAGGCACAGGGTCACATCTATTGTATTGTATTGGTCAAACAGTCATAGTGCCAATCAAAATTCTAGGGGGTGGATAACAGACTCCACTGCTTAGTGAGGGACAGTGACAAATCATTTGTGGCCATCTTTAATCCACTACATCAGCCCTTTGAATTACAGTTGATTTGGTTCTTTAGAAACAGCAGTGTGTTGGTAAATATTTAAGAATGACCAGAGTAAAGTGGAGAGTGGGTGTTGATTTATAGTATTTGCCAATTTCCATGGTGTAGACTCTCCCACCATGGCTGATTTCAGGCTACCATGCAACATCACCAAATATATTGGAGAAAAAATGCACACAATTACCATTACAAGAAATTGCCATTATAAGCTTGCTCCAGAAATAATTGATCAATTGGAAAAAGAAAATCTGAATGGTAGTCCAGGTAATAGATGTTTATTGAGGGCTTACTATGTCCTAGGCATTAAGAATATAAAGATGACCAAAACGAATTCAAAATCTGTGCTCTATGAGCTTATATTCTAATAAAGGAGTCAGATGATAAGCAACACAGTATATACAATAATGACAGGTGCTAAATAAAACAGGGCAAAGAGCAGAGAGTGATGGGCCATAGTCTTTTAAGATAGAGTAATTGAGTAAGGCCTTTCTGAGAAGGAGACATTTAAGCAGGTTAGCAACCAATAATAGTTAGTAGAAGCTAAGTCTTATATAGCATTTTTTATGTGCCAGGCACTCTTTTGATAAGATTACATATATTAATTTATGAATTAAATTCCTTAAGAACGTGTCCAAATAAGGACAAATTTAATTCAATAAAAAATAATGTTATAGCCCTCCAAATGTATGTCTAGAGCAGAAGAAAATGTGACAAGGGCAAAATATCAGAAACAGGTAATGCAGAGAGACAAAAGCAGGCAACATGGGGAGAAAAAATGTGGTTTGCATTTGACTCTCACCAAATGCCATTAGCTGTGGTAACACCTCTGGCAGGGAAACCAGTTGTGTGAGGACAACCTCAAGAGTGTGTGGGGAAGTGGAGACAAGACTTACACCCATGTGATTAGGCAGTTTAGGAGGGGGTTTACAAACTGTCTTTAATTATAATGTTCACTGTCTTCCGAACGAGAGCCATATTTGAGAGAACCACATTAAATATGTGGTTCATTTTATGGTCCAGGTACTTTCACATTTATCCTCACAACCACTTTGTGAAGTAGCTAGGGCAAGAAATAACCCCCTTTCACAGATTAGGAATCTTGGGTTCAGGAAACGAGAGAGTCAGGACAGGTTTGCTGGCTCTAAATCAAATTAATTCAATAAATATGTGCTGAGTGTCTGCCTGCAGTGGCTCAGGCACAGCGCAGGTGCTGGTATGACTATCTCGCCACCCATCCACTGCCCTGGGGGTTGTGATGCCACACTCTTACAGGTTCTCCACACATGTCCCGGGGCAGCACACCCCAACTGATGTACATTCAGGCAAAGGAGGGAGGCAGAGAGAGGTGAGACCCCTTCCGTGTGTAGAGTGAATATAGGATCTCGCACTTCCTTGCCTTAGCTTCCTTCAGCAATTACAAAACAGAGATAATTTATCCCTAAGTTTTCTACTTCCCCATCTGGAAAGTAATCTCAAAACTAGTTTCTCTTATAACTGAAAATCTTTCTATATACCAAAATACAGATTTTATAATCACCATTTTTTAAATCTTGAGAGATTTCCTCTCTCTAAATACATGCTGTGATTGCTCTCAATTAAATGAGTAAGAGCTGGAACAGGCAAGAGGAACCATGCTCCCTGGCAGAGCCTTGGGGCTGATGAAAGCATTGACTCAGTGGGTCAGAAGAACAAGTCCCTAGAGACACCATCTGAGAACACACTGAGAAACCCGAGTTGAACCAGGTGTCAGGAGACCCACTGGGCCTTTTAAATGGTTAAAGGAAGACTGTGATCAGAAGAGTGAAGGGCTATTGGAAGATCAAAGGCACTGTAGAGCAAAGGACTACCCATATCAGCCGTGAATAATAAATTGTCTTCCTTAAGGAGCAAAACATGCTAGGGCTAAAGCCAGAACAAGTACATTCAGGCTCCATCAAATATTGCCATCAAATGTATGTGGATATGGGGGTGGGGAGGAGTGTAGTAAAAAAATTAGTTTCTATGGTCCATAAACATTCATTAAATCTCCCCTAAAACAATGAGGAAAATGATTGGTATTAGGCTCTCCATTTTACAGCCAAAAGAACTTACGTTACAAGATTAAATTGTTAAAACACTGTTAAGTAGATGAATAGAAGCAAAAAAAAAGAAAATCCCAAATATTTTATTCCCCTGGCCTAACCATCAGAGAATGTAATCTTTATCTTACGTGATGGTTATCTAGTTACTTTCAGCTTAGGGAAAGATCTGAAAAGTGGCAAAATGCCTAATTTATAGACTCTCTTGGGAAAAAAAATAGGGGAGATAAGAGGTTTTCCTATCAATGGAATACCAAGATCGACTTCTACCTAGGAACCCAGCCAATCTATTACTTCTTTCCCATTGTGAATAAAGACTATAAATGGACACACTAAGCCCTAAAGAAAGGGGTTAGAGGAGAAAGAAAAATCAAAACCCAAGTGTAGAAAAGCAGACAAGTAGGATCAGTTTGTGAGATTGCTGTCCAAATCCATCCAATTATGCGTGAGGCATGGCTGGCAGCTTGATGTAAGCTAGGTGGTCCGAGCCTCCCAGCTGAGCCTGCACCCAGACCAGTAGCAGAGCACCAAATCGACCTTTGATAAGCAACTGGGTTTCTGTCCTTGTGCCCAGAGGACACGCCTCTAAAATGCTAAGTGTACTCTTCTTTTCAGAATTGCTCCTTCAGAAGAGTGTCCAAGACCCTGTTACTCTTTGTTCCAGCTCACACACAGCTTAACGCAGTCCCTCCTTCCTGCCCTGGGCCTTATCCTCTTCCTTCTCCCACTGATCCCACCCAGAAAGGACTGCATTTCACTGTCTATAAGTAACTCAGGCATGCTTTCTGCACCAAGGACATTTTAGGGGGAAAACAATTATAATACTTGGTGGCATTTATAGGACAGCTGAAACAAAATCTTGTGGATTTGTCTTGCTCTTCCCTCTAAGCAAGCAAAACCAGGGGGGACTTCCTCCACTCTGGGTGAATTTTAAGGAGATGCATCTTCCCTCTGTTTGTCCTCTCTTCCCAACTTCTATTTCACTCCCAGCCCCACCCTCTGGCAGCAGTGAAAAGGGAGCTAGCAGTCCACGCCCTCCTCCCCCATGACTGACCCTCAGAGGTGGGGGGGTGCCCCTCCACTGCTGACTGGGAGCCCAGGCACCAGCAGATTCCCAGGCTGAAGACATGCCCCTCCTCTTCCTCCATGTCAATCAGCCCCTTCTCCTCTGCCAAGCCAGCTGTCTGCACCTGGCTGTCTGTCATTCTGCTCCCTTATTCTGCCTGGCCAGAGGCCAGGTTGACATGGTCCCTGCAGGGGTCTGTGCTCCGCTGTGGGCAGCCAGCTGGAGCCGGGTGGAGGCGGGGAGGACTCTCAAGGGGCCTCTGGCCCTACCAGTGCCTGAAGCAGCCAGCCGTGCTCTGGCTTTACCTAGCTTTTCACCCAGTGTAAACTAGTCTTCAGGCTTCCAGGGAGATTCAGAGTGTGTGCCCTCACAAAATGAACAGGCCTATCGCAAAGTATTTCTATCAATCAACAACATAGTTTGGTTATATAGGTGAGCCTATCTGTAGACCAAAATCAATATTGTCATTACATGTAAATAATGTCTTTTAAATGCAATTATAAACACTCAACAAAAATAACAATTTTTTTTTAATCCACTTAAGGTTCTGAGACTTCCCAAAGTTCATTTAATCTCTCATAAGTCTTCAAAGAGCCACATTTCCAGGTACCAGATTTGCACCGTGGTATGCATTAAAGCAGGACACCCAAATCTACATGTCTGTATGTTAAGTGTTTCTGGTTAAAAGCAATAGAAAAACAAATCTACTGACTTAAGCAGAAACAGGGAACTTTATTGAAAAATACCTGCATAGCTCATAGAACCAAATGAAGGAAGAAATGAACAAAAGGATGCTGAGCCCCTGGGCTGCGGGAGGTCACCGCCCTCTCCAAATGCATTGCCCTTTCCCTGTGCATCGTTTTCCATTGCTGCCATAGCAAATTACTGCAAACATCGTGGCTTAAAGCAACGTAGATTTTGTAGCTCACAGTTCTGTAAGTCAGAACTCTGACATGACTCAACTGGACTCTCTCTTCAGGATCTCCCAAAGACAAAATCAAGATATCACCCATGCTGGGCTTTTTGAAAACTCTAGGGGAAAGTCCATTTCTAAGTTTTTTCAGGTTGTTGGCTGAATCCACTTCCTTGTGATTATAGAAGTGAGTTACCCACTTCCTGACTAGCTGTCAGCTGCTAGAGACCACTGCGGTTTCTTCACATAACCTCTTCCAGCTTCAAGTCAGCAATGGAGTGTCAAATTCCTCTCTCTTCTACTTCAAATCTCTCCAGCTTCTGCTGCTTTTCAGAGACCAGATGATTAGATAAGGCTCACCTTGATAATCTCTGCATCTTAAGGTCAACTCCACCATATAACATAACAATCATGGGAGTGATGTCTTATCATCTCATCATATTACAGTTTGGAGGAAGGGATTGGAGATTCTGCCTGCCACACTGAGACTCATCTCCAGTAACTTTTAGTACCTATCTATCTGTGTCACACTGCAAGTTCTCAGGAAAGAAACTCAGATTGACCAGTTTGGGTTAGGCATCTACTCCCATCAGTCTATTGTGACTAGGGGACCGGTTCATATAAAAGAGGGATAAGCACTTAGATATCAGCGCTGCTCTGAGAGGGGAAGATTGTTGGGAGATGGGCAAAGAGCACAAGAGAAATCCTTCTTGAAGAGGGAAATAAAAGAAGTGACAAGAGAGGAGAACCCCATGCAGCACAGCCGGCAGACAAGCCCACCAAGTTATCAATCAGTCAATAAATACATGAGTATAGCCAGACCTTGTGCCAGGTACTAGAAATGCAGCTGTGAACAAGATACACACAGTTCCCACTTTCATGGGTCTTACAGTAGAGAAGGAAGAAGTTAAGTAAATAATTGCAAGTAAGGTAAGTCCTGCAAAGAGAAGTAAAGGATATTAAGTAGCATAGAAGAGACAGGCCCAGCCTGGTTGAGGAACCAGGGAAACCACCCTTTCCAAAGTTACATTTCAACAGGTATATATAGGATCAGTCATTCGGTCAGTCATTGAAGAGCTTCATGGTTAGCAGTACAGATTCTGGGGCTAGATTGCTGGTCAGCATTCAAGCCCTGCTCTGAAACTTGCTAGCTGGAGGACTTTAAGTGAGTTATTTAAGTTCTCTGTAGATAATAGTTGCCATAGTTAATTAATACACATACCTGTTGCACATAGTAAGTACTCAATAGGTATTTATTATTCATTATTCACAAATATGATTGCTTAATGTATGTCAGGCACTGTGCTTGATGCTGAGCATATAATGATAAAAATAGTCACAGTTATTGCCCTCATGGTATTAGAGTCATTGGAATATACCCGGATAAGAAATAGATCTCCAGAAAGGTTAAATTTGACTTTTTTTAAATCTAAAGTCTCTAAAATGCTTCTATTCTTTGGCTCAATAAGTAAACATCTGAAAATTTATCCTAAAGAAATAACTATGAATGTGTACAAGGTTTTAGCTATTTCTTACACTGAAGAGTTGAGGGAGCCTAAGCGCCCCAAAGGAAATTAGTTAAATTATGATACAGCACTTATGACAGGATGTCGTGCAACCATCACAATGTAGAGAAATTCTATTTGTTGACATGAGATGAGATTGAGTATCATGAATGTGAATATCTTTTGCTAATCAAATACACTAATCCATAGGAAGCAAGAATGGAAGTATTTAAACCAAGATGGTAATGTCTCTAGGTAAACATAATGAGAGGGGAAAAATTTACTGGAAAGAGCGAGAGCATCTCAGAGAAAGGAAGGAACAGCTAACGACCAGGCTTCGAGTAGGACAGGAACCAGCTGGATCTGGCATCCAGGTAATAGAAACAATAGGATAGTCTCTACTAAGCTATGCCATTAGTAAAAGTCAACTCAATTTGTGTGTGTGTGTGTGTGTGTGTGTGTGTGTGTGTGTGTGTGTGTTTCTGTTTTCATCCAGCTCCAATACAGATCTCTAGAGGAGAGAGTCTGATTGGCCCAGACGAGATCATGGGGCATCCTGCTTGGCAGTTGCAGCAATACTGAATGCTGTGGGAGAGCCACAGTGCCCAGAGCAAGAAGCAAGGAGAAAGGTGAAATCAATAGACACAATGGAATTTTGGGTACAGTACTTCCCTTTTTATTTTTTATCCACATTATAAAATTATTCTGTAATAGGTAAATATTGCTTTTGTAACAAAGAAACTTTTGTGTTTTTAAAATATAATTTCAGAAACCTCATAATGCAAACAACTTGCCAAGTTCCCTGTATAAGCCTTGTTTTCTTTTGTATCCTCTGGCAACATCTTCTACAAAATATCCCACCCCCAGAACCCCATATCTATCCACGTACATACTTATCCACATGAATTGCTTTTATGTGATTATTTACTAATATAACAATGATACAATGAGCACATAACATCACAAATAGGCACATAACACTCCATTTCAACAATCTAATAACCACGATATTCTGGAACTCCTTACCTAATGTTAGAGTAAAATTTTGCAAAATAATCACTAAAAACAATAGCAAGTATTTACTAAGTGCTTTCTCTGTGCCAGACACTAAACTGAGTCCTTCACTTACATTATGTCACTGTAATGTAAAATACACTATTTGACAAAGCAAAATTTCCGTTCTTTAACATAGCATTCTTACTAGATTCTCTCTTTTTCGAAAAATAGATTCTTTCTCGAGGCATTTCATTTGCAACAAGTACTTCATTTAAACTCCCTCACCATTCCCAAGAAGAAAACACAGGATTGGATATTACTTATTTTTCTGTAGCGTTGAGAAAGCTACAGAGATGTAATTTCCTCAACATTGTACAACTATCCATAGCATCTGAACATCTCTCCATTTATTGACCTGGCACTGAGAGAACAATTCTTTTATTTAATAGACACATTTTGTGGTCTTACTTTGTATCAGGTTTTGGAACAGGAAATCAAAGACTGATTCACTCATGTACATCCATACTGTATGCCAAGGTTGTGCCAGTTACCAGGAACAAGACTGGCACAGTTCCAGTGCCCACAATGCAGAGAGGTCTTGCCTGTAATCAAGGAGTTTACAGTCAGAGAATAAACGGGGGAGCATTTGCCAGCGAGACACAGGGCTTAAGAAATAGAAGTGAAAATTATTTTTAAGGAATTGGAAGTGTGCATGAAAATACTGAAGTGAGAACAAAAATCTTGGGAGGGGGTGGAAGTAAGATACTGAGTATGAGAAAATGAGGAAGTAGAGTTTGTAGGCAAAGATAATAACCTGAGAATTGCAGGCTACTCTGAGAGGAGCTGTGCCTTCAGTGGAGGGACACGGTCACTTCAAGGCAAACTTGCAGAGAGAGAAATGAAAATAAAAACCTAACCCATTCCTCTACCTCCTCTGATCTCCTGCCAGATCTCTCACTGGCTACACCAAGGAGGGGATGGGGGGTGTCTACTGATACAGTCTAGTTTCCCAGGCTAAGAGCGAAATGGAAGAAGGTGGACAGTGCTTCTGGAGAGCGAACTAAAGATATCCAACACTTCCTGTTATGCCGCCTGTTCTTGTTCCTTGACCAAGTCCTTTAGCCTCTTTTAATATCAATTTACCCTTCACAGAGGAGCTCTCTCAGGTCATCTCTAAAGCATGTCCCAGGGTCAGCATTATATAGAAAAAGAAGACTCACAGGTCTGAACTAGGACTATATTTATAATTAAGGGAAATTTCCTTCTACTACCTACCACGAAGCATTCTTTCCCACCACCTGGGGAATATTTGGTGTTAAACCTGCTTGATGGGAACACTCATGACTAGTGAGTGGAGGAGTCTATGTTAAATGACAAAAATACTTGTGGACTAAAGCTCTGAGAATGTGAACCTTGGTGCATCTCTGGGGGGTGTCAGCCCCCCTCTTGTTGGAATAGACACAGAGCTAGACACAGAAAGTTATATTTCCCCTTTAAATGTAAATGCTATTTTAATACAACATAATTGAGGAGCAAGGAGATGAAAGTGGAAAGGGATATAATCATTATCACTATTAAAAATGACCTCCACCAGCTCCTCTAAAGAAGCTCTGTAGTGATTACTACTGAGAAGAGATGTAAGATGCCGGTTGGTCTGCCCGCCAATAGATGCTGCCGAGTAAAAGGATAGATGTTTAAATTAAGAAGACTGCTTCCAGGTAAAGCCCAGTGGCTATGATGAATCGGCTACTGTCCAGTACGAAGTACAGTCCATTCAGCAATACTGAGTGTTTATTGGGAATTGACACACACATTAATTGAAGAAGACTAGAACTCACTACTATAAAGAAAGAGAAGTGTTGTTCCCCACATCAAAACCAAGAAGACATCTCAGTTCATTTTATCCATGAATTCCAAGATACTTGGAGAGTTGCTCACTTTGACTTCTTGATCTGAACAGATGGAAAAGGTGACATAGTGAGGAGGTTAAGCAGTGGACACTGGAGCCAGGGTACCTCGTCCTGTCCCTCACTTCGAGTGACCTTAGCAAGCTGCTTAACTTTTCTGCAGCTTAGTTCCTCATCAATAAAATGAGGAATAGCACCTTCTTGTAGGACTGTTATGAGGACTGTTATGTTTATTTAATAAAGATAATAAAGTTCATAAAGGTAGAATTGTATCTAATATATGAGAAGTGCTAGACATATTTAATAAGATAAGTATTTCAAAGGGAGAGGAAAGAATAGAATCCAGAAACCCTCTAACTTAAACCTCTGGTGGATGGCACAGATGTCTAAATAAAACAGAAAAGACAAAGGTAATTCCTATTGGATTTAAGCAAGTTCTCAAGTAAATTTGAAAGGGGATTTGCTATTTTTTTAAAATTTTACAGACGTTAAAAAGTATTTTGCCTATGGTTTCATCTATTACAATTGTTATACATTTATATTTATGTGTATGTAAATAGATATGAACACACACGGACCAAAACTCTCCAAGTGCATAATCTGAGGAGTGTTATTCATTTGTAGTGGAAAGAATAATAAATCTGAAATCACTTTAGGGTTTGAGTTCTAGGCCTTTTTCAGGTAACTTCAGATAAATCTAACTTTGGGATATGTTTTACCATTTAGATATGAGGAGATATCTCAGAGTTTCACGATGATCAATGAGTTAATATAAGCAAAGCACTTAGAACAGTGCTTGGGACATGGTGAACATCCAAAATATGTTAGCTATCTTTTGTTATTATTTCCAATGTCCCTTCCAAGGCTAAATGGTTTGAGGACATCTGTTCCTTGCTCACAAAGGAAAGGAGTGACGAGAGAAATCAGCTCAATGAGTTGTCCTTCCAGGGTCGAGAAAATACATGCAAGAAAACCTGCTGCGTATCCCTAGATCCCACCACTTGGGCCCCTCACACAGGTGCTATACAGCTCAGGGCTAGGTTGCGTACTCCTGCCCTTGCTGAGCGGAAGCTTCCTGAAGGTCTGCAAAAGAGTCGACAGGATAGCCCCATCCAAATCACATGAGGCACTCAGGTTTGCAATTCCAAAAAGAATTAAACAGAAATAGTCTCTGCCCTAGAGGCAGTCACAGTACAAAAAACCTGAAGTGTCAGAATCATTTACTTTATGAATTCTCATTTGTTGCACCCTTTATCTAAAAACTAGCCTTGTCATGTCCTCCCTTCTAAGAGCAACTTGGTTGCTCCAATAGCTGCTGGCAGCTTTCCCCACCCCAAAAATAACAAACCAAATCAAACCAAACCAAACAAAACAAAAAATTTCCTGATTATTGCTCTTGGACATTTACATATAATTGCTGCATTGCATTTTTTGTTTTCTGTGGTGTTTTGCCCTGTATCACTTTATTGCATTTAAATAAATTCCTTGTTATTAGTTTAAACTAGTTGGTGTATTCTTCTTTTTTAAGTGTTTTGGAGGATAATCTCTTCTTCCCCACCCTCACCGCCCCCCCCTCCCCGCCCCCAGTCAACCCGTTCTTCAATTTTTGTGTCCTGGAAAGCTTTGAGAAATAGAAAATAACTTCAATGTCGATAATTTCAGTGTTAGTCAGCCTTAACCAGAAATATACTCATCCCTCTAGCCCTAATACAGGACACTGAGAGGAAAATTACTTGTTTTAAACTTAGCACTGAGTAAAATGGGGGACTACCCCCTGAGAATTCATACTACAGTCTGATCCTCACCTAGACTTTCTAACACTAATTCACACAGGCTGAGGATTTTCAAAACTAATTAATATACTATTTAGTTAAGAATCTCAATAAAACGCAAACAGAATAAATAAAAAAGAAACATACACCTAGAAACAAACACTGAAACTGCAGAACACCAAAACCGATTAGTTAAATATACATGTTACAGTTTCTAGGGTAAATGCTAAAATAATAGTATTTTATTTAGCTTCAAAATTCTTAGAAGGAAAAAAAAAAAGGAATGAAAAAAATCAATCCAAAAGAAGATAAAAAAGAGGAAAAAGAAACATTAAAAAAATGAGACACTATCGCATAAAATAAGATTAATAAGTCCAAGTATATCAATAATTATAATATTAGACTAAATGCTCTAATAAAAAGACAAGGGTAGTCAAACCACATTTTTAAAAATTTACTTATGTACTTCTAACAAGAGACACCTCTAAAATATAACAATATAAAAAGTTGAAAGTAAAGGAATGAAAACTGTATGATAGGCAAATACTAATCAAAAGCAAACTATGCCATTAACATCAACAAAATAATCTTTAAGGCAAAAGAATAACTAGATACAAGGAGAATCACTGTATAGGAAAAACGTTAAATTCACCTGGAAACTATAACAATTCTAAATGTACACCTAATAATATTATCTTAAAGTATACAAAAAAAATTGACAAAACTACATGGAAAAATAGACACATAGATAGTCATGGTAGGAGATTTTAATTCAATTCTCTCAGTAATCAATAGATCAAGCAAAAAAAAACATTGAACATATATAATATTGAACAAGCAATTGGCAAATCCACATATAGAACACTGAACTTAATAGCTGGAGATATAGTTACAAAATTGAACACGTAATGGGCCATTAAAGAAGTGTCGAGAAATTTCAAAGGACTGAAACTATACACACTATATTCTCAGACCACAATTCCCTTCCTCCTGAGTGGAAGCCAGACTTAATGACTCATTTCTAAAAAACAGAAAAAAAAAAAGCAAAAGTGATGGTGTGAGACTTTGAAGACTAGGTCACACAGGCGCAGCAGCTTCCTGTGTTCTCTTTTTCTGCATCGCTCTCTCTGGAGGAAGACAGCTGCCATGTTGTGAGGACACCTGAGAAGCCCTATGCAGCAGTACACATGGTAAAAAACGGAGGCCTCCAGCCAAGAGCCAAGCAAGTGAGCCTTCTTGGGAACAGATCCTTTAGGCGACTGCAGTCCTGGCCGACATCTTGACTGCAACCTCGTGAGAGACCCTGAACCAGAACCGCCCAGCTACGCTGCTCCTGGATTCCTGACCCACAGAAACTGTGTGAGATGATATTTGTTTTAAGCTGCTAAATTTGGGGAACTTGTTGCATAGCAATCAATAACTAATATAATATGGGTGGAGTTCCTAGTCTACCTACAAGGGGACTCAGAAGAACATGATACAAACAAATTAGAGAATAAACCCACAGATAATAAGGTGCTATAGGAAACAAGACTGCATAATGAGGTGATAATTCTAAAGTATGAAGATCAAGCAGGAGAAGGAAGACATCAATTTTCTAAAAAGAAAGCAAAGTTGGAACTTAGTGTTTTATTCATTCAGACCACGAAAAATATTGAATACCAAATACATGCTATACGCTGAGCTAGGAAATTGAGCTACAAAGACGAATGTCTTAGCAATAATTCCTGTCCTCAAAAAATTTACAGTTTTAATGAGAGAGTGAGACAAGTAAAAGAATTACAACATAGGTGATAAGTACTCTCTGATAGTACCCTATACTTTTTGGAGATTAGGGAAATTTTCCTAGATGAAGCAATATCTAAGCAGAAACATAAACTTTGAGATCGCATTAGCCAAGGAAAGAGGAAGAGGTGAGGCCAATGATCTAAGCCAAGGAAACAGCGCGTGAAAAGGCAGGAAGACGAGAAAGCACAGCACATTCCAGAGTTCAGGAAGTCTGGGGGTTTGGACGAGAGAGTCACGGTGGGGAGAGATAAGGTTAGAGAGGAAAGAAAGGCTGGATCCTGCTACATCAAGAGCAAGGGGGAGCCACCGAAGGGTTTTTAACAACCAGGTTTTGGCAGAATAAGCAGCACCATTTAAACGTATAGTGCTGTCTGTTCCCTGGTAATCATTACCAAGCCTTCAAAGATAATACTCCATCTACTTAATTCTAACAATTCATCCCGAAATAGCTACTATTAATGCCTTTGTAAGGAAGAGGCAACTGAGGCTCCAAGAGCTTTTGTGCCTCACACAAAGCGCCACACTAGTTGTAAGGGGCAGAGCTAGAGATTAAAACCAAAGAATAAGAGGGGAGTAAAGAAAGGGCTTAGAGGTAGGAAACCAGTTTGGTGGGATAGCACAAAAGACAGAATTACATTTTAAAAGCCAACTTCCACTGTCTATTATTGTAATAGACTTACTTTCTTTAAAAAGTGTATTATCTTTCTATAGGGGTGTGAATGTATGAAATGTGTGTTAGACCCTCTGTAATTACAGAGAACTAAAAATAAGTGACAAGTTTCTGCTGCTTTCTTCACAATAACATGTGTCCTGTGACATTTATCAGCGTCCCTGATCTAAATTAATATAACGACAATGCACAAGTGATAAATACCACCCAGATGACATTCTGTGCCATTCATGTGTTTGATTCCACTGTAAGTGAGACCAGCAATGCTCCCCAGTGAGAAGGCACACCTGCTCAGCGGGCCCAGCCTGCCTCCAGACTGCTGCCCCCAAGGAGTGTCCTGTCTTAGCATGGAGATGAAACAAAAGCAGAAACATGCCTGCTGAGCTAAAGGACATTTTAAAAATTCTTAACTGAAAACAAACAAACCTCAGCTGAATTCCTGAGAGCACTATTGATCATTTTCTCCAGGCCTTTCATTTACATAATTTACTTAAGTATAAATTCTCAATTACTTAATAATTTCCACTGAGAGGCTTACAAAACAGCAATGCAAAATTCATTCATATCAATAACTATTGTAATAAGCAGCAGATTGTCTTGTCACCAAATCAAATGTCTGGGTGTATATTTGAAGGTTGTTTTATATATGTATAATACTGCTTTTCATCTTTCTCTAATATTTTAGTGGTAGGAGAGCAAGAAAATGAGTATCTATTATGGGAAATAGAAAAAGGCTGAAAGGATGAAAGAAAATAAAATAAAGGCAGGTACATTTTTCTAAATTTAATAGCTCTGTTAACATGTAAGCTAAAGAAGAATGCAAATAAAAAATGAGTTCATTTATAATGAAAAGATCTCTTGGATAATATCTAAACCCTATAATTGATTCCAGTCTCAGAATCACCAAAAAAAACAAAACAAAACAAAACAAAAGGGCAATCAGACCTCATGTGCCTCAAAATGTGCAATAGAAAGTACCTAGCACCACCTAAAAGTTAAAAACTTGAACATGGATCTGATCAAGCCTCTAGATCTACTTACCTATTTACAGGAAATACAGACGACAGAGGTACAAATTAAATGACACCACAGAGAAGCAATTAGTTAAATTCAGAGTACTGGACATTCTGCAGGAAAAAATGACTTGTTTTCTCCCACAAACCAACAGTGCAAGAAGAGAAAAAGAGGAAGAGGTGAGATGATAGAGACTTAGAAAAAACTTAACAACCAAATACAATGTGTAGTCCTTGTTTGCATCCTGACTCAAATGAACCAACTACAAAAAGACATCTTTGAGCAATCAGCAAATTTGAATATGGTAGAGGTAATACATACTATTAAGGAGTGGTGGTGAATTTTGTTAAGTGGGATAATGGTATTGTGGTTTTGTTTTCTAAAAACATCCCTATCATTTAGAGATGCACAGTAAAATGTGTGCTGGTAAAATAATAAGATATCTAGGCTTTACTTTTAAACTACTACAGATTTTCTTTAAAGAAGGCTAAAGAAATCAAGATGAGCAAATGTTGGTCAGTGTTGAAACTGGTTTATGAGATATGAGGCTTCATTATACTATTCTCTCTACATTTATGTGTGTTTGAAAAATTCCCATCATTAAAATTAGGGCAGGGGGAATGAACTCACTTAAGGATCAATTTTTGTAGCAGCTCATGGCCATATGGTAGTTTAATATCATTTAGGTCACTTATAAATTAAGTGACTTCGGAAATAAAGACTCTCGGAGTGAAACAAAACCTCAGAGATTATTTTTTCCCTTGAATTGCAGACAAGAGAGTTGATACCAAAAGAGTGAGTGACCCAAGATGCACAGCCAGCCTGGGGACTACCGGGAATAAAATCTGGATTCTCAATCTAACCTTCTTCTCCATTATGTGGCAGACCAATTACTTAATTCTCCTGGAACTCAGGGTCTTTATCCCTAAAATGAGAGCAACACTACCTACTCTCCCTAATTCATTCAGAATTACCCTGGGGAGGTGAGAGATTTAGCAAGACTCTTCGCAACTGTAAGTTATTATTTTTAAATAATAAATACTCTTCAGTTTACCCAGTATAGAATGGCCAAACTCAGAGTTCACAGGAGAAGGGATTTGGGGTGGGGGAGTAATAAAGAACAACAGAGCAACAGAACCATTTTAATGCTGCCAAGACAAATTTACCATAACCTCCCCCTGAATGAAGCAAGATGACTAGAAGTAGAGCAACAAAAGCTTCAAATTCAACCTGGGAAAGAAGACACTTTACCTGAGAGGAGCGTTCAGAGGGGGCTCCCACGTGACAGGCGTCGCCCTCAGGGAGACTCCCTTGTTCCTCTCTGGCAAATCCTTTGCCCAAAAGCCATATGGCTCCTCGCAGGGGGCCCAGGCACAATAGTGTGCCTGCCAACCATGAGGTGTGACTTCTCTAATTAGCAAAGTCTGTTTAAGTGTCTGGCCACCAGCTGACAGACGCCAGTGACAGTGGGGAAGAGGAACCTGAGGGGGTGCAAGGGGGAGGAGGAACGTGCGAAGTCTGAGAGGCAGAATTCTCCCATTATACTGATTCATCTTTTTCCCTCCCCCAGCTTTGGAGTTGAGGATGTCAGTAACATAATTGGCTGTTTGGGTAAAGACATTACAGTAAGAGAAATCAGATGCCCACTCAGGGACATCTGCTCTGCAGAACGCCTACAAAAATAACTTTGGGACAGTGAGGAAACAGCTGGGACTGGTGAGTCCCAGAGGAAGGGAAGAGGAAGAAAGACGGTGGAGCATTAGATACCTGCCCGACCACATCTACCACTCCGTGCTGGCAAGTGATGGACCGATAGCAAGCAGGCTGAGCCATGTTTCCAGGGGCACCAGAGGAAGCCTATCTATCTTTAAGATTTGTGCCATGATTCCAAACACTTGCAAGAGAGAAATCCTCCATTGGATGCAAAGAGCCCAAGTGTGGGAGTCTAACAGCTTTGCTTGTTTCATTCATTTTGTCATTCAACCAACATTTGTTTAGCATCTACTCCATACCAGGTGCCAGTTTAAGTGCTGGGGATCCAAAGATAACATGAGCACTGGGAGATGCAAAGAGTTTATAGGCTATTGGCAGAAACAGAAAAGAAGAGACTTTTTACAGTACAGCTAAACCCTGGTTTCTATGGAAGTATCTAACTCAGACATTAGTATTTGAAACTAAGCTCCCCATTGACTTGCTGGGTGACCTTGTTTCAGTATCTAATCATCCTGAGATTTTGTTTCCTTACCTGTAAAACAGGAATAAGGCTGCTTTTCTATTTTATAGGAGGCTCAAGGGAGACTATCTCTGAGAGTTTTGTAGACACCCCATGTGTAAGGCACTTTGCTACGTGTTTTACACACAGAAACACATCTCATTTAAGTCCCAAACCATCCACTAAGTTGATTTTATTATCCTCATTGTGCAGACGAGGAAACTGAAATCCAGAAAAGTTAAGTGACTTGCTTAAGATCCTTAAGCCAGCAAGTGGACATGCCTTGGTCAAATCCAAGCCTACCTGACACTGAGGCCCTTGCTTTTAAGCCCCAGACTGCACCATCTCAGGTATTGGTGTCAAAGGACAAAACTGTGACTCTAAGAAGCCAGCAGAGCAATGTACATCACCATGAGGTGGCAGGGCTGGAGAGGATCATCGAGATCATTTGCTCTCCCTCTCCGCCTCCAACTTATTTGCTGTAGGAGGAAAACAAGTTCTGGGAAAGGTCAATTTTTCATTTTCCAGTAATCTCGTGATCTTCCCACCATACAGCAGAACCCGGGCTGCAGGTCTCTAAGCAGAGCCTCAGGAAAACAGATTTACAAGTGGTGACTTCATAAGGACTAGAGCAGTGAAGGATCAAGAGCTGACCATTTCCCAACCTTTCTTTCTTGACTCATGTCTTCTTCTAATGTCCAGCCTTCCACCTGGCTTTTGGGAAAAAGCATACCAAGACGTTCACAAATTTTGGCAGGAATCAGAATCACTTGGAGGGCTTGTTAAACTCCAGAGTGCTGGGCTCCGCCCTGAGTTTCCAATTCAGGAGCTTTGGGAAGGGGCGATGCAAGAATTTGAATATTTATCAAATTCTCCGCTGATGCTAACACTACTAAAGGGGACCACACTTTAAGAACCACTGGTGTATAGCATTGACCATGAGGATGGCTAAAGGACTATATATTTAATACAATATTTAGTCAAAAACCATTAGTTGCTCCCTAATATCTACTCTTCCTACCTGCAAGAATAAAACCTCGATTATTTAGCTGAGCATATAGCCAACGGAAAAAGAGACAATATTTTCTAGCCTGCTTGCAGTTGGGTGGTCACTTGTAGACCATGAGATTTAGTTACAGCTGATGGGACATGAGCAGTAGTGATGCATGTGGCTTCTAGGCTGTGCTTTTAAAGAGATACAGCAGACACTTCAACTTCCTCCTCCATGCTGGCTAGAATACAGACATGGAGGGAAGTCACATTGGACAACTCAGAAGGAACAGGGGTTACTGATGATAGTGTTTATAATCATCTTGGACTTTTATATGAATGAAAAATAAACTCCTATCTTTATTTAAGCCCCTGTTATTTTGGGTCTCTGTCACTTGCAGCCAAACCTATGTCCTGACAGATACAGACATACCAACAAATCTTAGCATGCCAGAAAATAAGGTAGATAAGTAGATCACTAGAGTGACTAAACAGATAGATAATTGAAAGAGATTATTATTCAATAGTCAGAGCCCAATATGTAACAAACACTTCATCTGGAGAGTTAGATAGTTACACAGACACATTACCAATCAACTCCAGTTGGTTTGGCCAAGTTTTAACTTTGCCAAAAGTCATTTAGCTGTTTCTAAAGATTTCATTTCCATTTACAATTATAGAAAATGGTCCCAGTCATTTTATTGCCCTGCCCTACATTATACCTATAATCTTCCTAACTTGGATAGTTATCTGATACACAATTATGTTTCTAGAAAACTAGAATCTCAGCAGATGTTTTAAAATAAAAGTTAAATGGATATAATTTGTGTTTATTTTTGTCTTATTGAAACAAATAGTATAGAATTGCCAGTGTCTGTTTCACAGGGATGGTTTGAGCCAAGTAGATATAGTTTCCCTTTAAATACTGTCTTTGAAGAAAGCATATGGGGATGACACTAAAACCGTCCAAGGAAGGAAAGAAAGGGAAAAGGTCAAGTCTCACCATGGCCAGGTTCTGTTCACGCAGATTCACTTTCACCCATACGTTACTTTCCAAAACTGCAACCCCTGTATCGATGTTTAAAAAAAATCAAATCAAGTCAGAAGAAATAGAAAAAAATGAGAGCATCTCAATGTTGATGAATAACAAACAAACAAACAAACAAACAAAAACCTTATACATTTCTGTAGCATTTCGGAGTTTGCAGAGCATTTCACAGCACATTATTGTATCCTCAGATTTAAAAAGTCAGAATTTCTTTTCCTTTTTAAATGAATTTTCAATAGTGATCACTCACAAATACATTGCTGGCCAATAGTGTTACACAGAAGTTTTAGAGCAATACACTTATTCATAAGATTGGTTGCCAGGTACCTCTCAATAATATATGGCCCATCTTCGGTTGTTCCAAATTAAAGATGTCAGTTAACTGGATTTGGACTGAAAACTTCGGATAAGCTCTTTTCTGACACTTCTGCCTCTTCTTAGAACCTAGAACAGTGCTTGACATATAAATGTTGGGAAAGGAAGACAAAGAGGGAGGGAAGGAGGGAGAATGAGGAAAAGAGGAAGAATAAATGAATACAACATACATAGAAGCAAAAAGGAATTGAGATGAACAACTTGGAATTCTAAACATCCCACAATGCAGTGTACTTTATGAGGGATTACAGAGCTGGTTGAAAAGAATCCCACCTTTCCTTTGTAAGTAAGTCTTTGGCAAAGCTGTAAGGTGATTACAGGTGACCACGTACATGGCTGGCATCCAGTTACATGGAGCAAATGTGTATTTACAAAAGCCATTGGCAATACTTATGGTAAGACAGAACATCTACGCTAATTAGAAATCATGAGCACTACAAAGGAAGATATATTCAAAGAATACACTAAGCAGTTTCAAAATAATCTTCAAATTTTAATAAGGGTGTCTCTTGTAACATCCACTGTGATTTCATCAGATTCTAACTGTAACTTTCAAATTAGACTGTGACCATGGACCTCCCATGTCTGATGCCATCAATAGCAGATAATTTCACTGCTCTGTAAATGTTTACCTAGCAAACTAAAAAAGTGTTTTTACAACTTTGGAAATTATGGTGACTAGATGCCCTCACAGAATATTAATCATTCTTACTGAATATATAAATCCATTTCTATTAAGATTTAGAGAAAATAAATTAATGAAGGAAGAGACATAATAGGGAGTTAAGGGAAAGGAAGGTGAGTTGGAGTCAGTCTCACTGGGAAGATGACCAAGCCCTCCCACAATGCATTTCTTGTGACAGTCAGAGATGAATAGGGAGAGTTGTGGAGGCCCCTTTAAGGAGTTTATGTAATGATATTAGTGTTGAGAAAGTAAGTTCTGTAAGAAAACACTGCTGAAAGTTATTTGAAGAAGGAAACAGTCCATCGTGAGGATTTTTTTAAATAAAGAAATTAAATGTTGTTAGAAGATACCACTCTTCTCATGTGTTCCTTGATAGATAAGCAACACGCACAGCAAAGCTCATCTTATTCTAAGACGATTGAAAGCAAGAGGGCTAATTATAGGATGTCTTAAAAAAATAATACTCAAGCAATTTTTTTATTTGTCAACTTGATTATAAGCCATGAAATGTGATTAAAACACTTATTGTACTATAATTTCTTTGTAATTTGGTATTTTTGGAGTCATCTAAGGTACTCTCAGAATTTAAATGCAAAATTAAAAAATACTTGTACAACAAACCTAGTACATATTAGTAGCTAGTAATTATCAACAAAAAATTAAGCAGATTTTGATTCTCATCAGGTGATAGGTAGTTAATTATCTCAGAGTGGGAAAGCTTTAGAAGTGTGGAGCTTTTAACCAGGCTTTTAAATAAGTTGGTAACTAACAGCCGCAGGAATCCCTCATCTGGCTGACCTCACGGATATTTATGAGCTGAGCAAAAAGATGCAGTTCTGAATGGGGGTCTGGTGCTGATAGGCTCTTCTAAATGCTGAATGAATGAATGAATGAATGGGTGGATGATCAACCGGATATGGCTCAGAGATCATTTACCAGGGAGTACAAGGATTTTTGAAGCTTCCTATTTGGTTGGTGATGGGTATTTCTAAACTTATTTGCAAGCTTGATTTTAATGACTAAATTTTGAAGTGACTCTTTCAAAGCTGATCCTTAAAATAGCCCCTAACCAGCTACTCCTACCCCAAATATCACAGACTGTGAACCCAATGCATATATATCACAGATGGACTTTTTTTCTCCGACCACCTTCCTCACCTGAGTCAGGCAGTTGTTTCAACATAAAAGCATAAGGGAGGAATTTACAGGGTTGTTCATCTAGATTGGTGAAAGGCTGGTTATTTTACTGGTTCAATTCCCTGAGAAGATATCATAGTTCAGGACTCTTCTCCCTTCTCCTGGCATCTGACATCCCCAGACCATCCAGGAGTGGCCAGATGGAACCACTGGACTCTGGGACAGGAACAACTGTGAATAAAAGGACAGACAGATGGGGGAGAGAGGGTTTCTTTAGCTGTCCTGAGACCACCTGGCAGATTCATAGTAAGTTGAAGTGTATGGGCTTAAAACTAAGGAAATGGTCACTTTATACACTTTTAGATTCTCTCTGGGGCTGTTTATCCTCTCCTTTCCACGATAAAGGTTGAATTCCAGGATTACATTCAGTTGTCAAAAATATACAAACATTCACCCATTTTTGGTTAATTTATTTTTAAAAATCAAAATTCATTGTTTTCTAAAATAAATGTTAAAGATACTGTACTGGGAAAACACAAATGTAATACCAGTAATGCTTTACACCTGGAGAGAGTTGTACCATTTACAAAGGTTTCATAATTGCATTTAATCCCATCAATCAAGCTATGAATTATCCACTCCTTGACCCACACATAGATGAGAGGACTGAAGCCCAGAGAGGTTCAGTGACTTTCCTAACTGAGATCACTCAGCCAGCAAGCAGTGGCATCCCTAACTCTGGAAATCCAGGCCTTCTCCTCTACATCATGATTAATTGCTCTGAGCTGTGCATAAATATTGATCTGTTTGTTTGTGTGGCTGATTTTTTTAAACATTTAAAAGTTCACCCACAAAAATCAAATTTGTATGGTTTTCCTGCTTTTTCAGGAAGGAAAGTGCCGGAAAATCATCTTGGACACATTAAGAGTAGCTTTCCTTCTGAGAAGTGGGAGGGATTTTCAGGAATGACTGAAGGTAGCTTTACAGCGACAGTCAGGGCCAGAGCAAGTGGCTCCATTGTCCAGAGAAAGAACATAGGGGACAGCAGCCTGACCCTTGAATGATCACAAAAAAAAAAAAAAAAAAAAGACGCTCTGAGCCCTGACTGGTCAGCCAATGGATGAAATCTGACAGTGATCACAGGCAGCATTCTGCCGGATAGGAGTTTGGGCATAGGAGGTGAGAGGAGAATGACATGAGGAGGACATGGAAAGAAGGATGCTGCTTCCTCCACGTTCAAGGCCAGCTTTTGCTCAGCACCTGCATCCTTCCCCAAACAGAAAATGTACCCCAGTACCAGAGTAGGGGCTGTGCCAGCCTCTGTGCACTCAGGTCATCTTCACACGGCCAGCCCTCAGTGGGCAGAGAGCTTGGTCAGGCCAGGGCACCCATCAGCCCTCGCCAGCCCTTAGAGAGGAGGGCAGTGAAGCCAGGCATGGGGGGCCCAAGTATCCACACCAGCCTCAAACTGAGTGGGAAAGTGGAGGGCATCCCAGTTTAAAAGGATATTGCCAAATATTAGATTTCAGTCATGACTAAGCAAGTTCAGAGCATAAAACACTGACATAAAGATGGCCCCCATCTTACGATGACCCAACTTAAGGATTTTTTAACTTTATGATGTTGCGAAAGGTATACGCATTCAATGGAAATCATACTTTGAACTTAGAATTTTGGCCTTTTCTTGGACTAGCGATATGTGGTATAATACTCTCTTGTGATGCTGGGCATTAAAAAAAAGGCTCTGTGTTAGATGATTTTGTCCAACTATAGACTAATGTAAGTGTTCGGAGAATACTTAAGGTAGGCCAGGCTAAGCTAGGATGTTCAGTAGATTAGTGGTATTAAATCCTTTTCAACTTACAATAGATTCATCAGGATGTGACCCTATCATAAGTCAAATCCCTGAAGAATTTAGCCCTTAAAAAGATATTTTTTCACAGAAGCTTGTGTGACCAGCCAATTTGGGGAAAGAGAGGTGTTAAAGGCAAGGCTGTCTTTCATGAGGACAGCTAACAGAAAGTGCTCACAATCACTTATGACACATCATTGAAGACCAACTCTGAAGTGTTTACAGTTTTTAATTATCATGCCATTCTTTTATTAAAATTAAATTATTTTTATATGTTCCAATAATTTATTAAACTATCTCTTTCTTATATTCTCTCTTTTGTCCATTTTAATCAGGGAGCTGAGTTTAATGACATCTTGCTTTGGGTACCATGACTTCACAGAAAGCAGAAGCAGCCTGGTATCCAAGACTGTCTTTCTCAATGTTCCAGTCTATGAAAGAAAGCAAAGGCCTTGAACTTGATCGATAACTCTGAAAGCATGGATTTTCAGGAGTACGTTCTTTTTTGTTTTAGTATTACGTATACATTATAATATGGATTAGAAATATAAATGTGGAAATATCTAGCACATAAACTCTGTGATTTCCCAGATATTATTGCTTAGAAGGGGGCACCGCCAGGTGTCAGTAATGCAAATCGTGAGAACACTTGGATTACAGGATAGGGCATGCCCGTAATGGGCACAAGATTCATCTTTGGCCATGATTGCTCAGAAGCACAGTTAAAGCAGGCTGTTCATTGATGACTTAGTCTTATTTTCTGAATTCCTAGCCACATGATTGTATTCTGTCAGCAATATTTCAAGCTACCACCTACAAGAGTTGACACTCAATTAGTGGAAAAAGTCTGGATCAATGAACATAATTATAACAAGAGAAGATTGATCATTTATCTTTGCTCTGTCCAACTAAATACACACTTGACTTGAATTTCTTGGTGCCGATTAGGCAGCGGCAGGTACTAGACCCTGGAGAGGGACAAGTCTCAGTCCAAAGCTAGCTTTGCCACTGACAAGCTCTGTGACCTCTGACAAGTTGCTTAATTGCTTTAAGCCTCAGTTTCTTCATCTGTAAAACATGAGAAATACTACTGAATACCTCATGAGGTCCTTGTGAAGATTAGCTCTTACATCTATGCCTAATACATAGTAAGAACTTTGTGCTTGTTAGCTTTTAAATAACTTTTTATAATGTTTTCATTGATGTAGAACCTCATTTAGTCTTACATTTAGCAGCATCGAATTACCAGTTAATCATAAATGGCCTCATTGTTTTCGCTGAGGAAACGATTTAAATATATATATTTTTATAAATAGGTTCATTATCATTTTTATAAATAAATTCACTATTCATTCACTGTTAACTTTTATGTTTTAATAACATTCTTTAGTTTTCATTAACTTATTTTTACAGTAATGCTCTGTCTTTAGCAAGTAATGCTGGTTTTCATTCGTGAAAATTATATAAACATTCATTTAAATGAAATTATTTTAGTTAAAAAAATGATAAGTCCATGGAGAGAAGATTATTGGGTAAATAATTATACAGGAGAAATGCCACTAAGTCTGAAATCATGGAGCTGCTATGAAGACAAATGTCGGAAACTCAAACTGGGTGCTTCCTAAGTCTACTGTCTCTTTTGTCTGTGTTACATGCCATTGAGTCTGTTCCAATGCCTGGCGACCCTATAAATAAGCGATGTCCACAATATCCTATCCTCAACAAGCCTATTCAGCTGCTGTAGACTCATGCTTATGGCTTCTTTTTTGGAGTCAATCCATCTCATATTTGGTCTTCCTCTTTTCCCTTCTGATATCCTATTACTTCACAGTCTGCTTATTGCCCTTTTCCTCCCAGCTTTCCTGAGGTATAATTAACAAATAAAAATTGTATGTATTTTGACTGTACACATAATTTTTTGTTGTACAACATGATGATTTAATATATGTATACATCGCGAAATGATTACCACAGTCAAGTTAATTAACACATCCATCAGCTCACATCATTACCATTTTTTTGGTGTGTGTGGTGAAACCACTTAAGATCTACTCTGTTAACAAATTTCAAGTATACAATGCAGTATTATAAACTATAATCACCATGCTGTACATTAAATCCCCAGAATTTATTCATCTTATACCAGGAAGTTTGTACCCTTTCTTTGATCAACACCTCCCCATTTCCCCCACTTCACAGATCCTGATGATTACCATTCTACCCTCTGGTTGTATCAGATTGACTTTTGCAGATTTCACATATAAGTGAAATCATACAGTATTTGTCTTTTAATGTCTAGATTATTTCACTTAGCATAATTCCCTCAAGGTCCATCCATGTTGTCGCAAATGACAGAATTTCCTTCTTTTTTCTAGCTGAATAATATTCCTAGATAGATAGATGATAGATAGATAGATAGATAGATAGATGATAGATAGATGATAGATAGATAGATAGATAGATAGATAGATAGATAGATAGATAGACAGACACACAGATATATATATATATATATATGTGATATATATATATATCACATATTCTTTATCCATTCATCCACTGATGACACTTAGAGTGTTTCCACGTCTTGGTTACTTTGAGCAATGCTGCAATGAAATGGGAATATAGTTATCTATTTAAGATTCTTATTTAATTTCTTTTGGAGCTATATCCAGAAGTGAAATGCTTGATTATATGGTAGTTTCATTTTTAATTTTTTTAAATCTCCATACTGTTTCCCATAATGGCTGTATAATTTACTTTCTCACCAACAGTGTATGAGTGTCTTTTTCTCCACATCCTTACCGACATTTATTATCTCTTGTCTTTTTGATAATAGTCATCCTAACAAGAGTGAGATGATATTTCATTGTGGTTTTGATTTGCATTTCCCTGATAATTAGTAATGTTGAGCATCTTTTCATATACGTGTTAGCCATGTGTATGTTTTCTTTGGTCTTTTACGTCTTTTGCACACTTTTTAGTCAAGTTATTTGTTCTTTTTGCTATTATGAGTTCCTTAAATATTTTGGTTATTAATCTCTTATTAGATATATGGTTTGCAAATGTTTTCTTCCATTCTATAGATTGCATTCTCATTTTGTTGATGGTTTTCTTTGCTGTACAGTAGCTTTTTAGTCCACTGTAGTACCACTTGTTAATTTTTGCTTTTGTTTCCTGTACTTTTCGTGTCATACCCAAAAATCATTGCCAAGACCAGTGTCAAGGAGATTTGTCCCTATGTTTTCTTCTAGGAGTTTTATGGTTTCAGATCTAACACTTAAGCTTTAATTTATTTCGCGTTAATTTTTGTATATGATATAAGATAGGGGTCCTTTTTCATTCTTTTGCATGTGGCTGTCCAAATTTCCCAACACCATTTATTCAAGAGAATATCCTTTCCCCATTGTGTATTCTTGGCACCCTTGTGAAAGATAGTTGACATATTGCCCTTTTCGAAAGATTTTTGTTAGTGTTTTACAGTATTTAATGACCTGTATTTGTGAAATGGAAAAACTTAAAAGAAAAAGAACTATTATTTCATTAACCTATAAAGCATCAGCTCTCAAACTTTAGCACGCATGTAAATTACCTGAAGATCTTAAGATGAATATTCTAATTCAGTAGATCTGCAGTGGAGCACAAGGTATTGCAATTCTAACAAGCTCCCAGGTGATGCCGATGCTGTTGGTCTAAGGATCATACTTTTAGTAGAGCAAATGCTAGAAATATATATGTAGAGAGAGAGGAGCTATGCGATGTGCCAAGATAACTGTTATACAGTTAAAACAGATATGTCCTTGACTTTAAGATTAATCACAGTCCCTTTATATTGAAAGTAGCGAAGTCCATTTTCTCAGTAAGACAGGGCAAAGAAATATGTTTTTCAAATCTTAGAGGTATTTGTAAATATTTCTGTATGCCTGGAAATTCTAGGATATTCCACTGAAAAATTCAGAACTAATAAGATAACTCACTTACATAGCCATTGATAGGAAAAAATAGATTTTCTATAAGGCAGTAAGAAATAGTTAGAAAACATAACTGTATATATGTATAGGGTGAAGAAGAGGAGTTTCATTCATAATAGCAAACAATACAACGTACCTAAGGCTTTGCTTAGCCAAAAATATGTAGGAACTCTAAGAATAAAATAAAATTAGGACTGAACTAAGGTATATCTACATGCAAAAGAATGAGATTGGACCCTTGCCTTATACCATATACAAAAATTAACTCAAAATATATCAAAGACCTAAACTTAAGACCTTAAACTATAAAACTGTTATAAGAAAACATAGAGGGAAACCTTCATGATGTCGGAGTTGGCAGTAATTTCTTGGATATGACACCAAAACAAAACAAAACAAAATAGACAAATTGGATTTCATTAAAATTTAAAACTTTTGTGCTTCAAAGAACACTAACAACAGTGAAAAGGCAACCCATGGAATGAGGAAGTAGTTACAAATTCTAGTTTTGATAAGGAGTTAATATTCAGAATAAATAAAGAACTCTTATAACTCTATAGCAACAACAAAAAAAAATCAAACAACCTGATTTAAAAATGGGCAAAGAACTTGAATAGACATTTCCCCAAAGAAGATATACAAATTGCCAATTAGCACATAAAAAGATACTCAACTTCATTAATCATTAGGGAAATGCAAATCAAAATCATAGTGAAATGCCACCTCACACCCATTAGGATTGGTACCATTTAAAGAAGAAGAAAGAAGAAGAAGAAGAAGAAGAAGAAGAAGAAGAAGAAGAAGAAGAAGAAGAAGAAGAAGAAGAAGAAGAAGAAGAAGAAGAA
>NW_011888882.1:4298441-4313039 GCF_000151845.1 Pteropus vampyrus
AAGAAGAAGAAGAAGAAGAAGAAGAAGAAGAAGAAGAAGAAGAAGAAGAAGAAGAAGAAGAAGAAGAAGAAGAAGAAGAAGAAGAAGAAGAAGAAAAGTATTGGAAAGGATGTGGAGAAATTGGAGCTCTTGTATAATCTTGGTGGGAACATAAATGGTATGGCTGCTAATGAAAAACAATAGGGCAATTCCTTAAAAAGTTAAAAATAGAATTATTATATGATCCAGCAATTTTACTTCTGGATATATATCCAAATGAATTGAAAGCAGGAATTCAAATAGATATTTGTATGTCTGTGTTCATAGCAGCATTATTCACAATATCCAAAAGTTGGAATCCACCCAAGTGTCCATTAAGGGATGAATGGATAAACAAAATGAATATACAGACAATGGAATATTATTTAGCCTTAAAAGGGAGAGAATTTCTGACACATGCCACTACATAGACTCATCATGAGGACATTATGCTAAGTGAGATAAGCCACTCACAAAAAGACAAATACCATATGATTACACGTATATGAGGTACCTAGACTAGTAAAATCCATTGAGACAGAAAGTAGAAAGGTGGTTTCCAGGGGCTCAAGGAAGGGTAGAATGGAGGAGAATAGGAAGTTATTATTTAGAGGGTACAGAGTGTTAGTTTTGCAAGATGAAAGAATTCTAGAAATGGATGGTGGTGGTGGTTGCACAACAATGTGAATGTACTAAATGCCACTAAACTTAAAAATGATTAAGATGGCCGATTTTATGTTAAGTGAACTTTACCACAATTTAAAAATTTTAGCTAAGGAATATAGGCAAAGATTTGAATAAATGGACAGATATTAAGACTTTTTGGATGAGAAGATTGATCATAAAAAGATGCCAATTTTCCCCCAGATTGCTCTATAAATTTTAATCAAAATCTCATTAGAATTGTGCGTGTGTGTGCAGACAAGAGAAACTTGACAAACTGATTCTGAAATACATAAAAAATAATCAGTAATGTCTACGACCATGCTATCCTGAACGAGCCCAATCCAGTCTGATCTCGGAAGCTAAGCAGAGCCAGGCCTGGTTAGTACTTGAATGGGAGACCACCTAGGAAAACCAGGTGCTGTGTAGGTGTAAAAAATAAAAATAAAAAAAATAAGAGATTGTAAGTTGACAAGGTCCTTGCAATCTGTGAGGTCGACTAAGGGTTGCCGCGCCTAAATAAATAAATAAATAATAAAATGATAATAATATTTATTAAAAGAAAACTAATGAAAGACATGTCCAACTAGAAATAAAAATATTCTGTAAAATAAAAGACTGATTAACTGGACTATAGAAATTTTGTAAGTTTCTTTGTTAAAAAAATAAGCATACATAAAATCGAGCTGTGAACTGGGAGAAATGGTTGCTGTAGGTATGACAAATGGCTAATACACTTAAAATATAATAACTCTTACAAATCAATATGAGAGCCACAATTGTAATGACAGAAAATGAACAAAAGGGGAAAAAGGCAACTCATGAATGGAAAAATGCAGTGGCCAATAAAGTTATGAAAAGTTTCTATTTCAAAGTTTCTAAGTTATGATTATTTCTATTAATAATCAAAGAAATGTAAGTTAACACATTTATCAAACTGCACTAATTTTTTTTAAATTATAGTATCAGGATAGGAAAGTTGGTGAGGGAGAATTGAAGGAGACATAAACTGGTACAAATTTCTGGAGGCCAATATGACAATACAATTTTTCTCACTCTTTAATGTAGAAAATTTATTCTTAGGTATATATAATTGTGAAGATTAGGCTAAAACTCTAACCCTAACAGTACCACTTATAATAGCAAAAACATGAAAACTTCTTAAATGTCCAGAACTTTGAGACTGATTAAATAAGGTACGTCACCCATGAAATGGAATAAAATGCATCTTTTATGAAAGATATTTAGAAAAATATGAAATAAACTGGAAACGTGTGTCCATGTAGTGAATGAGCAAAACAGATTATAAAGAGTAGGAGCAACATACATACATCGAATAATGACTGGCAGTTTATACCAATATATTAACGTGATTATGTAAAAAAAGTGAATCACAAATTATTTTTTCCCTTTTGTCATATATTTTTTCTATCTTTTTTGGGGGGAGAGGGAAGACAGGTATTACTTTTTGACAGGTATCAAAAAATAAATAACTTTAAAAAATAATAAACCAACCTCTAGATAAATCTTTTAAAAAAGACTAATCATTCATTGGCACATAGTAGGAGATGTCCACCTTAGTTTTGTTTTTTTTTTTTATGTTAAAGCAGTAAAGAAATTTAGTAATGATCTAGTCCAACTCACTTTTTTAAATTAAGAAACAAAGAGTACAGCCATTAAGTAAACTGACAAAAGTCACTTCAGATTCAGTTTGTTACTTCAGATTCAGTTTGAGAAGAAAAGAAACTCAATTAACAATAGTTGGACACACAAGATTTTATCCTCTCAAGTAAAATTTCTGGAGTTCAGCAGCTACGGCTGAAATGATATACTAAGGTATTTCAGGGAACATATTTTTATCTTGTTACTTCACTAATCTCCTGCATTTAGCATCCATCTCATGATCCAACATTGTAGCTTTTGAAGCTTCAGCCATCGCATCTGCATTCCAGAGAGCTGGAAATAGAAAGAGGAAAAAATTCTACTCCTTCCCCTTAAGGACACCTTAATTGCACATAAGTGCAAAAAAGGCTAGAAAACACACAATCTTTACTGTATGTGACTTTGCTAAGCTAAAAATTTGGAGTTCTGTTGCTAAGAAAGAAAAAGGGAAAAGTTATCAGGAAACAACTTTTTGTCTCTGCCAGAGCCACACTCCCTGCAGGAGTTGGGCAATAGATTGACTAGAGTGCTCTCTCTCCTACACATTGTCCCTGCACCGCATCCCTCTGCAGACACCCACTGACCATGGAAAGTGGAGAAATTGCTGCACTCCTGGATATAGAGCTTATTTTCAAGATCTACTTGTTAAAATTTTTAATTAAACTATATTTAGCCAACATTACAGTAAAAGCAAACACCAAGATAATTATATGTATATTAAACTAAGAAGCACCCCTTCTCCATAAATATCTTATATTTGTAAGCATCTATGACCTCTTCTGATACTTAGTTTTTACACGATTATGTTATTTAAAATATATGGACTGAACGATCATTGTGTGATGCTACATTTTATTTTTTCGGCTGTTATTTAAAATAACTTCCTCTCATGTCCATGCAGTCCACATATCTACCATTTTGATGCCAAGATATAGATTCGATATACCAATTATACTTATGATGCCAATTATAGGACATTTCCATTATTTCAAATTTGTTTTGTGGGGTTTTTTTTTATCACTACAAATAGATTAGCTATGAACATTTTAGTGCAGATAAGCATTGCTTTCTTTCAAGTATTTCTTTAGAATATATTTTCAAACATTGGATTATCAGGGCAAGGATTATGACCAATTTGATGTCTCCTTTGTGAACCATATTCTCTCCGGGAAGTTCTCTAATTTTTGAGACAGTTACACCATCCAAGGAAACTGTTTTGTCCACAATCCTGGCACATTTAAATGTCTACCACATTTAATAGTTTCCAGTTTGCTGGAGATATGATAATAGCACTAAACTACTTGAATTTAAATACTTTTTAAGCTGAACATCGTCCATGTTTACATATTTATTTTTTTAATCCTCTGAGTCACATGTCCATTCACATTTTTGTAATCTAACTATAACGGGAAACTGGTGATGTAAGTTTGCATCAGTTCCTCTACTCTTCTGAATCCTAAATTTGATGACAGATGACTTTTTTCTCCTCCTGTTGCTTTTCTTTTCTTTCTTTCTTTTTCTCTTTCTTTCTTTCTTTCTTTTTCTTTCTTTCTCTTTTTTAGGGCAGCTCAAATGACAGTGAAAGGGTTAAAAAGCAATTCTTATTAGACGGCATAATGATGCACATGTTTCTGCTCTACTGGCAATCTGTCTGCTAGGGCCCAAGTCAGGAAGGTATGTTTCCTATTAGAAGGAACAGACTCAGAAATTCTCTCTGCTGCCCACAGAAAAAGCAGAACTCAGGATCCAAGACAGCAGAGTGAGAACCCAAGATGCAAGTCAAATAAAGAAAGCAAGGTACTATTCCCAGACATGCTAACTGCCTAGTGGCAAGTGTTTTCTAACCCATACAGATAGTCTTCTTGTTTTGCTCATGATACGTTCCCAAAAAGTCATTTGAATTTGAATGTCTGAAAATCACATATTAGATAGTCTTCTTGTTTTGCTCATGATACGTTCCCAAAAAGTCATTTGAATTTGAATGTCTGAAAATCACATATTAGGGCACATGATATGGATTGGAGGAGATTGGTTTATACTCAAAGAGAAAAAAAAATAGTTAATCTCTACCTGTTGGTCTCTGTGGCACTGCCTCTGTCTGACCTGGGCCATTCAGTGGACTGAAGAGAAAATACTGAGTTGGGGTATCTTCCCCTTCTTTTCTCTCCTTCTGTGACCCCTTTACAGGGACCACAGCAGAGGGTCATGAACCCCTTAGTCTTTAAACTTGAACTCTGGGACACACTCATCATCTGAGGCAGAGGTGGTACTTCTTTTTTAGCATGGAGACAGGCAAGACACAAACAAACCAATAAAAGCAAATAAATAGGCATGATAATTACCAACTGTGATGCATGCAATAAAGAAAACAGAATGATGTAAGAAAGAGTCTCTTGGGGTGGTGCTATCTGAGATAAGGAAGGGTGTCCCTGGGGACACAGCCTCCAGCCTGGCAGTTTTCTGCAAGCAAATGGTAGAAAAGTCACTTTTCACACTTGATTCCCATTCTCAGAAAATGAACTTCTATTTTAGGCTTTCAGTTATAGTCAGTGAGTATTTATATTGAACGCCAAGGTCAACTTTGTGCTATTTTGAGAGAGAATTGCTATGCTATTATTATCCAAATTAAATATTATGAAAGTACAGTGTGTTAGTATCAAGTGCAATATTAGGGAAGTAAATTGTGTTAACATGCCAGTGAAGAGAAAACAAACTCGGGGTTTACATTACAATTCAGGAAAATAGGTCAAGAGGGCAACTTTGGGGGCCCAGAAAAGGACGCTGAACTGTTTGGCACCTTCATAACTTCTAGTGAAAATGAGCCAAATGACTAAAAGAATGCTTTACAAAGTCAACTGACTTGAAATCCTCTATATCTAGGGATATCAAAATTATATATAAAATTGCAAAGGGGATCAAAATAAATCTTTCTGAGAGACAAAAGGAATTCCTGATTTTACATCTGGTTTCCAACATGACAGCATCTTCCTACAAAATTTGATACTAAGTAAGTTTTTAAAGTAGCCTTATGAATATCAGCGAACAATTTAAGCAGACACTTTACTTTCTGGGTGTCTAATGTGCTATGAATTTAGGTGCCTAAAATACATAAATGATATTTTTCTCCATTGCTGCCCACCAGATTCAGGTACTACAGCAAAGGTTGTGACCCAGCAGAATCATGAAGGAAAACAAGCTGCTCAGACTGTATTTACACATATTTTTAAGGATAGTTTTGCCACTCCAAAAACTGGCTAAAATGCATGGCAGCACGACAAAAGCCCACATGATGTTTGCAGCTTACCTTTCATCTCCCGGTCTGAGCATTTCTCTCAACTGTTCATTGCTTATGTCCTAGCAGTTTCAAACTCCAGCTGAAACCAGTGCTCACTTTCTTTCCCTGATTCCACCATTCCAAGGAAGGAAAATCTTAGACCTTGACTTCTTAGCACAATTTCCTTTAGCTTTGCTCAAGCCCAGTTCATTTAAAAAAATAATAATAAAGTGTAAAAGTATTTGTAAAGTTTCCTTTGAAATTTAAATTAAAAAAAAAAAATAAGTTTCTGATCCAAAATTGTACATGTCAGAAAGAATACAGAATTGTAAGTCAGGGGAATTGGACCCTGTCTTGGTGCTGCAGCTAGTAGCTATTACCTTCAGCAAATCACTTAGTCCTTTGGGGACTCATATTCTCATCTGTAAAATGGTACGTTCTGACACAATTTATCATCGATGTCACTCATTCACCAGCAATTTGGGTGCCTGCTGTGTGCCACACCCTTTGCTGGGTGCTAGGAATATCACAGAAATAACAGACATGAACCACATAGTCAAGGAATCTTCATTCCTGGCTTCACTGGTCACTGACTGACCTTGAGCTCTACTGAGACATATGACGGTGCTGCCTGGGCGACCTACCAACTATATGTACAGAGAGAAAAAAAGAAAAAGCCATATTTTAAGATAAATTTTTAACTTTTTTTCCCCAATTCAAATTAGAAATGGGGCCATAATATTAGGTCTATTATTGTACCATGTATATCATATGCAACAATGCAGGATTAGATCCAGGGAAGAAGGCATCCCATAATAAATTCCAAGTATTCTGTTTCACTTTCTGAAAGGCTCTTTTGATAACATTTGGGGCAGCATTTCCCAAAATGTGTTTCCTACTTCATAGTTCCTCAGGATGTTAATAGTGTTCTGGGAAAGAAGGTTCTGGCATTACAGAAGCTAGAGGAATACTATATACAAAAAAGTTAAACAGGTTTCCTTAGAACAGGTCTTCTTGGTGCCTTTATTGTGCATTATGACTCTAAAAGACCAGAGAGGAATACCTTGAAGCACTAACCAAACTTATTTGACCACAAAATTTGTTTGTCTGGTTTGCCGAGCATTTCATGAGGCCAGTCCTCTATGGGACTAGCCATTAGGACACTTGTGAAAATCGTTCTTTATTTAAAAATGAACATCTTTAACACAAAAATTTGTACATGGACATTCATAGCATCTCATTAGTAATAGTCCAAAAGTGGAAACAACCCAAATGTTCATCAACTGATAAAGGGGTAAATAAAATGTGGTATAGCCATACAATTGAATATTATTCAGCTGTAAAAAGGAATAAAGGACTACTACAATATGAATGAACCTTGAAAACATGGTAAGTGGAATGATGCCAGATGCAAAAGGCCACATAGTCTATGATTCCATTTATATGAAATACAAATCCATAGAGACAGAAAGAAAATCATCATTTGTTAGGTATTGGAAGTGGGAAAAAATATGAAATGACAATTAATGGGTATAAAGTTTCTTTGGTGAGTTAATGAAAATGTTCCAAAACATTTTGGTGGCAATGCTTATACAACTCTGAATATACTAAAAGCCATTGAAGTGTATACCTCAAATGAGAAAATCTTATGCATGTGAATCATATCTCAATAAAGCTGTTAAATATATACCTTTGTGGAAAAAAGAAACTGAAAGGGGTTCAGGCTTGTCTTTTTGGGGGCTATCCATTCCTAGTTATGATTTATCTAGAGTTTTGCTGCCAAAGTGGAAGGAGCCAGCCTACTTGTACCATTTACCGATTAAGCAACCATGGAAAACTCCTAACCTCTCTGTTTCCCTTTTCTTATCTAAAAATAGGAATAAAAATGGAACTGTTGCAAAGATTAATACAATCAGGTATGGACTTTCTTTTGAAAAATGTAAACATTTTACAAATACTAATTATTATTTTACTATTAACAGTAAATGGACCACTTGGGTGCAAAACCTTCTGAGACTTTCAGAAGGTTCCCGAACCTTTCTAGGGCTCAGCATTCTCTTCTTAAGATAATAAAATACCCTCCTCACTGAGTTGTTTTGAGAATTTAATGAGTTAATATGTGTGACACTCTTAGAATAGTGCCTGACATTTAGTAAGCATTCAATATTTATACCTTAATTTCTTTTTTTCTTGCCAAGCTTACTTACCAACATAGTTTTTATATATTGTATTTTTTTTTCTTATTTCATTCTTCTTTTGTCTTTATTTCTTTGACCATGTCTAATATATCATTCCTCTCTTTCTTTTTAGTGGCTCTTAGTTATTTATAAATCATATTCTGTTTTCCTGCCATTCTTCTAAGTTGTTCATGCCAAATTATTTTTGTTGCTCCTTAAACATGTGCCCTTTAGCCCATATTATAGTTTTTTTGGCTGGTCTCCAGTGTGCCAGCAACTGCTTCATTCATTGGTTCAGTACTCTGGATAATGATGGTGATGGTGGTGATGACTGAAAGAAAAAAACTGCAAAAGAAAGGGAAAAGAAAAATCAAAATTCTACTTGGAAAATATTTACAGTCTGCTCTCTTTCAAGAAAGAATCATTTTAAAACAATAATGTCACCAAAGAAAAGTGGCATGCTAACTACTAGCAGGACATCTTGTGCATTTATAAATAAATATTACTGAGTTGAGACTAGCAGAGTAACAAGGATATTACTATGTATGTCCTCTCATAGCCATTATAGTAATTTCTTTGGATAACTTTGGACACTTTCTACTCAGAACTTTATAATAAAGATACCTCACTTTAATCAAATGAAAAATGTGAAAATTTAGATTTCAGAAATAATGAAAAGGAGAAAAGAAATAGGACTCATGAGATCTATGTGCTAGTTTTAGTTTCCTCCTCTGTGAACTAGATATTCAATAAGATCGCTTTTGGCATTACAACTCTATGATTCTAGCATAAGGTAAGAGATTACATTCACCACTAATTAATTCATTCAATTAACACATTCAGTATCTATAGTATACAGGAATATAATGTATGTGGTGAGTCCTATGTGAGAGGAAACCTCAGAGCAGGGTACCTCACCCAGACTTGTGGTTTAGCGAAGGCTTCCTAGTCAACACGACATTGAACAAGGTCTTTAAGGGAAAAAAAAATGGAATTAATTGAGAGGAAGAACATTCCAGGAAAAGGAGGAGCTTATTCAAGGGCACAAAGACCTGAGAGCAGCCAAAATGTTCAGGGAACATATTAGTACTTATTTATAAATGCACAGCCCAATATGGCTGGTACGGAAGTTTGTGAAGAACAGAGCATAATCTGCTATGTGTGCCTAGTATGTGGCTTAGCATGTCATGCTGCATAGTTTGGACGTTGTCCAGCAGATAACAGAGAACAGAGGTTTTTAAATGGATAAACGACACGATTAAATTTGTATTTCAGAAATATTTGGGAAATATATGGAAAAGAAATAAGAAACAGGAAGACCAGTTAGGAGGCAAGAAATTTTAAGGGTTTGAATTTAGGTGGGCACATTAGGAATGGAGAGCACTGAGGACAGATTTGAGTCACGTTCAAAAAGATACAACTAACTTGGGTGGCAAGTTGGATTCACAGGCTAAAAAGGGAAGAAGGAGACAAAAAATTTCCTCTCAACTTGCTCTTGGTGACTGAGTAGATATAGTCACCAACCTCCAAGAAGGAGAGTGTTTGGGTAGGGATGGAAAGAGAAAAAATTCTGTTTTAAACATGTTTAGCTTGACGCGCTATGAGTCACACAAGTAGAAATGTCCAGCAGGCATTGGTTCTATCAGTCTAGAATTCAAAACAAAATTCTGAGTTAGACTTCTAGTTCTAGTGGTCATTAACACATATGTAAAAGTCGCTATCACTAGATTGTAAGCTCAGTGAGTCCAATATGGCTGATAGAGTTCCTACTCTGCCTTGTTTACAGTAAGACCTCAAGAGATATTTGAAAGAACAGATAAATAAAAGAATGAGATCCCAAAAAGAGTGAGAAGACTAAAGTCCAAACTTGGGATTGCTAACATTTGAAGATGAGCTCAGTAGAAGAGCACACAAAGGAGGATGAGAAGAAACAAGAAGAGAAATAGGAGGAAACCTGGGGGAGAATAAAGTTGTGCAAGTCCAAGGAGAAAAACCTTGCAAGGAGAAAATTCCAGCAGGGTCAAGAAATACTGGAGGGTCTGATAAAATGAATTTAAAGCATGTTTATTAGATTTCACATCAAGGATGTTGCTGACTTAGGGAAGACAGTACTGATTCAGTGAAAGAGAGACCATCATTTTGAAGGATCTTAGCCGTGAGGAGGAGAAGGGTGGTAGCTAGAGAAGACGCTTCTGGGCAGAGAGGGGGTGTCTTTCTTTGTTTTAAGATGAAAATGTTATAAACAAGTCTATTTAATGAGAAGGAAAAACTAATAGAATGAAAAATTCTGAGTCATATAAAAGAGAAAACTAATGAAATGAGTTCTACAAAAATATTCCTAGAGTCTTATAAACGGGGAGCTCCTTATGGGCCCATAAATGTTATATGATTGCAAAAGAAATAGATTTACATTTCTTTTAAGAACATTTCAGTTGTACACATCAAGACATACTTGTAGTATTATCTATGAGAAATATCTATCTATCTATTGAAGTTTCCTATTTTTAATTATAAAATGAGACTATGCCCATTAATTCCATCTACTATTCTTTCCTCCCTCCCTCTTATCCTCTCCCCCTCCTCAACCCTAAGCCAGGATTTGTATTCTGAGCTCCAAATGGAAGAAGACGCATCTATTTCCAGCCTTCTTCATCCCAACCCACGGCCTTTTTGGTTTCCAATTTACATACAGAAACTAAAACAGAAAAAAAGAAATCCCATTGCAATCATACATGGATTCCTAGGAGAAGAAAGCTTCAGGAACCTGGTGAAACAATGGGACTCTGGAAAGCAAGGCTCACAGCTCTTTTTGGTTGTAGGAAGGCTATATTACTAATCAAAAGCAAATGAGGAAACCTCAAAACAGAAGAAGGAAAAATCAAATACAATGCATCCGCGTTTGCAGCACTGTACTAAAGTTCAAATTCCCCTGCTTCTAGGTAGCCACCATCATATTGTCCATCTTTTTTATCTGAATGGACAGGTCTGGTTCTTCATTGTTAGGTGAGGGGAGAACTCTAGAAAAAGTAATTTCCTTAATTCCTTCTGTTTACCTCTCTTTATATTTATGTTAAGTAGTAAAGAGTTCAATGAAAAAATCATATCTACTTAACTTAAAAAGTTGAATCACTATTTTTTAAAATAAAAATTACATACAGACTTTATAACAAGCTCCAACAGAACAGAGGATATTAGGTAAAAGGTAAAAATCCCTCCAGGCCTTTGTTGCCCTATGACCACACCCCAGAGGTGACCATCGACAGTAGTTATTGGGAGCAAAAATGCAATTACAATTCATTTGAAAGGGAAACGGTAGTGATGAGCACCTGGGCCCTATGCTGTCACAGCCCTGGGCTTCTGTTTCTAAATCTTTAAATAAATTGGCCTGTTTTTTTCTTTCCACCGAATTAACTGAAACGTATGAGCCAACTGCACATTGTAGTTTTGGTTCATAATGATAGAGTCCTAAGTAGGTTTAGAAGTGCTGAGAGGAAATTTCAACCCTCTGATCCTCCTCAGTCTCCTTCAAAGGGGAAGAACAGCTTTGAAAAGTTAAGCCCACACTAAGGTCCATCTCCAACTCCCTCTGGGGCTTCTCTCTAGAAGCTCTGTCCTTTACCCAGCTGGAGCCCCTTCCTCCTCAGACGGGAAAAGCATCCTGCTGCTGGCTTAGCTTTAATGAGAATCGAATTAAATAGAAAACCGAAATCTTCTTTTCTAAAGACAAGACAGGATAGACCTGAGACGAAAAGAACAATGAATTAGGAAATAAATGAGGAAGAATCAGAGTTTCAGTTTAAATAATAATTTCTTTAAAATTCTTGGAATGATTTGCTATTTCCACACATGTCATTTTTCATGAACCCGCTATCTGAGAGCGCACCCTTTCATCATATTGAAGTTATAATACTGCTTAAAATGTGCAAATTTGTGCATTTGTTTGCTTATGTAGACAAAAGATAACCCTGGTATCTTTTTTGGCCTCAGATTTTCTAGTTTTCGGTGACCTGAGCGAGTAGATGAGCACAGGGGGAAAACAGCCTGGCTCATACTTTTTGGCATCGACCCAATTTTCCAATCTTCAAAATTCTCAGCCAGTTTCCCTCTCCTCATCATTGCATTGTGCTACTTGAAAGACGCAGTGGAAATAGCTGTGGGAACACAAAGAAAGAAAGAACACAGACCATGAGGTTGGTGGAGAGGAAACCCTCTTAATAAATTTCAAAAGAATAAATCCTGGAGCAATCCTGAGTCTTAGAAGATTTACCAGAAATGTAGGCAGAACTCCAAGATCATGATGCTGGAAAAAATTATAATATTGGGCGTTGTAAGATAGAAGATAAAAAGAGAAATTCCAAATGAATTAATAATTAAATTCCTGTATGGCTTCTTATTAATTAGGCTCTATCAGGAACTATAAGTTCCAACTTTATCACTCTGTTAGTTGGAGTAAATGTTAGCTGTAGTATTTGCTAAAGTAATTTGTATTATATTATTTCTCATATAACTGAATGTACTCTGGAATTTTCAGGTAACCAAATCTTGGGCAAAGTAAAAGCTTTCCAGTGATTTTTTTTTTTTTAATCAAATATTTCCTATAGGTAGGTTGCCTAGCCTGTCTGACTATGCCTTCCCAAGAATGTTGAAATCTATAGCTAAACTGAACCACAGCTATGTCCTGAGTAATTACTCACTGTCTTATGAACTCATGAAGAATATATTCATAGCAAAGAAAGCACTAAAAATTGAACTATAAGAAGAATCAGCATAAAGATGTCTCAAGAAAAATAAGTTGCATTCAGAAGTATTCCAATGTGGGCTTTGGCAGCATATGAGGGCTTTTAATATATAAACTGGATTTATTGACTTTTTTCTTTAAAAGTTGCAAAGACAGATTCATTTCATGAATGTGTGTGACCAACTTCAGGTTGTATTGAAATTTTAATAGCTCGGCTGCAAACCAAAAACACTCATCAGATATTTAGGGTTTACTTGCTTTTTTGGTGTTTGGAACTCAGGGGCAATACAAAAGACATAATAGCATTTTTTTTTTAAAACTAATTGGATTGGTTTTAAATAGAATAGATTTGTCTAGAATAGAGACTCAGCAATCTTTTATGCAGGATCCCTATCAGAAATACTATGGAAAGTAGGATAACAAAGCATAGATACATGCAATGAGAAACAGACAGGTGTCAGAGCAGAGAGACATCATGGGAGAGGGGAAAGTGCAGTGGCTCAGGTGTCATAGATGGAGACTCTGGCAGACTCTGTAGTTGCTTACCCAATAGACACTTGATTTTGTTCAGATATTGGGCAAAGAGCCTTTAGCCTCTGGTCTGGGGAGAGATGAAAATGTAATCCCATTCTTGCCAATGATATGGAAGGGGAAGTCTGCTGAGGGATTCTGCTCCTGGTAAAAAGCTAGAGGTGTATAAACAGAAGGTCTCTTTCTGCCTATCTGTCCCTAGACCCCCAACCACTACCTTCCATCATTTCTATGTCTAGCCTTTGAATGTTTTGAAGCTTGTGGCTATGGCAGCCATATTGCAACCATGAGTGGATGAGTCCTCAGATGAAAAGCCAAAAAGTTGAGTCTCGGGTTTTTCATGATCCTATTGAAAAAATGAACCAATGCCAACAACTGCCTATCTCTAGACTTTCTGAAAAGAGAACAATAAATCCATCTGTTTTAGCCACTATTCATCAGGTTTTCTGTTATTTTCAGCTAAAAGCATTTCTAATTACTCAAGGAATTATAACCTTGGCCCTAAAACTAAGCCATCACATGACCTTGAACAAAAATAAATGATCTCATTAAAGAAAAGAAAAGAAATGAACCCCCTCAGGTCCTTGGTTTCCTCATTTACAAAATAAGGAATGAGAATCTCCCCCCTCAAAAAAAAAATCACTGTGATTTTCAAGATAAACAAACAGTCTACATTTTTATAATAATTAAAAACATATATTTGAGCTCCTACTTAACATATTATGAAGTTTTTCTTGGCTCTATACTAAGGGTTTAGTCGATATTACCTCATTTAGTCTTCCCAAGAGTTTTTTTAAAGTGAGCACTCTTAACCTCGTTTTATAAATAAGAGAGGCTGGATAACATGCCAAGGTCACACAGCTACTAAGTGGCAGAGCCAGGACTCACTTTCAGGTCTGTTTTCTGTGTCGGAAACCACCTGGGAAGTACAGAATAAATTCCTCCCAACACTATCTCCTGCTGTGAGTGAGGCCTAATATATAGACTCTTTGGTGATGTTTTACATTTCAAGAAACAGGACTTGATCTATGGTATAAGCAAAACCATGTAAGGGTTACCTCATATTTATGCAGAGCATGGCTGAAAATACCCACAGGGAGGGGCAAGATTCTAAGGAAATAATTTTGAATTTACGCTGATACATACAGAAACAGGTAATTGAGGCACTGAATATATGATAAACTATATCTTTAACAATTTTGGCCTGGAAGAACTTTAAAAGCAGGTATAATCAAAGCCGACCTGTGTCATATAAAGAACTCTCAGGAAAGCACCTACACATAGAATGTTTGCCTTTGATGGTCTTTCCTGGTACACAGTTAAGAAAAACTGTATAATCCACACTAGATAACTGAGGGAATGGGCTGTTGACAGGGGATAACTACATCAGTGAGAAGGGAGGAGACCCTGACCAAAAAGATAACTGGTTTGGAATTATGATCAATTATGATTAAGGCCACTTTTTTCTCCTGGCAGAAATCAGGCCACAGGACCATTTGTCTATTAAGACATATCACAATTCATATAAGTGAAAT
>NW_011888882.1:4314449-4322472 GCF_000151845.1 Pteropus vampyrus
CAATATATGCTTTCATTTATTTGTATCTTCTTCAATTTCTTTTTTCAATGACTTATAATTTTCTGAGAACAGGTCTTTTACCTCCTTGGTTAAGTTGATTCCCAGGTATTTTATAGTTTTTTATGCAATTGTAAATGGGATTGTTTTCTTAATTTCTCTTTCCAAAAGTTCATCATTGGTGTATAAAAATGCCACTGAGTTCTGAATATTTATTTTGTAACCTGCTACTTTACTGAATTCATTGATCAGTTCTAACAGATTTTTGGTGGAATCTTTAGGGTTCTTTATATATAGTATCATGTCATCAGCAAAAAGAGTTTTACTTCTTCCTTTCCAATTCAGATACCTTTATTTCTCTTTCTTGTCTTCTTATTGATTTTTAAGAACTTCAGGCATTTTGTATATATTAAGTATATCAATGCTTTCTTTTTGTCTTTTGCTCTGTTTTGTTTGTGGTGTTTTGGGTCCACGATATTTTTTTTTTCCTTTTTATGTACTTGATACTATTATTTCTTTCCTCTCTGATTCTATCTCAAGTATCAAGCTTAGGCTGGACTTACCCATTCTATTATAGACTTATCCATAAATGCTGACCTTCATTTTCTTCTATCTGGTACTTTAATACTTTAATTTATTTTTATTTTAATCTTAAGTACATGTGGAATTTATTCTACTGTATGACATAAAATTTAACTTGTCCAAATAATAATATTTATAATTATTCCTTTCATTTACGGCTGATTCAAAAGGCCACATGTGATATATATATTAGATGCTCATAAATATTTGGGCGTATTCCTGCAATCTTAATAATGTTCCCTTTGTTTGTCTGTCTATCCCTTCACCAGCATCACTCTATTTTGTTATCTGGTAAGGCCAGTACCCTCTTATTATTTAAATGATTTTTAAAGGTAATATTGACTACATGAAAGATTTCAAAAAAAAAACTTTCTCATTAATTTTTTTCCTTCCAGAGAAACTTAAAAGGAAAAAAAAAAAGCACCAGTAGAATTCTAATTAGAATTGTATTTGATTTATAGTTTAATTTGGGGAAAATTAAAAATCTTAACATTATTAAGTCTGTTGTCCCAAGAACATAGTCCATCTCTCCATTAAAACTTTTTTATTTATGATTCTCAGAAGAAATGTGCAGTTCCCAGTGACTTTTAGGTTAACACGTGGTACATACTGCCACTGTCCTACCCACCACATACCTTTGGCATTCCCATCTACTTGCCAGGGGTTACTTTTTGGGCATCTCTGTGCCTCTATAAGGGTTTTTTCCCTTGTCATAGACACATGCAAGGCCTGATGGCAGGGCCAGCTGTAAATATGGAGTTTATGACCTTACAAACAGCCTCTTGCCAATGACAACAGAGAGTTGGTGGTAAGCACCCAGCTTCCTATCCCTTTTGTCATAATAACTCTGTCATATGCTCACTTTGTCTCCCAGAGGTGCCTCATGAAGTAATACTCTCTATCTGCCTCCAGAAATAAATGGTTTGATGATGCACATTCTATTGACTTCCTTCTCTTCCCCATCTCCCAAACTCATTCTCAGACTGGGTTCCTGGGATCACTCTTCAATAAACAACTCTAACATTCATCCTTGGCTCAGGGGCAGCTTCCAGGGGAACCCAAACTAAGATACAATCCCTACTTATTCATGGCTGCTATTTAAATGGGACTTTTTAAAATTATAATTTCTAACTAGATATATAAGGAAGTTATTGATATTTTGTCTACTGTAGAGATATATCATATGTGCACATAATGACATTCAAACACAAGTTCTTGTCAGGAAAAAAATTAGTACTGTTACATTGTTTTATTTATACACTCTGCTGCAAATTATATATTGTATGTCTATGCAGATACAATGTATAGAGTTGGATACACAATTCCCACATGTACAGTATTTCATGGGCAATTTGGAGAATTTCTAAGAGTGATTTTGGCTATGCACAATTTTAACCTCCTTGTCTTTAGAACCTAACCTCATGATCTTTGGCAACAGGTTTCATTACTGATTCCATTTATTAGTTTTAACAGGGTTTCAATTTATTCTCTTGATCTTTCTAGGTCAACAATCACATCAATAGGAAATAATATGAATTTTGTTTCTTTTTCATTAGATAGATAGATAGATAGATAGATAGATAGATAGATAGATAGATAGCTTCTTCATCTTGTTTTACAATTGTATTTCCTAGAATTTTCAGAATAATGTTCAGTATCAGTGGTGAAAGGAATGTCTTTTTCTAATTTCAGATATGCATAGAAATAGAATGTTTCTCATTCTACTGAGAGAGTGCGTGTGTGAGAGTGTTTTGTGAATACATACAGGTTTGAGACCTCCCAAGTTGACCTTGATTTATAAGCAAGAAACATTAAACCTCTAATTGTAATAGGGATCTGAGTTTCTATACCCATACTTGCCCAATTATCACATCCCAAGTAACTATTTTTGTTATTATTGGTTCTGACAGACCTACGTATTTTCATAAATATAAAAATTAGAGATAATTGTAAAATTTAGAAGTAGTATCAGCTCTCTTCTTCTAAATTTCATTTTGAACATTGCTTTACTAGCTCTGCCAGCATTTTGTTTCGTTTGTTTTATAACCTAGCAGTCTTCATCAAGCCAGACACTAGGAGGGCAAGAGATGATTCTACCAGGGTATATGTCAGTTGGCATCAATTTTAAATTAACATCTGTATCTGATGATAGTGTTTGAAGAGCAAAACTTTTTCCTTAAGAAATCCTAGATGTAAATTTTTTTCTTCAAAACTTTTCAAGTTTTATTCCTTATAGATAGATATAGTTTGAAAATCCCTCAGGCCACCTTCTTCTTCTCCTACCTCCTATTTTCCCAAGATTTGTAAAGGCAGGTTCTGGCTCAGCTCTGCTAAAATGGAAGACAAAGGCGGAAATAAACACTTTCTATCAGATCCAAAAACTATAGTCTATTTTAAGACATAATCAACTATAAGTACTTTAATTTATTTATCTAGACGCCTACTGATATATTTAGGATGTTTCAATCTCTTGTGATTACAAAAATGCTGAAATTGTTGTCCTTATACAAATACCATTTTGTACATATGTAAACATTATCTGGCTACCTTGAACATAAGAAGTTACATATTGGACAAATAATGAGATATTTTGGTGAGTCCAAGAATGAGTTGACTAACCACATTAGAGGAAAAGAGAGAGAGAGAGAGAGAGAAAGCTGAAGGAAGCCCATCATCATTTTGTAGATAATCTCCCCAGAGTATTCCTCAAGTTTTACCATCTCCCCATGTAGCACACTGCTATATACTCACTGCTAAATACCCAGCTCCTTTGCATATATGTGTGGCTATGCGACTATTTCTTGGCAATAGAATTTGAGCAGAAATTATATATTTCACTTTTAGGTCTAACCCCTAAAACCTGCCATGTAATTTTCTCTCTTCCTTTGTTTCCTAGAGGTATGAAAAGAATCCAGCAAAATCCTGGATTTGGGGAGCTTGTCCCTTAGTCATTTTGTAAAAAGTTGCCCAATAAAAACCCAATTCGACTGTGACTTGAGAGAGAAATAAATCTTTGTTATGTAAAGCCACCGATATTTAGGGATTGTTTGTTATAGCAGCTGTTTTTTTTCCTAACTAATAAACCCAGTTCTGCATATCTCTGATCCAATTTTCAAATTCTCAGTTAATAATACTTGGTTCATTCTGGAATAAGAATCTACTAACCTTGATTATTTGGCTATAGCTAGGTTAGAGTGTTACTGGGTCACTCTACAAAGATGTGGCCTCCAGATGCCCACTCATGGGTATTAGGAGCTATTTCAAAAGCAGGAATCACTGTGAACTGGGAAGCCACTTTGAGAGTGTCTTCTACATGAAAGATGATAACAAACAGGAAGAGGCCAAGAATGACAGAGACTTTTACTCTGGCTCTCAGGGTAGGGAGGAATAAGAATAAAAATTCCATCAAACTTATTCTTCAGGAGCTTTAGATCTCTATTAGGCTGTCATAAATCCTTCACTCTCAGAGACAATGGACAGACTCTCCCATGATAAATGTAGAATAAATGAAAATTAAAAGGTCATTCATGTGAGACATTATGTTCAAGGAGATATTGTATACCTTGCTGACGGAATAGAAGTGTGGGATCTAGCTTGTCATCCTCAGGGAACAGAATCATGACTGGAAAGGAAAAAATCCCTGTTAAATGAGTAGTGACAATCATGAAACATCAAGTTTCAGAGAGATAGAGATGAACAATTGCTGGAGGCACTTATCATTTTTAAAATTCTGGCCCAGAATCTCATCTCCCCTCTCCTATTATCTGAGTTGGTTGTGAGCAAGGACTCACAATTTCCCAAAGAAGCTGAAGAAAGCTCGGTACCTATTCCTCTCCCCTTGCCTCCAGCCCACAACCCCCACCAACAGCTAATGTAAATGAGAAGAGGAAGAAGAGACAGCTTAGAATCCACCTCCAGTAGTGGCAGATGTCCCTAGCAGTGTGAGGTCTCCAACAGAACATTCTAACCACTCCTCAGATTCCTGATTCCTGCTTATTTTCTGAGCCTTGTTCTCAAGTTTTCTCATGGATTCTATAAGCCACCTAATATCCTTCTAATAAATTCCTTTCCTACTTAAATTAGATGTAGTTAGTTTCTAAAGCTTGCAACAGAGAACCTTGACTGATATAATTTTCTCTTCCTCCTGTTCATTTTTTCCCTTGACAACCTGACAGATAGAATATTTGGATTCTTAAAAGTAGCAAGATAAATGTTATAAAATCCACATCTCATACAGATGTAGATCCCTAAAATAATTAGAAAGCTGAGACATTATTATTTTTACTTTAGGACTACGACAGGCTATGACTGGAAAAATACCTGAATCATTAAGAGCATACTCTTGTAGGAGCTCCACCAGCTCACTCACATGCACTCACATACCACATCTGCTGGCCTCACTGTGTGCCTCTTGAGTGTCTCCCCAGGAGTGGCAAGTTAGGCTCATCTCATCCAAAGATCGGGCCTAGCCAACCTATGCCTTACGGACAGGGGAGTCTGAAGGCTTCTGATCCAGTTATCTGCACCAGAGTTTGGGCTTGCTAGTGTCTCAGCCACACAGGAGGAGGCTCAAGCACCATAACTGCATAGAGTGGAGCTAAGAAATAGATAAGAGTGACTGTAATCAAGAAAGGGCCAGAGTGGGAGGTATGGCTAGTGAGAACATAAATGAAAAGTACAGGCCATTTTATGACAAGAGAGCCTCCCTGTTCGACTTCCACAAAGGTTCTGGTAGAAGATTTGTTGGAAGAGAACTACTATATGAAATTAAAAATGTTTCTTAGGTTGACTAAGTCTCATTTCCTAACATTTGAATCACATCAGGTAATAACCCAAGGAGTCTCTCCTGGATACTACCCCTTGGGAGTCAGACAAAGAATCAAAGAAGACCATCTTCAGTCACCACCACCCTTCTTACCTTTTTTGTGGTCTAGTTGGGATACAGGCCTCTTCCTTTGTAGGTCCAATCCTTTCTAACAGACAGAGCTTGCCCAGTACAGATGCTGACATGTTGAGAGCACCTGGCAGCAGTACAGTAGACCTGGGCTCTAAAACCATGTTAATAATAACTCTATTATATCTATTGAGCCTAGTCTCTATCTTTTTAAGATGGAAGGAAGCTGGAGAGCCACGTACCAAGGGCTCTGCTGTGGCCTTGCCAGGAGAAACAACTGTTCAGTTTGGACAAAATTTAACAAGAGAGAACTTGTATAGAGGTAGTACCAGAATCACAGCTTCAGAGCTCAGCTGGTCTTCTTCCAAAGGCAGTTTTGACACCTCCTACCCCATGCCCTCCAAAGCTAACACTGAGTGGTGGATAAAGGGTCTTTCCTTTCCCATATGAGATTTTACCCAGGATCATCTTCTCCTGGCTTGAGGCAAGTGGCAGACCCAATATACCCTAAATCTATTGGTTGTCTTCTGAACTTCTTGGGTTTTAAAATATTTAGCTTTTTCTGAAAGAACTTCTTGGGTTTTAAAATATTTAGCTTTTTCTGAAAGAACTTGATAATATGAGATGTCAGAAGTAAAAGTTTCGTAGTAAACCAGATATGCCCAGTACAGAAAGGTTAGCCCAAGCACCGGTTTTCCAGTGAAAACTCTGAGAATGGAGTTTTTTGAGAGTCATTCTTACAAGTCCCAGGACATCCACTAGAAGCTGGAAGGATGGTTGCTGGCGGATGGAAACAAAAGACATCTTACCTGGTGGGGAGCCTCTCCTGGATACCACCCCTGTGGCTAGTCTCATTCTAAGAGAGAAGACAAACAGCAGCCAATAGGAGGAGAAAGAGAAAAGAAAAAACTAAAGTAGCAAAGAAAGGAAAAAGTTTAAAAACAGTTTTACTGTTACTCCTGTTAACTAATAAATGCCCAATGTAAAAATTTTGGAAAATTAAGAAAAAGATAAAAAATAAAGATGACCTATAATCTGACAACTTGGAAAGAATCACTTAAACAATTTTTGTGGTATGTATTTGCATACTTTTCTATGAAAAAATATATATAGATAGGTTTAAAAACAATAGAATATATAATATATAAACATGCATACATATATTCACATACACACACATACTAATTTGTTGTTCACTTTTTCTCTTAATTTATTATGAAAATATTCCATATAAATAAATAAATAGCATCATCATTTTAATGGCTATATAGTGTTCTATTATAGATATAACATACACACCAAATCCCTTATTAATGAAGTTTTTCCAATTTTTCAGTATTACAGTGTTCTAATTACTCACATCATAGGTATATCTTTGGAAAGTTGTTTCATTCTTTCCCAGAAATAAAAATGCTGGGTCAAGGTATATACTTTTTAAAAGGCTTTTCATAAATGTTATTATATATTCTTCCAGAAATAATATACCAATGAACATTCCCATTAGTAGGATGTGGGTATCTATTTCCCTACCTTTTTTTATGTCTTTGGTCAACTAGGTAGTTGAAAACTATATCTTTGTATTGCTTTGATTACAAGAGAAGTAGAATCTCTTCACATGTTTATTGGCCATTTGGGGATGCAATTCCTTTCACATGTTTTTCAAATGGAGTATTCATCTGTATTTTCCTGTTATCTGTAAGAACTCTACATTAAGAATTCTTATCCTTGCTGTATGCATCGCTACTGAGTTGACACTTAACAGATGAAAAATAAAATGAATAATAAGGCAAGAGAATAATTAAACTAATAAAATTAAAAATAAGGAAAATGTTACTTTAAAGGCAAGAGAATAAGAAAATCAATTGAGAAAAATAAAGAAAGCCTGGATAGTAATAGGAAACTTTAAGGTGAAAGAAATAGAATAATACAAATAACCAGCACCAGTCAAATCAAAGAGAAAATCTAGAACAATGCCTACATTCTAATATTTATTATATAAACTGTCCATAAGAAAACAAAACAAAACTGGAGGCTGTAGATAACAATATAATTTATCTCAGGTTGGCCAAGGACAGTGTCATGGATCTTTAGTCAAGGTCTCTGTAGCAACATGCACAGATCAAAACCGAGAAGAGTATCAGAATCTTTCACAGTACTCTATAGCAAATCCTCCCAAGGAGGCCAAATTCATTTAAAGCTACATTTAAAAAGGGCAACAGATAAACAGGTAGACAAGGAAAGAATTACAAAAACAGGATGAAGTCTTGATGGGAGGAGGTTAATATGTCATTTTAATTGCATTGTCTCTTCTTTTTGTCCACTAATTAGATTAAGAAGCTTTTAGAATTACAGACGCTAAAAAGAGACTCCTCTTGAAGAAACCATAAACAAAGAGATGCCTCACCCCACCTACTCCAGATTTCATGTAAGGAAAATTGATTCTCACTTGGAATTCCAAGGAGGTGTATATCTTGAGTGTTTTTCTGAGAGAACATGACAGTTTTATCTTTTAAAAGGAGGAAAATATGCATAAACTGCTTCCATGTCCAC
>NW_011888882.1:4322522-4325223 GCF_000151845.1 Pteropus vampyrus
ATCTCTTCACATGTTTATTGGCCATTTGGGGATGCAATTCCTTTCACATGTTTTTCAAATGGAGTATTCATCTGTATTTTCCTGTTATCTGTAAGAACTCTACATTAAGAATTCTTATCCTTGCTGTATGCATCGCTACTGAGTTGACACTTAACAGATGAAAAATAAAATGAATAATAAGGCAAGAGAATAATTAAACTAATAAAATTAAAAATAAGGAAAATGTTACTTTAAAGGCAAGAGAATAAGAAAATCAATTGAGAAAAATAAAGAAAGCCTGGATAGTAATAGGAAACTTTAAGGTGAAAGAAATAGAATAATACAAATAACCAGCACCAGTCAAATCAAAGAGAAAATCTAGAACAATGCCTACATTCTAATATTTATTATATAAACTGTCCATAAGAAAACAAAACAAAACTGGAGGCTGTAGATAACAATATAATTTATCTCAGGTTGGCCAAGGACAGTGTCATGGATCTTTAGTCAAGGTCTCTGTAGCAACATGCACAGATCAAAACCGAGAAGAGTATCAGAATCTTTCACAGTACTCTATAGCAAATCCTCCCAAGGAGGCCAAATTCATTTAAAGCTACATTTAAAAAGGGCAACAGATAAACAGGTAGACAAGGAAAGAATTACAAAAACAGGATGAAGTCTTGATGGGAGGAGGTTAATATGTCATTTTAATTGCATTGTCTCTTCTTTTTGTCCACTAATTAGATTAAGAAGCTTTTAGAATTACAGACGCTAAAAAGAGACTCCTCTTGAAGAAACCATAAACAAAGAGATGCCTCACCCCACCTACTCCAGATTTCATGTAAGGAAAATTGATTCTCACTTGGAATTCCAAGGAGGTGTATATCTTGAGTGTTTTTCTGAGAGAACATGACAGTTTTATCTTTTAAAAGGAGGAAAATATGCATAAACTGCTTCCATGTCCACTTAGTCTTTACAAAAGTAGTATGAGATCCATTTTATTATTTTCCCATTTTATGTATGAGAACACTCAAGTCCAGAAAGGGTAGTGACCTGCTTCATCAAGGTGCTCTCAACAATGTGCTCTGAGGAGCAGGAATCAAAACAACTTTAGATCAGTGCAATAAAAACATAATGTGAGCCACATATACTAATTTAAATTCTCTAGTAACTACATTAAAAAATTAAAAGAAATTAATGAATTAACTTTAATAATACATTTTATTTAGCACAATATATTCAGACTATTATCTTCCTAACATATAATAAACATAAAAATTAATTAGATGTTTTATATATTTTTTTCATACTAAGTCTCTGAAGTATAATATGTCTGTTACATTTACAGCACATCTCGATTTGCACTTGCCCCATTTCAATATAAAGTACATCCGGTGACAGGCAGAGGGGAGGGGGAGGAGGAAGCTAAAAGAAAAGTATGAAGGGTTAAAGAAGTACAAAATAGTAGTTGATAGATGATTATGTCGATGGGGAGGGGAAGTACAGCTTAGGGAATGCAGTCAGCATCAGTGTAATGGCTAGGTGTAGAGCCAGAGAAGAGAAAGAGCAACCAAGTGGATCATTTCATAAACTATATAAATGTCTAACCAATATACTGCATACTTGAAACTAATAGTAAAATTAAATTTAAAAAAAAATACTCAAGTACACTTCAAGTACTTGATAGCCACATGTGCCTAGTGGCTACTACCTTGAACAGCCAGGTTCTAGACCAGTGGTTCATCAAGGTGTGGTACGCAGACCAGCAGCATCAGCATCACCTGGGAACTGTTAGAAGCGCAAATTCTTGGGTCCCATTCCAAACCTACTGATTCAGACCTTCTGTGCTTTAATAAGGTCCTTCTGATAATTCTGATACACACAAAGTTTTGAGAACCATTACTCTAGTCAATTGCTTTAAATAAACCTAAGATAGCATGGCAGGCTAGTATTGAGGGAGAGGAGTCACTTCTCTTGAGATAAACAATTCTCCTCTATGCAAATTTTCTAGTCCTAGTTTTGGTTCCATTTCTTGGGCTATAGAATGAATTGTCAGACACATAATTTACACATGGTTTCACTTATTTTGTTTAAGGAGGGAAAATCCCCACAGTAACTGCCTTAGTTTATCGCCTTGAGTTTAGTTACTAACTTCTCTTGTTCTCAGTTTCCTCATCCATAAAATGAGAATCGTTTTACAAATGTCAGCAACTTTTTTAAAAAGTTCTGTGTACAAAAATGAAAAAATGCAGCAAAAGTGACTGGTATTTTTAAAATACAGTTAAAAAATTAGTGGGCAGGAAATATAATATTATAGATTTTGAGCACAGAAGCAGAAGCCAATTCACTTATATTTCTCAGAACATTAGATTTGCTGAGGGGGCAGGCTAGGGTTCTTGCCAAAATCATTAAGGAGAATGAATCTGAGCATGCCTTCAAGCAGAACTTTCAGTAAACAGGAATTACCTATGAAGAAAATCAGGAAGTCAAAGTGTTTCTTTTTATGAAGTTACATCCTGCCATAGAAAAGCTGGATCGGAAATAAAGACTGATGCACTCCCAACTGTATACTAAACCGGCTATTATTTCATCAAGGAAAATCTGAGGAAAAGCTCAGATTCAGTGAAGGGGAAACAAAAACATAAGAAGGCTGAATGTCATGAAAAACCAAAGACAACCAGTGGCTACAATTAAACATGATTTTGGAAAAAAAAAAAAAAAA
>NW_011888882.1:4327153-4328137 GCF_000151845.1 Pteropus vampyrus
CACAAAGAGCTCTTTCAGTGCATGGAGAGGAGACGCACAAAGTACCCAAGGATGGGTGCAATGCTTCTTGTTTCTCTTCCCTGGGGCTTCCCTTTCTCTCAGATAAAGCACTTGATCTCTCTGAGAGTCTTTCCTGCCACATTTACCAAAAAAATAAATGGCCCCAGATGCAGGGTGGCAGGTGCTAGAATTTGCTGTATTCATGGACCGGTAGTGTTGACTGGCAGCTGCAGTATTTCTTAGATTTAAGGGGAAATGATTCTAGCCATCTTAAGAGTTGCTTTACTTTCAAGGTAGCCCCCTGCCTTGTTTTAAGCCTCTCTTTGGGGGGGGGGGCATATGTACTAAGAACTGGGGTAGGATAAATTGATGTGAGAGCGGAAAATTTTGTTTCTGAATCAGAGAGTTAAATGTTTGACATGCATGAAGCAGCCTGACTTGCTTCTTCTCTCAAGTCTAAGGAGTGCTCAAGTCTTTTGAAATGAAATCTTGTTTGCCCAATGGTTTTGCTTTGCCCTTCTATTTAAACAGGTTCCTGGAGCATTGATAACACAGCATTAAATTGTTATTTGGAAGACCACTGGAGCCTGTCTCTTCCCTACTTTAAAGTAGCCTTCACATGCCCACATCTTTCCTCTCACCACCTAAGTGACTGCAATACTTTCCACCCTTTGTACTCTCTTTCTCCTGAGTTCCTGCCCCTTGAGTGACAAAGGGACTCAGACTTCTGGAGGAAGTGGTTTATTGACTATCTCAGGTTTTGGAGGCACTTGGTTATGAGCAAAGGATGTAGAGAATCTTTTGACTTAACTCTAAACAATCTTCTTGATGTTCCTCTTAAAGAGAAAATGTTAATGTAAATCTTGGGGCTTAATGTTCCATTTTGTAAGGCAGTGTCTATTACATACTTAATCAATAATGCCATAATGTAGGTTGAAACCATTGATTCCTAAGAGCATGGCTCTTTGACTGTATAATAGAACT
>NW_011888882.1:4328187-4328515 GCF_000151845.1 Pteropus vampyrus
AGGCAAGGCTGGCCCAGACTCCGCCCCCGCCCTCCTTTCGGGGCCCCCAGCGGGGACCCGGGCTGTGTGTGTTGTTTTAATGTCAGGGATGATGTAATCACTTAATAATTGATGCCCCGTGCTGCTTCCCTCTCCACCCTACCCCACCCCACCCCTGCCCCACTCCTCCACCTCTCGGCCTCCTCCTTCTACGGCCGTCTCCTTCGCCATCGCATCCTCCTGACTATTTCTGGCACCTCCCTTGCACTTCCCCCATCCTCCCCTTCACTCTTCCTGTGCCACCACCCACCCTCTCTCTGTCCCCAGTGCTGGAGCCTTCACTCCTCTT
>NW_011888882.1:4329995-4346550 GCF_000151845.1 Pteropus vampyrus
TCTCAAGTTTGTTCTTTAAGAATTTTATTAGAAAAGAGTTGTTATGATTCATTAAACATTTACATCTGCACTTTCTAAGGACATTTATCATGGAACTTTTTATTTAAAAAAAAAGCAATAGAACTAATGGATATACTGTAAAAACAGTCTTGTTTGATGCCATCCTCAGGAAAGAAAGTCAGTGCACAGTAAATTCGCACCCTCTTGACCAAGTTAAAGACTTAACGATAGGGCTGAATGTGAACAAATGCACACTTGGCTTTCTGTGCCTTTACTCTGCGCTTTCTTCTGGGTCTGGAATCTCCAATTCCATCTGATTGACTTGAGTCCTATTGAACCTTTGAGCCCAGCTCAAATGTCATCTCCTCTGTAAAGCTTTCTTCATCCTTTCTCCTCCAATTTTGTTTTCAAACTTCAGCAGCAGACATTATGTTTGGCATGTGTCTGTTTCCATCACTAGTTGATCAGCACATTGAGAGAAAGAATCTTATTTATCTTGTTTCAATGAATGTGAGTTAGGTCTTTGGTATGCGCTGGGCACCTGGATTAATTAGGCTAATGTTAGCAGCTATAACAAATAGGCCTGTAAAACTATAGTGGCTCAAAAGTGATAGACATCTGTTATTCCTCATATAATAGTCCAAAATGGGTATTTGTGGTCAGTGGGTGGCTTTCTTCCATGCAGTGATTCTAGGCCCCAGGATCCACCATCCCACAGTGCTCCATTGTAACCTGCTTTCAGCTGGCTGAAGGACAAAAGAAGGAGTGGAAGGGTGCACCTCCTTTTTAAATGCCTTGGCCTAGAAATGACACCCATCACTTCCACTTATATCTTTTACAGAAGGGCTAGTTATATGTGGCTATACTGACTGCAGAGGAGCCTGAGAAATATAGGTTGGCCATGTGGCCAGATGAAAGATCAAGAAGAAATGTATTTTGGGCCAGGAGCTTTGCCATATGCTGCCACTCAACAAAGCAGTCATTGCTCTCAAGGAGTTTGTAGGCTGATGAGAATTAAATTAAATGGAAACCAAGAGCCTATACCCATCAATGCTTTTGTTCTTTCGATTTGATAAGTTCGTTTTAAACATGTTTCAAAACACTTTGTTTTTTTTGTCAGTTCAGTTGGCCAGTTCCCCCTCAGCAAATCCAGTGATGTGATGCTTCCAGTGTTGCCTTTGATTTTTTTTTTTTTTTTTTACTCCAGTAGCACCTTTGACCTAGTTTTTTATCTGTTGATTTTAGAGACTCCCAAAGTGTCTAGTAGGGTCCTTAGAAATCACCAGAACTACCTTCTCTTAATTGGAAGAGGAAATTAAGCAGATTCCAGAGGAGAAACTTCTTGCCCCGGTCACGCTAATGGAAAGGGAGCCTCAGCTAGCCCTGATCTTCAGTCTCGCCTGAGTCCCCTCCATCACATAGCTGCCCTGACTTGGTGATTGTGAGTCTTGCATATTCCAAAGAACTTAAGGGAGCTTCCAGACCTCCCAGAGTAGGGTGAACTGCTAATGTTCTGAATAGTCCCTGTTCTCTACAGGCCTCCAACTTGTTGGGGCAATTCTGTCTGTACTATTCATCATCCTTAATAATGCACATATTTTTGCTATAAACAGTTCATTATATTTATTGGTTCTGCAAACATTAGCCCAGTATGTTATTGTGTGCCAGGCACTGGGAGATAAGGTTGTGAAAATGAATACATCTGCTGTCCTTGTTCTTCAGGAGCTCACAGTCTACTAGAGGAGATAAGAATGATAAATAATAGCTAACTTTTATTGAGCATTTACTATTTGTCAAACACTGTTAAAACTCTAATCTTAACAATAATGATACAAAGTGTCATTATTAAGTTAAGTAACTTAGCAAGAGGTAGATTCAGGATTCAGGCCCAATCAGTTTGGTTTCAAAGTCCTTGCTCTTAGCAACTAGGCAATATGCAAAATATTGCATACAGATATAATGATATTAGTTAAGATGTTACATGCCTAAGGGGAGGGGGTCTACATTCTTTGGAAATTGTTACTTTGTTGTTGGGAAATAGAACTTTATATTTAAATAAAAATAAAATGTTAATTCCTACCTTCATTCCTTCCATTTATACCCCCATCTGTTGCTCATCTAGAAAATAAAAAATACAATTTAATTTTAAAATGAGAAAGCAAAACATGTTGATACTAGAAATCTATTTGCTCTGTGTGATTCTTTAAGTTAGGTTCTTCTAGTGATCTACAGATAGGTCTGTATGAGATTGTGAATTGTCATACATAATTTACTCATTCAGCAGCATTCGTTAATTTGCCAGATATTGAATTAGAAGCTTCAAGGGCAAAAAGGTATGATCCTGCCCCAAGAATTTACCTGCAGGAGGAAGTCTCTGGCCACTGTGATAAATGCTGTGATGCTCCTATTTTCACAGAAGCAAGGGAGCATATGGAAAGGAGCATGGCCTCCACAAACAGGTGGGAAAGTGAGGTGGCCAGGCAGAGAAGGCTGGAGGACGAGATGTCTTCGAGATGAAGAGTAGGAGTCACCTAGTTGAGTGCTTTGGGGTGGCCATTGCCCCAGAAGGAGCAGGCAGAAGGCCAGTGTACAGACCTTTTCAGAAACTGCAAGTAGTACGTAGTGGGTAGGGGTGGAAGAGAGATGAACAGAGGGAGAAGATGGGGCTAGATGAAAATCTGAGAATGTTCTTATAAAAATGTGGTCAGGAATGCCATCTAAGAGTTGTAAGTGGAGATGCTGCTTTGTTCTGATTTTAATTTATAAAGATCATCTGGCCACAGTAGGCCATTGTCCAGAGGCTGTCAGGATGCAAGGAAGGTAGTTATGGAAACTCAGATGAGCAATAGATTAGGGTCTGAATTGTGTATAAGAGACAGAATAAGAGAGGGAGAGACAGTATTATGGGGGGGGGGCGGGGCGAGTGCAAAAGAAGGGCCCTCGGGGAATTAGATGGAGAGCGACATGCTGACCAACAATTCAGTAAGAAGAGCAGGGGGTGGGCTGTGTAAAGTGATGACTCTGTCATGGACACTTTGGACTTTCAGGTTTAGGTGTCTTATAAGCAATCGAATAGATGGGCCTGGAATGAGGAGTAGGACTCAAATATAAATCTATTAGCAGCAAATTGCAAACTACTTGGAGCTGTGGGTGTGGGCAATATCACTCAGGGAGCATGTGGAGAGTACATAGAGCAGGCAGGGCTGAGAGGGCGTCTGGGAACGGAGAAGGAGGAGCAGCCCAGGCCCTGGATGGAAGAGGAGCAACCAGAGTACTGGGCAAACCCCGAGGAGAGAGGTGTCCCTGATTTCCAGGGAGAGAGGGTTATGTTCCGGAGGTTAAGCAAGATTAAGAATGACAGGTATAGTTGGATTTAGCACCAAAGATCTGTGAACACAGGCAGAGCAGCGTCAGAGGAATAGAGGGTAGAAGTCTAAAACTCTGCTGCTCTCCAGACAAGGTAGAAACATGTATCAAAACCCACAGAACATACAACCCTAAGGGACTTAGTGATCATGTAGATAGAGATCAACACGTTTATTTGACTTATGAGAACAAATGAGGCCCAGAGAGCCAAGAGCTTGACCAGGGTCACAAAGTTACCACTTAGAGCCAAATTTCAAGCCTTTTGGCCTGGGACCGTACTTGGACTATGATCCTGGGTCAGCCCCTCCCAAATGTGGGAGCTGGGCCAACTTACCTAATATCTCTGTGCCCCACTTTCTTCACCTTTAAAATGGGGATAATAGTTCCTACCTCAAAGGTTTGCTGTGAGGAGTCACTGAGTTAATAAATATAAAGCATTCAGAATAGTACTCCTCACCTGGGAAAAGCTGTGTTTGCTGCTGTTGTTAAAGTGTATGTGTATTTATGTGTAACACATGTACACACACAAATATACACAAAACACATACACATAATGCATACACATACATATAACATATATGTCCTTTAGGGAAGGGAGGATGAAAATGTATTATGTGCATAAAAGGAAATTTAGAATATTTTAGAGTTTGGGGTGATTGCCAGTTCTGAACCAAGATTTACTGGAAAATTAGTTTCTATAGTATGATGGAAAACAGCAGTTTTAGCAAGTCTTCTAAAGAAACGCACAGCCTTTTTTTTATTCTTGAGAATAAAAAACAAAAGCCCTTTGAAGTTAGCCCTATAAAAAAGGTTTCTTTGTTTTAGTCAGATAACCAGAATTTTAACCTATTTGCAATGTAAATTCCTTGAGTTGGACTTCGGAATGTTGTCATGACTTTTTGAAGGTGGAATGAACTACGGGGTAGGAAAAAAAACCTTCACAAGTTATGACTTGGTTCCTATGAAAAAGGGGTGATTGGGGTTACTTAGGAGAATACATCTTTTTGTGTGTGTTTCTAGTTGAACAAATCTAATTTCTAGCTACTAAAACACATAAGTAGCCTGAACAGTATTATCCAAATGGACTCGGGTGACATGCAGTACAGGCAACTTAGGAATAAGTGGCACTCTGGACTTGATTAGAACACAATAATCCTAGAAGGATATAAATTGAACTAGATTTATAGCCTAATAAAAACGTGGGAAGGAAAGATAATGCTTACTGACTCATGAAACTTTAACAATGTTTATAAGGCTCTGAGTTGTAATATTTGGATGAGAGCATTTTCTCATTCATCTCATCCTGCTTCCGGAGTAGCCTGTGCCTCACTCTGGATGCGAAGCAGACTTGGGTCTCCTTCCTGGGTATTCTCAGGAAGCAGAGGTCATCACATAGTCTGCCCTTGTAGACCCGTGACCTCAAGCAGCACCCAGTTGGTTTGGGCAAATATGTATTGAGCACCTATTAACTGTAAGTTTCGGGAGAGAAAAATATAGTATGGGAAAGTCTTAGCCCATTGGTTATTTCAATTCAGACGGCTTTTTCTGAGGGCTACTTATTTCTGGCCTTGCGTTCCCCTCTGTGCAATAATATAATAAAGCACATAGTATACCACAGCTATGTAGGCCTCCCTGAATACACCATAAAAATAATAATACCTACCATTTTTATTGAACACCAGAGGCCTAGTTAAGTGCTTTACATATAGTAATTTACTTAATTATAATAACTCTGAGGCAGGTATTATTATTCACATTGGTCAGATGGGAAGACTGGGGCTCAGAAAGGTAAGGTAACCCGCCCATCGTTACACAGCTAATTATTAGAGAAGCCAGATCTGTCTGCTCCTAAACTCATGGCTGCTTTTGCTCCAGCACTGTGGTTCCTTACTCCTTGCCCATTTTCAAGCCTCCTCGCCTTTGCTTTGCAGTTACTTCTGTGTTAAATGTTGGCGATACAAAGCCACCTTTATTTCTTCTGATGGCTCCACTCTAGATTTACCTTCTGGTAGCCCCCACTTTGGTCCTGTCTCTGGGCTCCCATGGCACTTGATTATTTCCTCATCATTACCCTGACTTATATGCCTGACTTATAAAGCAAAGTGAAGTCAGTTAGATGGGAAAGTAGACAGATACTGGTCTTTTCTACTGATTTGTGAGTTCTTTGGAAGTCAGGGACTGTATCTTTTTTGTGGTTGTATTTCCCAACACAACACCCAGCACTATTCCATGAGGTATTGTCATTAATATTCCTATTTAACATGTGGGGAAACTGAGTCATAGAGGTTAAGTGATTTAGGGTTACTGAACCAGTAAGCAGCAGAGTTGGGATCTGAACCTAGGCAGTCAGCTGGGCTCCAGAGTCTATCCTCTTAACACCAAATCTGTTTCATCTCTCAAACGAGATTATAAACTTTGAGGGTGGAGACAGTGCCCACCATTTCCTAGCCCAGTTGGTACCTTATAGACCATGTACAGTAAACAGCAGCCCTTGTTCTTCCATCCACCCTGGCAGAATGACTAACAGAATATATTGAATCAGGTCTTAGCTCATGATAAAGAAAAAGCTTTAGGGCCACAGTTGTATGAATATCCTCTGAGGATCTTATAGAATGCATATTCCCTTGTCCTCATTCAGTAGGTATGCAGCAGGCAGGGTTGAACACTGAAGTCTTTTCTGTATATGAGAATGGCAGTGAGCATGGGACCATCATCAGGGAGGCAGCTTCAGAGAGGTGAGGAAAGAAGCAAACGTAGTGAGTCTCAGCCACAGTGATGAGAGCAGGCCATGAAGTGTTAGAAAACCATCAATCAGCCTGAGCCAGAGGGAGCAGCAGCCCAGAGGAGGCTGGGGATCAGAAATCCATCACAGAAAGACCTCTTACCTTGTATTTTTAAGATTTCTAAGTACCTGTTTCTTTTGAACGTGCTGGTGGGATTTTTATCTGATGAATTTAAACACTTTCATTTTCTTCAGAGCTTCCATCTTTGAGGTACCCAAAAATAGTAGGCTTTTCATGGAGTTGTATAAGGATTCCATCTGCTTTATACTGAAAAGTAGGGCTTTAATGGAAAATTAAAAATGAGCCAGATCGCCTTTCCCACAACAAAGCCCAGGGCACTTTTCCCAATTCTTTCTTCTCTAATCCCCAGAAAAAGTTTCTGAATCCGTAGGTCTGTGAAATCCTGCCCAATTTAAATTCTGAAAAGGCAAATAAACAACTAGTTTTTTCATTTCCACATATTGTAGTACCTTTTTAGAAGCAATAACAATTTCAAATATTGTCACTTGTAAAATTTTATTTTTATTTCCATTTTAATTTTATTCCAGAAGTTGTGTGATATGTTGCCTACAGCTAGGCACATGCATACAAGGATATTTTAAAAGCACTGATTTCTGTTAATAATTTCTCTTGTTTACTTTCAGGGTTTCACCTTTTTGTTGTCTAGTTTATTATCTAACCTCCTAGAAATACAAACAGAGTACCTCATTGTTTTCAGATACAGGAGCTGAATTATCGATGAACTCTAACGTTTTGTCATTTTGTATCTTTTACCATTGTCTCCTACTTGAAAATGTCAATTCTGTGAATACTTCTCTGTATTCTCTCAGTTTGTTATGTCCTTCAGGCTCTCCTGTGGTTTGCAAATAACGTTTCAGTTGCTTCACTCCTATACTTTGTAGATTGAGTGAGGAGGTGTTGATCCATGTCAAAATGAATGTCAGCTGATGTAGATACTGCTTCTTTGGCCTTGTTCCTTTATTAACAGCCTAATGAAGAGAAGAAAGGCCAAATTTCATTCAATGCCTTCCACTGTCTTCACATTCTTAGTCATACCTGGCTCGCCTCATTCACCACTACATTAACTAGATGTCAATCTACTATATCATTAATATGGAATATATGTTCAACCTTTGTTTTCATTTTCTAGAATCCCCTAACCCCTCCTTCCCTCAGAATTCTATCCATTTTTCAAAGCCCAGTTGGAATACCAACTCTGGAAAGTTTCCCCTGCTCTCCTCATTCTCTTGCATTGAACATTTATGTCTCTCGATTGCCGCCTAATAAATGATGCCTTATGTTGTTAGTTAAATCCTGATATGAGGAGTTCAAGGTGCAGAGAATTTTTGTGACTTGCCCAAGGTTATACATCCAGTTATTAATTTGGTTTAGATTCGAATCCAGGTCTCCTAGCTATCTATATTCATGGGAACTGTTTTCTAAAGAGACTGTTTGCCCCATACATATAAAAATACTGTTTGCTGCCACCCTCCCCCATTGTTTGGCTTTCCATAGCATGTAATGCAATGCCATAGTGTAAATATTTAGCAGATCTTTATTCAGACAGGCCTTGGGGCAGGGCACTGGAATGTATAGTGGGTTTCCTGGCCATCGTGGGGCTAGGCTGGCATCTCCTTGGAGGATGAGCTCCTGTAGTTTCTGATGACACCAGATTCACTCTCTACTGACCTGCATGGTTTAAGTTCAGTGAATGTCCCAGATTGTTTTAGGACATTTGCAGAATATGTGTTTAAAGATCTTTTTTTTCTTAATCTTGAGTTTTTTGTTAAAAATCGAGGGTGGTCAAGGAAATAGTTATTTCCTTGCCCTCTGACATCAGGTTTTCATCAAGAAGATTTTCATTAAAAACAATAGGAAGTCACCAGTAGTGCACAGTGATGTCCAAGACCAGGGTAAATGTAGACTGTTCCAAAATCTGGAGGAAACTGAAAGAATACAGTAGTAAATGATGGAAGATGGAAGAATAACAGAATGGACTGCCAGTGTTGTGCTTGGGGAACGAGAGAAAGCAGATGCTCACCTGTTATGCACTGCCCATTTCTGGACCTCTCAAAGTAGCATTTAACTGCATCCCTCAGCCATACAAAACCTAGCTTTGAGTGTGGGAGTGCCTTTCTCTCTATACATTAGTTTTGTTCATTTGGTAGTGGCACCATCTGAAGAATCTCCTTGGCAGGGGAAGGGAGGGTTCCATCCTATACTTAAGGTCCTACAAAGTAACAGTTTCACACTGTATCCTAGTCACAGCTTCTGTTTATGTATCCTTCAAAAGAATGATTGAAAATAAACCTCATAAAATGTCTTCCATGGTTGTGGAGGAGGGGTCTATTCAAGTAATTTCTGTAACTAAAGACACAGCAACACAACAGGCAATGTTTGTCAGCCATTCATTAAGAGTCTTCTCAGCTACCTGTGAGTAGCTCTCTGTGGTTCCTCATTAATGGCTTCCCCTGCCTAGCCCTCACCTGGATGCCAGGTTTAATGTATCTGAGGGATGGAGACCAAGAAGAACACTCTCTGTGGATTCAGACCAGCTGCAGCAGCCAAGATGGGGAAAGGGGGTACTTGTGTTTCAGTGTGGTTTGAAATGCCATTATGGTCTTTGGCAAGTGGTAGTGAATTGTTTTTCCTTCCTTAACCGTGCACTGTCTGATTGCACTGATTTTCCCGCCCTCTTCCCCACCGCCACAACCTCTACCTTAAATGTAGGCAATTACATACCACTGACAAAATGCACTTTGCCCTTGGCTAGCATATAATGTCACTACTTCATGTATTTATCCAGTTTATTCATGTTCACTCACTCTCATATGTGTTAGTGTCAATATTGTCCATTTTCAGAAGCTATTAGAAGGCTAAAGGCCCACCTTGTTTAATTTGCTTTGTGTTGAGTATGTAACACTGCCCTGAACTGTGTATTTATTAAATGCTGATTAATTATGATTCTAAGCTTCCAAATTTGGAGGTCTTACAAGTGTTTTCAGTACTTCTAGAAGTAAGATGCCTCTTGAATAAATTTTCTTCTTGTAGCTAAATATATTAGGTCTTCTGCATTGGTAGATCCTCAGAGTCATGGTTTGGAATTCAGATTTTAGCTGTACATAATGTTTTAGGTTCTACCTTGTGTTCCATCTCCTTAGGTGAAAATGCAGTGATCCCAACTCCTAGTCCTGTCTGCAAATTAGGGCCAAAGCATGGATAATGTGCTGTACCACACTCTTCATATAAGTGTGACTGACCATATAATTCTCACTGTCTTGTAGTCTTACTCAACAGATTCTTGATTTCACACTGCCAAGAGTTGATGGTAGTTCTCTCAGAGGCCAAGAATTGATTATAGAAGGCCAATGAGGTGTGGCTGGAAAGAACCTATAAGGACTATAGCATAAGGAGCAGAACCGGATGTCTCTGTGGGTTCCAGTAACTTCTGGGAAGTTCTAATTGGTTTGTAGCTAAGTGTGATGCGAGGAAAATTGGCACTTGGAAAACTGCAGCCCCAAACATTCTCGGATTATATCTTGGCCCAAACATGCCATATGGAAAGAGTCCAGTGAAGAAAAATGTTGAGAGTCCACGATCTGGGGGTCCGAGGCAAGCCCTGCTGCCTTCTCTGATTTCACATGCCTAGCTGTGACAGAGGTCCTGTTTCTGGGGGTGGAAACATCCTGGCCTCCACCCCCACAACAGTTTTCTGTGCACTTGAGATTCAGAATGGCTACTATGCGAAAAGCCTTGTTCTGTGCCTCCTGTCAGGACACTCAGCTGTACTCTCCCTCAATGCCTCCTGAATGAACTAGAACATGCAGAAACATCCACTACAGAGAGTGATGTTGGTAAGGTTGGTAATGGATGGAAGGGGATCTACAAAGAGTTGGTAGGGGCGAGATCATAGTACTTATAGAAGGACCCCTTGTATTTGTTTCCTGTGGCTGACATAAAAAATTACCCCAAACAACAAAAGCATCTCTCACAGTTTTGGAGACCAGAAGTCTTGAAATTAAGGTGTTAGCAGGGTTGGTTCTTTCTGCAGGCTCTGAGGGGAGACTCTGTTCCATGCCTCTTGCCCGGCTTCTGGTGACTGCTGGCAGTCCTGGGCTTTTCTTGGCTTATAGACCCATCCCTATAATTTCTGCCTCCATCTTCACATGGCATTCTTCTCTCTTACAAAGACGCTTGTCACTCACTGGATTTAGGGTCCACCCTAATCTAAGATGATCTCGTCTCGAGGTACTTAATTACATCTGCAAAGACCCTTTTTCCAAATAAGGTCACATTTACAGGTTCCAGATGGACATATTTTGGGGAGGGGCCACCATTTAATCAATGATAGCCCCGAAAGGGATAAAAATTAGCAGTGACTCAGAGGGAGAAGGAACAAATGACAAAGATATTTACAAATTTGAATGCCTACTAAAGGGCAGGCACAGTACTTTACATGTGTGATTTTTAACTATCTCTGTAAGATAGATGAACAGTGAAATTTTTATGTGAGAAGAAAGAAGGTTGAAGGTATGGAGTGTCCTGAAACTTTTCAATAAAATTGGAAGCTAAGCCATCATTGAGAGTGGAAGATTTTGAGATGAGAGAGGGGCTTGGAGAATCTAGAAAAAATCCAAACAGCCACAAAAATACAGGATAATGTGGTAATAGATGAATAGAAAGTATTACAGAGAAACCGTGAGGCCCCATTGGAATCTGTAGGTATTTTTGATGGTTCCCTTTAGTCTAGTTTTGTGACTTTGCCTGATAATACTTATCACTTTGGCATGGAAAATCTGACCTAGAGTTGAGAACTGGTTTGAATAATCAAGTGAGAGGGATGTTTTAATGAGACTAAAGAAAATAGCAATTGAATTGGCTGAAAGTAGGGTTCGGGCAAGATGGGGAGTGAGCTGGAATTGGGGTGATGGCTAAATGAAGGAAGGCTCTGAGATTTTAGGGATGTGATGAGTGAACACGGTAGGTGTGGAGGTGGAGAGATAAAGGCCATAAGGCCCCAGGAAGAGGAAACCCAGGGAAGTGGAAAGTTCTAAAACGATACTGAACAAGGGCGGCTTTGATTTCAGTGGATCTCCACTTAACCGTAGGATAGAGATTCAGGACATTAGATGTAGAGAAGTCAAGAAATAGAAAGGCATAGGCTTCTTTTCCCCTTGGTTCAAATATGTATAAATGGTGTCTTCCAAAAGAATGACATGTCTGTACATTGTACTTGTGTTGAAATCCTGGATGAGTATTCTGAGACTTCTGAGATCTTGCATTTTGACCAGCTGATTTAGTGGAGATAATATTTTGAACTGATATTCAATTTACTCTCTCTTCCTCCTAATTCTTGTTGCCCTGGGAGTCTCCCCGTTGAGGCTAAGGATTCCATTACTTTAGGGGGAGGACAGACTATAGTCTGAGACAAAGAAGACATTGTTCAGCTTTTGACTTCCACAACAGGCCTTGAAGCATGTTTCAGAGACCAGCGTTAGCCCAGGCCTTTATTTAAAAGAGGCAGGCTTTGTTAGAAGAGAAACGATTTGTGGGTTCCAAGGAGCCAGATCTCAGAAGGTCCAGCATATATTGTACAGTAAGCTATGCAGGAGGGAGGCTGCAGGAAGGAGGAAGTACCTTTCTGGGTTAGAGAGATTCGGAGGAGACTAGAAATAAGAAAATGATGGGGTGGCTGGCATCCTCCATTCCAAGTGAGTGAAAGAGAATCTGCACCAAGAGACTTGTACCCTGAGTCCTGCTGGAACTTGGAACAAAAACACCTTGGAATGCACCCTGCAGTGGGGCACATTTAGACAGAAACAAGCCCTGAGCTGGTGTCCCCTCTGAGTTCCATGTGGCAGAGGAGAAACCCTGCCGGTCCTGCAAGCAGGCCCCTTCAGGCAAACATGGAGGTGCTGAGGGAGCCAGGTGGGAGAGGCCTGGAGTCTGAATGAAGAGAGCACAAGATGAACTGTGCTGATCTCCCCTGCTAGAGGCAGGCTGGGCTCGTGACTGCAGATATACACTAGTCACATCAACAGAATCAGGCCAACCCCATAAGACAAAGGGATGTGACATCCTGAGGAAGCCTATGAGCTCTTGAAGGGCAGAGCCTGGATCAGGTCCTCTCCCCATCCTGTGGTGGTCTATAATCTTCCCTGAGGGAAGAAGGGGAAAGGAAAGTAGCACAGCCCTGAGAGGCAGTTTGAGATGAATTAAATTCGACTAATTGCCCTGAAGCAACTACAATTTTAAATCTGAAGAAATTAAGTTATCTGGAAGCAGCAAAATTGTTCTTTCCACCATGAGCAGGAATGCAATGGTCATGATCAAGTTGAATTCAACTACGGAGAAATGAAGTAACATCTTTTGTATATAGCTGAGTAGTAAGTGTAAATTTCAAATCTGCCACACTGTATTTGAGCTGTGTTAAACATGCTGCTGCTACTACTGCTGTGGCAAATTTACTTACTTGTATTCTTATAGTATGTTTTTTCCTTTGAGTAAATTATTGGTTAGCATACCTGTACTAGGTTTATCTTGGGCAAGACATGGGAAGATCTGTCTTCTCAAGGAGCAGAGTTATCCACCAGATATCACGAAGTGTAGTAGGGATTTGGGCTTTCTGTCGTTTAGCTGGCAGCAGTTCTTCCTAATGCCCTGGGAGGATGGACCTTAAGTTGCCATGGAGCCTCAAGTCAGTGGAAAGCATTAGAATTTCAGGCCTTTCTCAGACAAATACCATATGATTTCACTTATATGTGGAATCTAAAAAGCAAAATAATTGAACGAACAAAACAGATAAGTACAGAAAACATTTCGAAGGTCACCAGTTGGGAGGGGGCTTGGGGAAATAAGTGAAAAAGAGAAAAAAGGATTAAGATGCATAAATTGCCAGTTATAAAAACAGTCACAACAATATAAAGTTCAACATAGGGAATATAGTCAATAACATTGTAATAACTATGTGTGGTTTCGGATGGGTACCAGACTTATCAGGGTGATCACTTTGTAAGTTACGTAAGTGTCTGATTGCTATGTTGTACGCCTGAAACTAACATAATATTGTATATCAACTATAATTGAAAAATAACAAAATTATTGAAAACAAAAGAATTTCAGGCCTTTCTCTAATGAACTTACTGCGATGCTGGAGATAGACAAGAAGAGAATTTTTACTGGGCGTGATCTTACCGTTCTATATTTTAAAGATATCAGAGTAAATACTAGAAATTATAGTCTCTGACGGACACTAAGGAGAGAAACTCTTCATTTTTTATTCTATCCTCATGGACTAAATAAAACATAAGTTTATAGATTATTCATTTCCAGATATAATTCATGAGTAGTTACCAGAACACTCAAATGAGAGAGGGGGAAAAAAAAAACAACTAGTGAGCTCTTTTTAATTACATTTCATTTCTCTTTGACATTCATGCAAGGGTGATGCCGTATTTAAAAAGATGTTTTAAAACCTGCTGTTTCTTGAAATACCTAGTAATTTTGGAAGGGAACTCTTTAGTGTTTCTTTAAAAGTGTGCATTTGGTGGGGTGGAGTGAGGTGGGAAGTTGTTTGTTGGGATACTGCTTATGTATTTTCTTACCAGAAAATTACTGTGATGCTATGAGCACATCTTCTCAGAATATAAATACATCTCATATTTTCCCTCATCTGTCAATAGCGGGGAGCCAAGAGAGCCAGAGATGAGGGACCACATCATTTATTGAAAGGAGTCACTAAAATAACTAAAATTATAGAATTTTTAAAATATCGATTTATTAACTGATGGATCATTTTTATAATATTTTGGACCTACGAAATAGTTTTATTCAAAAAAATCTCAAAATTTCTAAAATTTAAAAACATGTTTATATATATATTAGAGCAAAAAAACTTTTTATAAAGATTATCTAAAATTTTTTATAAAGAATATAAGACAATAATTATTCTTGGTACATATTCACTCACCTTAGCTTTTTAGCCATATGTCTCTAATATCCATGTCACTGATTTTTTTTTATGAAGAATGAATTGTTCTTAATTTTCTCATGGACTTGTCTGTAGTCTCCTTTAAAGTTCTGTTTTATAGTTAGTATTTGAAATTGTTACTGTCTTCAATTGGTATTTATGTATACATCATAATATTATTAACTGAGAAGATAGGTCTCTCTACAGATATGCGTGAACAGAGAAAATTCTGCTAAATGGAGGCTTCTTTCAGACTATTTTTTTTTCATATTGCAATTTGTAAATATTTTAGCCTGAATATTATCACAGGTCTTCTACCTCCATTCAGGATTCTTATCTTCAGCAAATATTTTTACAAGACAAAACTGATGAAAATAAATTCATCTATGGTCCTTTTGAATGTTTTATCAAATTTAGATGACACTAAATCATAGATCTTCATAATTTCACTTCATTCTACTATGGAATATAAATGTAGTCAATTAAAACTAGGATCGCCATCAAAGGATTTCTACAAGTCGAGATACTCCAAAATAAAATAAAATTTCAGAATTAAATCTTGGACCCTACTTGAGTTCTCATAATTTGATGTATTCCGTCCCTCCTTTCCTTTTGTTGGGATAAATTTCAACATCATCCAATTTGCAAGCTTTGTTTTCAATAAAACTGCTATTGGCTAGAGGCTTTAAAAGCTGAAGTGTCACTGCTTTGATCAAAGAGTTTCGACTGTTTGGAAACAGAATGCACCCAAACTTACAGGATTCATCTATTATACTATTATGGCACACCTACGTGGACTCAGAGAGTCATTTCTCAAGCATTTATTTCTAAAACCTGGTTGATGATGACAGGTGGCAAAATAGAAGACATGTACTACCATGCCGAAGTGTTTTTTGTATTCACGAAACATTCTGTCACAAAAATTTTGTGGTTCAGTTTTTCTAATTTTTTTTGTAAATTGCTCCATCTGTAGTTTCTTTTGCATTTGGTAGGATATAGCCACTTTTTTGAATGCAGTTATGAATTATGTGTAAACCATACCCAATTTCAAGTAACTTTCTGCTCCATCAGTTTCTCGATTTAGGAAAGACAATTGTTTTTAGCATCACAAAAGTTGTATTTGTATTATACTGCAAAAGCAAATAATTTCATCTCTTATGTTAAACTCTTCACAATTTCCAGTAGTGTTCACAATAACGTGAGATGTTTCACCTGTGACAGAATGAACTTCTACAAGCTTTATTTTGATCCCAGGAAATAGATGGAAAAGAAATTTAACCATTAGTGGAATTAATTGATTTTTCTGCTTAAAATACCTGTTAATACTAACATAAAGCTGGAATCATTTAACTGTTTCTGACTTTTTTTCTTCTGCTAATGAAACCAACAAATTAAAACTATCACTTTACTTTTTCAGATGGGCACAAAAAAACTTGAACTCAAAAATGAGCAGAGTCCACTTAGAAAAGCAGCTATTTGATCTAAAAGAAAGTCCGTGCTTCCTAGAGTACTGTGTCAGTGAACCTTCCATTACTGCAGGTGTTAAGTTGCCATCCTCAGGCACAGTCTTATTACAATAACTAGTAACATTTGAAGTAGTTGCTGATGTTTCTTTAACAGATTTATGTAGTGAATGATATCACTACGGCTTCTATGGGAGATAATAAACACCAACAAACGTTTTGTGTCAGTTAACATTCATCATCACCTTTCTTGAAAAACAGAAATTTGGTAATCATTTTCTCATTAAATTTATATTTTTTCTTTTGTAACTCATTGCTGCTAAAGGGATATGGCAAAGTAAAACAGCATAACTATCAATAAATGACAAAAACACTGTAATGAGAGCATCACACCATTCTTGAGAAGACCTATTTCCCACAAATATTTCATGTATACCTAACCTGTAACTTTCAATGATTCCTATTGACCCTTCTGCCCAGTGTTCTCTACATCTCAGGCTGCAGTATAGGTCACAGCACAACTGGCCAGTGCATCCAGTGTCTAGTAGAATTGAGACTGAGAGGAGTTAGCTGTCCTTAGCTGCTCATGTCCAAGTGCCCTTTGTTTTACTGGTCAGCATCCTGCATTGGAGGTGTTTACGCCAAGATCGGAAAGGACAGGAAAAGAGATGGCTTGTCATCGGTCACCTTTCATCTAATCACATGTTAAGGTGAAATATCTCTTCTCTGTGCAGTTGTCTCACCTCCTGGTAGGCAAGACTATGGCAGAAGCTGGACGTGCAAAGTGGAGGTTACTAGACTCAATCTTGGCGCATTTTAATGCAACTATTAATAATTGCACATCTGGACAAATGCTTAAGCCGATGGGCTGCTGGAACAATAGGTGTAATCTAACACTTTCACAAACAAGCCAAGGTGTAAGGTCATCCTATTTAGAGATCACATTTCTCCATCTGCTTTGCACCATCCCCTAC
>NW_011888882.1:4346600-4349678 GCF_000151845.1 Pteropus vampyrus
AAATAAAATAAAATTTCAGAATTAAATCTTGGACCCTACTTGAGTTCTCATAATTTGATGTATTCCGTCCCTCCTTTCCTTTTGTTGGGATAAATTTCAACATCATCCAATTTGCAAGCTTTGTTTTCAATAAAACTGCTATTGGCTAGAGGCTTTAAAAGCTGAAGTGTCACTGCTTTGATCAAAGAGTTTCGACTGTTTGGAAACAGAATGCACCCAAACTTACAGGATTCATCTATTATACTATTATGGCACACCTACGTGGACTCAGAGAGTCATTTCTCAAGCATTTATTTCTAAAACCTGGTTGATGATGACAGGTGGCAAAATAGAAGACATGTACTACCATGCCGAAGTGTTTTTTGTATTCACGAAACATTCTGTCACAAAAATTTTGTGGTTCAGTTTTTCTAATTTTTTTTGTAAATTGCTCCATCTGTAGTTTCTTTTGCATTTGGTAGGATATAGCCACTTTTTTGAATGCAGTTATGAATTATGTGTAAACCATACCCAATTTCAAGTAACTTTCTGCTCCATCAGTTTCTCGATTTAGGAAAGACAATTGTTTTTAGCATCACAAAAGTTGTATTTGTATTATACTGCAAAAGCAAATAATTTCATCTCTTATGTTAAACTCTTCACAATTTCCAGTAGTGTTCACAATAACGTGAGATGTTTCACCTGTGACAGAATGAACTTCTACAAGCTTTATTTTGATCCCAGGAAATAGATGGAAAAGAAATTTAACCATTAGTGGAATTAATTGATTTTTCTGCTTAAAATACCTGTTAATACTAACATAAAGCTGGAATCATTTAACTGTTTCTGACTTTTTTTCTTCTGCTAATGAAACCAACAAATTAAAACTATCACTTTACTTTTTCAGATGGGCACAAAAAAACTTGAACTCAAAAATGAGCAGAGTCCACTTAGAAAAGCAGCTATTTGATCTAAAAGAAAGTCCGTGCTTCCTAGAGTACTGTGTCAGTGAACCTTCCATTACTGCAGGTGTTAAGTTGCCATCCTCAGGCACAGTCTTATTACAATAACTAGTAACATTTGAAGTAGTTGCTGATGTTTCTTTAACAGATTTATGTAGTGAATGATATCACTACGGCTTCTATGGGAGATAATAAACACCAACAAACGTTTTGTGTCAGTTAACATTCATCATCACCTTTCTTGAAAAACAGAAATTTGGTAATCATTTTCTCATTAAATTTATATTTTTTCTTTTGTAACTCATTGCTGCTAAAGGGATATGGCAAAGTAAAACAGCATAACTATCAATAAATGACAAAAACACTGTAATGAGAGCATCACACCATTCTTGAGAAGACCTATTTCCCACAAATATTTCATGTATACCTAACCTGTAACTTTCAATGATTCCTATTGACCCTTCTGCCCAGTGTTCTCTACATCTCAGGCTGCAGTATAGGTCACAGCACAACTGGCCAGTGCATCCAGTGTCTAGTAGAATTGAGACTGAGAGGAGTTAGCTGTCCTTAGCTGCTCATGTCCAAGTGCCCTTTGTTTTACTGGTCAGCATCCTGCATTGGAGGTGTTTACGCCAAGATCGGAAAGGACAGGAAAAGAGATGGCTTGTCATCGGTCACCTTTCATCTAATCACATGTTAAGGTGAAATATCTCTTCTCTGTGCAGTTGTCTCACCTCCTGGTAGGCAAGACTATGGCAGAAGCTGGACGTGCAAAGTGGAGGTTACTAGACTCAATCTTGGCGCATTTTAATGCAACTATTAATAATTGCACATCTGGACAAATGCTTAAGCCGATGGGCTGCTGGAACAATAGGTGTAATCTAACACTTTCACAAACAAGCCAAGGTGTAAGGTCATCCTATTTAGAGATCACATTTCTCCATCTGCTTTGCACCATCCCCTACGTCTGGATGATTCTGATAACACTACAGCTCTGCCATCCTTTGCTGTTGACTACCAATCCTACTTCCCACAACAACTGAGTGAGCTTTCAAAAATCTATGTGAGATCACATTGCTGGGCAAAACCCCTCACTGTCTTCCTATTACAGTTGGCATAAAGTCCACTTCTTCACCATGGCCCAGGAGACCTTTCATGCTGCTACACTCTTCCAGCTGGCTCCACTAGATTTCAAGCTTCTAGGGGACCCACACCTTGCCTGTCTGTTTTCTTTGCCAGTCTGCTTAATATATTTTCTCAAAGGAACAAACATGAGTTGCCGAAAGAAAAAAAAAGGAGTATCTTGCTAATCCATAACAATAAGGAAAGTCAAGTTCAAATTTCTACATCCTAAATATTATTTCTATCACTAACAACAAAATTAAACAGCAGAATGTATCACAGGACTGAATGAATCCTCCCCATTAGCAGAGGTGTTGCAATGCCTGTAAACCATTCTGATGCTACAAGTCTCCTATCTCCAACCCCTCCCACTGGGGGAGGTAAGTGTGAATTATAGGGAGTCTATTGTTCTCACTAACATTAGGTCAGAGATTTTGTTTTAGATACACTTGGCATACGTGAAGAGGAAAAATGCTTCTCTGGCTGATTTGGGGGAAACTGGGACATATTATGTTAGTGGTATAAGACTATTTACTTTGAAGTCATGATTTGGAGATCTTGTTGTGTTCTTACACAACTGCTTTCTGTTGGATCTCTTTTTAAAACATACTACTGTTCAATTTCATCATGAATGCCTTTCCAAGGACAGTAAATGGTTTCACACACTATGACATCGTTTCCATGGCAACTAATGTATTTTAGCAAAGAGAGACTGTGCTAGAAGTAGGCTAAAAAGGACAAATACGGAAATGGCACAGTATAAAATGTGGGGCAATGTGTGTTGTAGTAAAGATTTTTTTTCTTTTCTTCCTTACTTCTTGTTTAGGAAAACCTGTATAACTAGATCTTGGGTTCTTAACCTTTACTAATAAAATTTTTATTGCACCCAACACTGTCTCGTATTTCACTGACACGATTCCTTTAGTTGGTACTCACATTTTTTTGTTTGTTTGCTTTAACGTGATGCATTCCACCAACGTACAAACACTTGTGATTTCATCCATTTTTAAAATAC
>NW_011888882.1:4349728-4352003 GCF_000151845.1 Pteropus vampyrus
CTTCTCTGGCTGATTTGGGGGAAACTGGGACATATTATGTTAGTGGTATAAGACTATTTACTTTGAAGTCATGATTTGGAGATCTTGTTGTGTTCTTACACAACTGCTTTCTGTTGGATCTCTTTTTAAAACATACTACTGTTCAATTTCATCATGAATGCCTTTCCAAGGACAGTAAATGGTTTCACACACTATGACATCGTTTCCATGGCAACTAATGTATTTTAGCAAAGAGAGACTGTGCTAGAAGTAGGCTAAAAAGGACAAATACGGAAATGGCACAGTATAAAATGTGGGGCAATGTGTGTTGTAGTAAAGATTTTTTTTCTTTTCTTCCTTACTTCTTGTTTAGGAAAACCTGTATAACTAGATCTTGGGTTCTTAACCTTTACTAATAAAATTTTTATTGCACCCAACACTGTCTCGTATTTCACTGACACGATTCCTTTAGTTGGTACTCACATTTTTTTGTTTGTTTGCTTTAACGTGATGCATTCCACCAACGTACAAACACTTGTGATTTCATCCATTTTTAAAATACATTAGATTTTCCTTTGTTGCCTTCTCTTCTGGCAACCACCCACTTCTCTGCGGCCCTCTCTTGCAGTGCTTCTTGGAAGGTAGTGTCTACACTAGCTCTCTCCACACAGCGTTTGTTTGAAAATCAAAGCCATTCCAGCCAGGCTTTCACCCCACTGCTTGATCCAGTTGGTCACGCCCTCGCCCTCTGAGGCTATTACAATTTACCTCTTTTGTTTATTTAGAAGCTAACATGCCTAAGTGTACATTTCAAATAATTCTAACAAACATCAAGCCCATGTATGAGCATTTGTGTAAACCTCGTTTTTTTTTTTTTTTAAAGGAGTAGTGTTATTCTACTTTGTGCATCTGAATGTGCTTGGATTATTTTGTTACATGATAATAAAAACCCCCTTCTGTGCTCTTCAGTAAACCCTGAGTGGAGGGCAGATAGCAGTCAACTTCCTATTTAATAGAAAGAGAGACCACAGAATAGATCTTATGAATTATAAAGATAGCAAATCAGTCTATGGCCTGGATAATACAGTCACTTATGTTTTGTTGAACCACATGGTACATTTAAAAAATTGAACAAACACTTAAATGGTGCAGTCTTGTATAAAAACTGAGATTTCCGGTTTCTTTCGAAAAAAAATAGGAAGTTCTGGCAAACTTAAGCCTGCGTTCTCTCCTGAATACAGCCTGCCCAAGCAGGGTTGCAGCTGTCCTCGTGGGGTGGAGAAGAGCTCTTCAGCTCACCCCAGCTCCATCTCACTTGTTTTATTCATTTATTCAACCTGCTGGGCTGGCCCTTGTGGGTTTTTTGACATGTGACTCTTGCTGCAGTCCCTTTCCTCCACCCATTCACAGAGCAGATAAATAAAGAGCAGAGCTAGGAGTGTAACTGGTTTCCAAGCCGACTGCTTCCTCCCTGGCTGTGGACTAAAATTCTGTGTTCTAAAACACAGAATTTATAGGTCAGTGGTGAGAATTTATAGGTCAGTGGTGAGAAGCACCATTAGGTGGTAGAGCCTACATTTTGCACTTTACTAATTGAAATAGACCCTGTAGTTAATTGCACTCGGTTCGTTGTTCACATTTGGGGTGCCTCCTTCTTATGTTTGTATCTTTCAAAAGTAAGTGGTATGTGCTGTTGGTTGTGATGTGCAAGGTGGAGGTGCTGTAGGACAGTGTTAAGATTTTTATATGTGCATAGAAAAACTGGCTGGAGGGAAAAGCTCCAGCATTATAAGAGGAGGTCTAGATTTTCAGTGAGCATGTATTACCTTTACGGTGAGATAAATGGATAATTATGTAAAAGAAGTAAGATTGAGGTGGTAGGATAAAGTATATACGACATTGGTCAAGTCCCATGATATCCTCCCAGTGCGTGAGACTCGAGGGTGTTCCCAGCTACCTTTGCTGTCCTCCCCCAGACTAGACCCTTTCCTTTGAATTCCTTCAAGGGTGCCCTCAACGTCAGTGTTCAAAAGGTTCTCATCGGGAGCATCGACATATTACGAATTTTGTCACTGCCCTGTGAACCTGCACTTATCCATATACCTTTACTAAGGGTGGAGTGAGATGGGAGAAGAGGTGCTGCCATCTCCAACCTTGTTAGAAGGTTTGTGTGTATAGGACACAGGATAATGAGCTAGTCTAGGGCCAGAATGAATGGCTAGAGGAAAATACTTTTTTCAGGACAGTGAGGGATACCCACAACAAGTGGCCTTGTCTGAGCTGGGTCCTGTCTCTG
>NW_011888882.1:4353178-4357645 GCF_000151845.1 Pteropus vampyrus
AAGAGTGAAAAGGTGATTTTTATCCTGGGCCCTGAAGACCAATTAGGAGAAAATTATACTTATCTAGCAGGGCTGGTAAGATTGGAATGATGATCCTTAGCCCAGGAATATGCTGGGGGCTGCGTCTCTTTTTCTGCCTTTTCCTGGGACAGAGGCAGGTTGAAAATGCACTGGTTAGTGCAGAAGTATGCCCCTAACTGGTTGACTTCTTAGCTGGCATGTGCCATCTCTCACAACCTGGCCTCTGCCTTACTTTCCCACATTTCACCCACCAGCCTCCACCATCCTCTACTCCCTTCTCTACCCTGTAGCACTACCAAGCCTCTTTGCCATTCTCTAAACATGTGGCCTACGCCCCTATGACCGTCTGGTTATCCTTCTGCCTGCCCTGTCAGTTGGAAGATGCCTTTGGTAGGTGCCTATCAGAGACGTCCCCTAGGTATTTGGAAATACAAGAGCGGTGGGGGCTGGAGGGATGGCTATATCAGAGAGCTCAAAGTTAAGGGCTTCTCACTTTTATTTCGAGTTTTCTCTAAAAGTAAAAATCTTGATGTAATCTTCCAAAGATGGAAGATTTGATCTGATCTAAATAGTTGGGACTACAGTAGTCCCACTTTATCTTCAGGGGATATGTTCCAAGAGCCCCAATGGATGCCTGAAATCATGGCCTAGTACCAAACCCTATATATACGATGTTTTTTCCTATGCATGCGTATCATTTATATCTTCTTTTTAGCATATCCAAATTGCTGGCACCACTACTCTTACAGTACAGGGCCAGTATTAAGTAAAATAAGGACTACTTGAACACAAGCACTGTGGATCTGATGACCGAGATGGCTACTAAGTGACTAATGGGCAGGGAATGTATACAGCATGGATACGCTGGCAGCGGGATGATTCACATCCTAGGCTGAACAGAGCAAGATTTCATATGCTACTCAGAATGGCGTGCAATGTAAAACTTATGAATTTTTTTTTCTGTAACTTTCCATCTAATATTTTAGAACCAAAGGTAACCAAAACCATGGAAAGTGAAATCGTGGATAAGAGGCGGGGACTGCTGTAGTTCCTTTTTGGTCAGGGCCTTGGCCTTTGGCTTCTATTCCTGCAGAGGATCACACATTTGCAACATTTGTGGATTAGCCTTTTACACTGGGGAATCTGGGTCACTTCAGTCATGTTACTCAAACAAAACATCAGCACTACTTCAGCAGAAAGAATAAAAGCATGGAAAATGTTCTAATGCCCACAAGCCCACAGTTGAATACATAGTCAACTATTTAAAATGTCTGTATAATTACATATGCAATTTTGTGTCTATACACACACACATACACGCACACACACACACACACACACACGTATGAAGAACGGAGGGATCTGTCTTGCCTTAAGCTTTGGAAACTTAAAACTCGAATATTCCAAAAATCTAGATTTCAAATAAAGATAAAGTAGGAAATAATTGGTCAGGTTTTTAAAAAATGATTTTTAAAAAAATATATAGGAATCATTTAAATTAAATGTATCTCTATTTCACTTGAAACATTTGATGAGCAAAATTTATTTATTCTCAACTTTTCAGAAATAAAGCCTTAATTTAAGAAAGATATATCTGGCTTTAAAAACAAATGCCAGTCTTCATTCTAGACAGGGTTGCCATGTGAATTTTACTTTTAGGCAATTCTGTTTCAACCATCCGTATCCTCTTTGAAACAATGGAGCTGGTGCCTAAAAATATCTGAGGTCACGTGTGCTTGCTGGGAGTCTTTGAAGTTAAAGCTGTGACATCCTTCTGGTTCATGGCTGTAGGATGATGTAGATATGTATTGTCTTTGTCAATTAACTCTATCTGTTTAGTGAGCCTGAAAAAGAAATCAGATAATGCTCTATATACATATATGGATAAGATTCCTTGTGCGGTAGTGAGCCAGCAGCTCCAAAGAGGTTTTCAGTTTTTCCTTTGGTAATGGTTGCTAAAGTGCCATGGAGTGAAGGCTCATTCTTACAAAGCCTGTTGTTGAATTGGGCATCTTGTGTGACTGCATTGTACAGTATGCATAAGAGATTCAGTTTCCTCATTACTTTGGTACAGGGTAATGATTCTCCAAGTGCTCTTTCTGGGGCAGATGAAGAAATTTTTCAGCTTGCAAATAAAAATTCCATTCGATAAATCAGAATGACAACCTTCTTAAACCTCTGTGGAAATGTGCAAGAATGGAAGTCAGACTTTCACTGTCTATATGTTCCCTTTGGCGAAAAGTTCTCATACTATCAAATTACTCTATTTGGTTATAGGGCAACCAGTTAAAATTTCTGGTTAGAAGGAATTTCTCTTTTTAACAGCTCAACAGTGTCTAGATCCCAGCTAGAAGAAAAGGCATAAATTGTCTAGTGGCATCTCCTTGGTTAAGACAAAACAGCATGCCTCAGAACCAAGAAAGAGATGGGATGACACGGGTTGCTACAGTATAGGCTCTCATAGCACACTCATTAGCACATTCTCTTCCTCCCATGAAGATGCTGGGTCTCTCGCATGTCTGCAGTGAGTTCATGATTTGAATGCCCATCTGCAGAAGACAATATATGAGTTTCTAATTCTCTTACCCATGCTCATTTTTTTCTTTCCTTCATTCTGAGTCATCTTTGATTAAAGAAAACAAAGATGTTACTGTTAATTATATTTCCTTTCAAACTACATAGAAATTCTCTTTTGTGTGTGTGTGGGGGGGGGCGGGGGATGGTTTTCTTGGGAATAGTAATTTATGATGGGGGTGTTTAAATCATGGACCAGGAGGAAAAATGCTAAGAATCATATTGAAAAAAGTCTGAGTCTCTACTAGAATAGGAAAATTTGCTTCTGCTTTTTATTTCAGATTCCTCAAACCTTTCACTTTCTGCCCTAAACATATTGTTGTCAACATAATTCCATTCAAACATTTCTATTGTTCTCTTTAGACACCTTATTACAACAGTTTTTGTTCAAACAGCTAAAACTGCAAATAATAGTTAATCTTGGGGCCAGAGTTCCATTGGTACAGGCTGTTGGGTTGGCCCCGCAGAGAGGAAAACCCCAGCTAATGGGAATCACGGGTCATTCCAGAAGGCTGTTTGACAGTGAGGCCCACCCACATTCAGACAGAAAGTGGGGCACATATATACTAGGGGTTAGGAGGAGATTTAAGCCAAAAGGTAAACTGAACAAAACCTTGGAAGACTCACTTTTAGTGTGTCCCAGATATGGATGACTTGTAGATACTCTGAGGAAGGGTTGTGTGTGTGTGTGTGTGTGTGTGTGTGTGTGTACTCATCCAAGACCTCCATTCTTACCTTTCCTGGCTCCTAAAAGTTAAAATCCGATACTGATTTCCTTTGGTGGTACAGGACTAGGTCTTTGCAGTTTTAGGCAGGTGTTTCTGGCAACTGTGACTTAGCAACAATTGTGCAAATGAGAAAAAACTTGTGGGCAAGTCAATTGTCTGTAGCAAATGGAAATTCTATGGTGGTTTTTTGTGGGTGGTTTGCAGGCAGAGTGCTCAGTTCCCTTTTGATGCCTTTTTTTTTTCTTCTACAGTTTTCTGAAGAAGCAGGATGCTGATCTAGACGTGGAAAAAGTAAGTTGACAAGTTTCGCACTGAGAGCACATTCCTTATAAATTAAAAAGAGTTTCCTGTTGGGCTCCAGGACTTGGTCTACCGTGAACTTAGTTTTCTAAGAGACGGGTAGAGTTAGAGATGGAGATGGTATATGAAATAGAAAGTCTTAGCTCACTTGGGTGAACCTGCTGTTTTTCCCTTTCCCTTACTTGTAACACTAAACTTTGGTAAGTATGAGAACATATGTTTTAGCTATAGGATATATCTGCCCACCCCAGAAATGGAATGGAACAGCTGTTCTGTGGCTATGAGCCATCAGGGGCTGGTGAGGGATGGGTAGCACTCCATCTTTGGACTAGGTAAGGAAAGTCCCCTTCAGTCCATTCAGTATTTTCTCCACTTTCAGATGGCTACTGCTTACCTCTGCCCCAGTTGTACCTTCAGATTCCAGTTACTGTGTAACAGGCCATTCTTTCATTCACTTAACACTTTTTGGTGCCCACTGGGTGTTAGACAACATGCTGGACTCTACTGAAACAAGAATGAATGTGAGAGACAAGTGCACAGGTAATTATTGTGTAATGCGATAGAGCTGTACAGAATGGGCTCTGAAAGCTCAGACTGAGGGCTGTTCCATCCAGGAAAGCTCCTTGGTGGAGAGGGTGTGTGAAAGAACCCTTTCTGCAAACGTTTGCTGAGTCTTCTCTGCTTGTACTTCTCTCTCATCTCCCAGGTACCTTGGGTTCCCATGAAAGGCCGGACTAGCCACCCATGGGATCCTTTTCTGCCCCAGGCTCCACTGTTCAATCCCATTGCCTTAGGTATAATTTGTCAGCAGCTCTGAGTTACATTCCTTGATTCCCTGGCCACT
>NW_011888882.1:4357695-4360608 GCF_000151845.1 Pteropus vampyrus
CACTTGGGTGAACCTGCTGTTTTTCCCTTTCCCTTACTTGTAACACTAAACTTTGGTAAGTATGAGAACATATGTTTTAGCTATAGGATATATCTGCCCACCCCAGAAATGGAATGGAACAGCTGTTCTGTGGCTATGAGCCATCAGGGGCTGGTGAGGGATGGGTAGCACTCCATCTTTGGACTAGGTAAGGAAAGTCCCCTTCAGTCCATTCAGTATTTTCTCCACTTTCAGATGGCTACTGCTTACCTCTGCCCCAGTTGTACCTTCAGATTCCAGTTACTGTGTAACAGGCCATTCTTTCATTCACTTAACACTTTTTGGTGCCCACTGGGTGTTAGACAACATGCTGGACTCTACTGAGACAAGAATGAATGTGAGAGACAAGTGCACAGGTAATTATTGTGTAATGCGATAGAGCTGTACAGAATGGGCTCTGAAAGCTCAGACTGAGGGCTGTTCCATCCAGGAAAGCTCCTTGGTGGAGAGGGTGTGTGAAAGAACCCTTTCTGCAAACGTTTGCTGAGTCTTCTCTGCTTGTACTTCTCTCTCATCTCCCAGGTACCTTGGGTTCCCATGAAAGGCCGGACTAGCCACCCATGGGATCCTTTTCTGCCCCAGGCTCCACTGTTCAATCCCATTGCCTTAGGTATAATTTGTCAGCAGCTCTGAGTTACATTCCTTGATTCCCTGGCCACTCGGGGACTGTACTTCATCATCTAAGAATAACTTGGGTTATTTCTCATTTTGAATTTGAGTGTAAGAGAGGTTCTTCTCCCTGAACTAGAGCCATTCTGTATGCAGACAATGTACCTCCAACTTGAGGAAGTATACTATCTGAAACATTGTTCTAGAGCAGTTACGAACAATCCCTGACCTTTGACCCATGCACACCCTTAGCTTCTGCAGAATAGCCTGTGATCTACTGTCAGTCATGTATCTCATACAAACCAAGGGGATTTGGGGAAATAAAAAAGCCGTAGTCCAGGCCAGGCAGAGGGGAGCCTTTTGGAATCCCTGTGCACTTAGGTTCCGGCCATGGAAACCAGGGTTGGCAAAGGCACTCCCTCTTGATAGGGATAGGGGGACAGGGGTCCGCACTGTGGCCCTCCTGGGCCAGGACAGACTCACAGCAGACTGCAGCCACCTCAGGATGATGTAGCACAGAATAGCCGAACCCCTGAGGGAGCAGGCCAGGAAATGCCTGCTGCTGCTCCAGCATGCAGGGTGTGCCCTGCCTTGTGTAGCTCAGGCTGAGGTGAATCCTGCAACCATGAGAGGGGGAGTTCCAGTTTATGGGAGAGCTGAGTCCGTTAACTTCTATTCCCAGAACAACCCAATGCCCGGCAGACAGGAAGACTCAGTGAGTGGGATGGGAAGCCCTGAGTGGAACAAAATTCTTGCCTCTGCTCTGCTGTTCACGTGCTCTACAACTTTAGGCAAATCCTTTCTCCTCTCCGAACCTCATTTTTCTCATGAGAAAAATGATCTCTTTTGCAGGACCAAGTAAAATTCTTCATTTTTTAACCTAAAAACATAAACCACACTTTTTCTTTTTCTTTTTTTTTTCTGGTTTTCTGATTTGGGCTTTGTACCAAAAAGGATAGAGCTGTTGTTGGTCACCATTCTGAAGAATGCTTAGTAAGGCCCACCATAGGTTGGGAGCTCCTTGAAGGCAGAGCCTTGTGTTTTGTACCTAGAGGTACAGTGAGTGTCTAATGAAGGAATGAACAGTGCGATCAGCCCTGTCGTGTGGGTTGGGTATATGTAAGTAGTGAGGGAAATCAGAATAAGAAAAGCTATAAGTGGGGTGGAAAATGTTTCTTGGGCTGTGTGAATGTGAGCTGCCTCTGAAAGGCTCTGCCTTGCACCTTCTCAGTCAAATGCTAGGACCTGAAATACACTTAACCGCCCTACGGGAGTTTACTCTTTTAAAAGCACTAATTCAGAAGCTCTAATTCCAGAGTTATTTTTTCTAATGCTGATAGGACTGTTGAGCACAAGATGTATCAGCTTTTCTTTTTACCTGTGTTTGTATATCTGCCGTTGTTTAAGTAAATGATATGTATCGGTCATTCCAAATGAAGAAACATCGCAGAAATAAATGGGTTTTGGAGTTTTCTCTTTCAGTTGAACATTTTTGTGAAGACAATACCACAAATGGAAAATTAGCTTTGTTTTGAAATGCCAAAGCTCAAAGATGAATTAGCATAAATTTTGGAGTTATTAATTATTATCCATAGTTTATTGGACTTCCACTACATACTGAGTGTCGCACTTGACCATTGCAACAATCTTGTGAGGGAACTATGTCCCTTACCACGAATTGCTCAAGGCACCACAGTATTGAGACAGTATATTTTTGTATGATCAATTGTGTGACCTCTTTTTTAAAAATTTTTTAAGTAATTTTTTTTAAGAAAGTAACGTTACTTTCTACAGAGGTCTTCCTTGACACTCTCCCTCCCAAACTAGATGCGGTCACCTTCCCTCCTTGCACTTCCTCGGCGCTATCATTGTTGTACAGTTATTTGTACTACAATAACTGTAATATCTGTGTTCTCTGTAACATCTATAAGCTTTTTGAGGTCTGAATCCATACAAGCACTAAGCCCAGTGCCTGGTTTCTAGTATGCCTTCTTAAAATGTTGACTGCAGGCATGAATGAATGGCACATGACCAAATTAAGGAGTAATGAGAGCCAATGAAAGCCACTTTGGTAGATGGCGAAGTAAAAAATATTGTGTACTCAGAAATGATGTTTCTCTTCTCTATCTGTGGAGTTTATCTGTGGAAACCATGCTTGTTAATAGCATTGTATGGAGATAAGACAATCCTTTCTGGCTTTCTCTCCAAAGGTACGAAGTTTTAAGCAAACACATGAATAGGTAATTATTAAGAATGAAGTAACCT
>NW_011888882.1:4360658-4365092 GCF_000151845.1 Pteropus vampyrus
CCCAAACTAGATGCGGTCACCTTCCCTCCTTGCACTTCCTCGGCGCTATCATTGTTGTACAGTTATTTGTACTACAATAACTGTAATATCTGTGTTCTCTGTAACATCTATAAGCTTTTTGAGGTCTGAATCCATACAAGCACTAAGCCCAGTGCCTGGTTTCTAGTATGCCTTCTTAAAATGTTGACTGCAGGCATGAATGAATGGCACATGACCAAATTAAGGAGTAATGAGAGCCAATGAAAGCCACTTTGGTAGATGGCGAAGTAAAAAATATTGTGTACTCAGAAATGATGTTTCTCTTCTCTATCTGTGGAGTTTATCTGTGGAAACCATGCTTGTTAATAGCATTGTATGGAGATAAGACAATCCTTTCTGGCTTTCTCTCCAAAGGTACGAAGTTTTAAGCAAACACATGAATAGGTAATTATTAAGAATGAAGTAACCTAGGCAGTATGAAGATAAAAGACGGAGGAGCAGTAAGAGTATAAGAAAAACATTAAAACTTTTTTTTTTTGGCACAGAATCTTCTAGAATTATTGAGGGTTACACTTCTGAGTATGGTTTCTATAAATAAGATTTAAATATATAAAGTATATCTTCTAAAAATGAAATACATACTTAACTGAATTTTAAAGAATATGTAATCAGGTTATGTCAGAAGAACAAAAATGCATTTTTTAAAATAAAACTGATTCCACTGAATCATCCTACTTATTTGATTAGCATCTACTTTGGTCATGAATACTCTCAAAGGGATGAAGAGAAAGGTTTGGTTTTCATGTTTCCTACGTGGCCTTTGTCTAGCATGATTAAAAGTATTTTGGCACCTGCCTGTCATTTCTGTAGTTTCAGTAAAACCAAGAATTCCTGTGTTGCTATTCCAGTTATTTGCAGGATCTAGAGAACTGCCTTTAGGCCACAAATAATGGCCACAAATACTACTGTCTATTTGATGGACACAGAGACCTGCCCAAATAAAAATTGTCATTCAAAAAGAAAAGTAAATAGAAAAATCACCTCCCGCATTAGAGTGGTTTCCTTTTTCTCAGTGATTTCCTCGAAGTGTGTTAGTCTGTAAATGTAAAGTGTGCATAGAAGTTGCTCCATTTTTCAGTGTTTCTTCTGTTTTGGTAAGTCCCAAGAGAAACAATAAAAAAAAATATCCTGGATTCCAATTGTGGGGCTAATAGTCTCATGAAAACAAAATCTGGTTCTAAACAGTTGGGGGGTTCAAAATTTGAAACTGTGTCTGGAACCAAGCTTTAAAGCCATGTGTATGTGATTCCTTTACAGCTGGTTAAGAGGTAGAAAAATTAATTCATACAAGATTTTTCTTTAGTGGGCGGGAGTAGAGTTTCCAGGTGTTAGAAGGTCAGCAGTGCTTACATAAGGTGTCCGAAGGCTTGAGAATGCTGGTTGCTGGGGAGATGTGAGGCTGTGTTTCCAGTGGGAATGTCGGAGCTTGGTGTTGGGGTGCACCATCTGACAGGGTGTGCTGGTGCTATAAGGAAGTAGAAGAGAGAGTAAAAGGAGAAAGAGAAGAACTGCATAAGCAGTTCTGTAGAAGTGCTTGTAGAAGCCATTGCTTCCTGAATAGAGGGGAGGGCTTCCCAGGTACTTGTGGGGACTGGAGAGGGCAACTGTGCAGGTGAGAGTCGTTCCTTAGGCTGTCTCTGACACACATGCTCGGGGCTATCATTCCCAGAGCCCATGGGATGCCAAGTTAGCTTCCATTCTCCATGCCCCCTGCTCCAACCTCACACACAGATTGACCCATTCTAATGGTGATCAGGCAACGGGGAAGATCAGCCGTAATATCACTGAGTAATCTCCAAGTAAAGACCAGGCTTCACACAGCTTGCTTTCCTGGTGACTGGGAATCCGGAAATGGGAAACAGGATTGGCTTTGGAGGGTAGGGTGTTTAGCAGGGAGGAGCTTGCTTAGAGTTCTGTTTAAGACTGAAAAGCAAACATATTTAGTCCTGGACCAAAAATAGTTGTTATTTGTCACTCATAATAACTGACCAACTTTCTTTTACATAAATTGTAAAACTAGGTGCTGCTGTCCAAGAAGAAAAAAACGCATCTTCTGCCAATTTGAATTTCTAAGCTAGTAAAAGATCCCTCTACCCAGACATTATAAACTCAGGCATATTTATGACCATTGGGAAAACTACAGACAACAGTATTTACATTGTGATTCAAAGAAAGAGTTGAAAATGTGGGGGTAGATTGTCTAGCCTAAGATGCAGAATAGTTCATTCATTCATTCCTTGAACATTAATGAATACCTGCGGGCCAACCACTGTTCTAGCCACATGCTATCGCATTCAGTTGCCCTGTTTTACAAGTGAGGAAAATGAAGCTCAACAGACGTGAAATGATTGGCCCATGGACTTACATCTAGGAAGTGGTAAGATCCGAAAGCAGGTCTGGGGCTTGGAGCGCCCTTCTCTCTCTGTGCCACAGTGGATGCTTCCCTGTGCTGAAGCTCAGTAGCACAGAAGACAGATGAATCATCATCAGCCTCATGTATTTAACTGGTAATTTCATTTGCATCTTTTATTTTTCTCTTCACAGAATTTAAAAGGACTTTCTTCCTTATTTGTGGTTTTAAAAATAGTAATGATGGAAAAATTAGAAAACTTAAAAGGGGAACCATCTTTTTAAACCTGACTCGATTCTACCAGGTGGACCCCTAGGTGACAGCATGAGAGTGATTTCTAGAGGTAGCATTATGTGGGAGTCCAGGAAGGCCTGTGGGACACTCATTCTCTTTCCATGGTCTGTTCCTAGGCTTGGGAATCATTTTATTGTATTCCTCATCTCAATAGCATTCATCATTCTACAGGATGAAAGCTAGATGCTGCCAGGAAAGCTTGGGGGAGAAATGCTGCCCACATTATAATAGAGAATCAAGACCAGCTCCCACCTACACCATAGGCTTTCTCCTGTATCCGTGAGATGCTGCATAATTTGTTTCACTGCAGCCAAGCCTGCTGGGTAGAGATTGGAATCATTTGGTCGTCCGCCTTGCGTAGACTTATTGTCTGCTGAAATTGCATATGAAGGAGAGATTATTAGTAAAATGTGTATGCAGAATGGCTTAAAAGATGCATTTGTCCTTGCCTCTAAACACTTTGAAAAGCAGAGCTGGACTTATTTTGAGCCTGGTATGGAATAGGCCAGAAAAATACGTTAAAATTCAAACTTTTCCCTTAAAAAGGGTTATTACTTCCCACAACAAAATTTTACTTGAGAAGAATACCTTCTGGATTAGTTTACTGTAGCTGCCATAACAAATGACCACAAACTTGATGGCTTAAAACACCAGAGATTTGTTCTCTCGTGGCTTTGGCGGTCAGTGTCCAAGATCAAGATGTCCATAGGATTGTTCTCTCTCAAGAGGCTTTGGAGGAAAATCTGTCACTTGTCCCTTACAGCTCCTGGTGGCTGCAGGCATTCCTTGACCTATGGCCACATTACACCAATGTCTGCCTTCACGTGGCCACCACCTCTATGCGTCTCTATCACATCTCCCTCTGCGTCCCTCTTATCAGGCTTTTAGAGCCCACTGGGTAATCCAGGATAAGCTCCTCCTCTAGAGACCTTTAACCTTATCATATCATATCCTATCATGCCATATAAGGTGACTTGCACAGATTTCAGGGACTAAGAAGTGAGTATCTTGGGGAGGAGGTGAGCATTTTTCTGCCTCCCACAACTTCTCTTTGAGAATTTCTGTATATTTCATTTCCTGAAACATAAAGTTTGTGACCATTTGTTTCACACATTACTTTAGTGAATTTGATTTTTCTGGAAGGGGCCACTCGGAAGACCTAAGACCCACCCTTCCTTCCTAGGCCTCAGAACAGGGGAGGCCATGCCTGTGTCATCTTTCTCAGATTGAGGTTTATGTAAGGATGAAGGATTCTGGGCTCTGAGTGCAGAGAGTGGCCTTTGAAATCAGATCCTCCCAGTCTTAGGGGGAAACTGAGGCTGGAGAGGCTGGGTCACCCCAGGCAGGAGTGGAGATGAGACCAGCAGCTATTACTTCAGCTCACCCCTTCCTGCAGACCCCCAAGCTGTCTCTCATAGCGTAAGCCTCCAGGTCCTCCGTCATGTGAGAGCTCTTCAGCACCCGAAGCCCCTTTCCTAAAAATCCTCCTTTCCTAGACCAACAGCCCTGATTCTTACAAATATTCTTAGATTACCTAATGTCAGGGATTCTGTCATTCTGGTTACTTGTTCCTGAATGTGTTCCCTTTATCTCATTGTCTCTTTAGAAACACGGCTCTCAGACAAGAACCGTTCTTCAGAGATAGCTTGAACAGGGTAGAGTAAGGACTCTACACCTAAGACTATTCAGTCCTAGGAGATGCACTTGTTTTCTGCATCATTATATGTTATGCTAATGCAGACCAAGATTAC
>NW_011888882.1:4365667-4368460 GCF_000151845.1 Pteropus vampyrus
ATTGAAAAATAAAAATTAAAAATGTTTTTAAAATATGAATTGCTTTAAATCTCTCCCTTTTGCCGCTGCCATGTAGAAGAGCTGGATTTCTGTCAGTAGCAAGATGGGATCAGCTTTGGGTCTGGAATATAGTCCAGACAGGGATCCAGAGAATAGCTAGATCCATGAGCTGGAGTATGCTCCTGGGGATGGTACCAGCAGCAGGTAGTAAACAGGAGGTACTTAGGACAATTTGGTAAGGCATAGCACTGGGGGAATACTTCTGTAGATGGCAGTCAAGAAGGACAGATGTTGGTTCAGCATCATCTGGCCGAGCAAGTCAAGGGGCCAGGTAAGAGGAGTACTGGTGTATGGGGACAAGACTCCAGCCAGGAAGCTGATGAAAAGAGTTGGATCAGCTGCTGAAATGGAGTGGGGCTCAAGAAAGGAACTTGAGCCCAAAGAGTAAAAGGAAGCCTAGGTCTGAAGCCAGAGTCATAACGTTGGTGTGAGTCTGAGTGTCGGTGGCATAGAGCCTCACCCACTCAGCGTGTGGGGCTCGGGTCACTGGCAGAACTTGTGAACAGGGGTGAGTTGTCCCAGCTGAGCAGATTGGAGGGCGTAAATCAGTTATGACTCCGTTATACATATATGCAATAGATTTTTTATAATTAGAAGCAGGATTTTGTTTCTGTCAATTTTGGGGTGCTTTTTTTTGTTGTTTTGGTCAGTTCTGGTAGCCACTTCAGCCTGTTGAAATCTTTTACAATTTCTATCCTTTCTTCCAATTAATTAACTATCCCCTTTCAGTTCTGAATTATTTGTGATCTCCATAAGCACATCTTGATGAAAACATTAACCAAGGATGGACCTACAAAGTCCTGCTGTGCAGGGACCACTCTCCAGGTCAGTGTTGCTCCTGTCATGTGGGTGTCCTTGGGTGTGGTCACTCAGTGAACTCTGAGTCTACCGAACTGAGTTGGCCCAGAGTTTCCCATCCTGCTCAGCTGTGCTTTGAGTGGCTATCTGTTGCTCCGTTGACATCCACGTGCTCTGTGTCCATAACCTATCACTCTGATGAAAATGCCCTGCAATGGGGGCAGTGCTGTGGGAAAGATGAGTTGGGGGAGTGCTTGGTTATTCGCCGCTCTGAGGGCAGAGGCACCCAGTCGTTCTCACTGAGGTCAGTGGGTTTCAGTCCTGAGACCCACTCTCTGTATCGCACCTGTGGGTGTTAGCCTGTGGGTGATTTTAAGGAGGGGCTAGATCCCCATATTTAGATGGGTAATCCTAATCTTTGTTCTAAGGGTTCACCTCTACAAAAGACTGATCCTTCTTTGTGGCTGATGTGTGGTCTGTGAAGAGCAGCCCCACTATTGGGTGAATATGGCCCCTTCTCAGAAAATGGAGGGGTGTTCATTAAGTTGTGAAATGTGTCACTACTGAATATAGTCAGAGCGTAAGTGAAAGAAAGGAAGTGAGATGCCTGGTGGATCATTTATGTTAACAGAAGAACTGATGAAACAACAATGCATTCATTTGCATTGTACTTCCAAATAAGATGACCAAGAGAATGTGAGATGGTTTCAAGGTTGCTCGCAGGCAGTATGATGCAGTGGAGAGTATGTGGGCTTCACAGGCTGGAGTAAGTCCTGACTGTGCCACTGAAGAGCCACGTGATGTTGGCGGTGGGGGAAGCATAGCGTCATCAAGTGTAAACTTTAACTTTGGGAAGTATCTGAAGCGGAGGGTGGGGGCGGGTGTACAAGGTGCTCTGAAATCCGTACAAGAGGATCCCAAACAGGAGTTAGATGAAGAGATGCTCATGAAGGGAGGAAATAATAAAAATTAACAACTTCTATTTGTTGTTCCCCCTTTTTTTGGTCAGTGCTGGCCAAGGATAGGATAACTTTCAAATATGATGTGGAGGTGATTCATACTTAGGATAGAAGAATGGGTCGGGGGAAGGTTCCATTCCATATTATTTTTTCTGTTGCTCTTCCTCAAGTCTTAATGCTACAGTAATTTAAAACAAACAAACCAAACCTTTGTGTTTGGGGAAGATTTTGTCCATCTTTAGGGGAATATTCTGAAAAGTAGTGCTCCCAGACTGCAGGTTGGAGAAATAGGCAAAATAACTGCCACTTTGCCTATTATACTGTTATCAAATGAGGAAAAACGGTTTATGACCCATGCATCAAAGTGATGCTTATTGAAGAAAAGTAAATTTGATAATGGAAAACGTTTGAAAAGCCTTTAGATATTAAAAATGAAGTAACTTATAAAACCTGCACATGAAGTTTAAAAGTTGTCACAGTGATCCATAGTGAGGTTTCGGGTATGGGAGAGACCTCATTGGCAAATGTCAGGAGCGCTTTTTTAATGTAACTCATGAACTGGTAGAACAAAAAACTTTTGATGGTTAAGTACTTTATTTTATTGCATTTGTGTTAATAAATATTGGCTACTCGCCAATTAAATAACTTTTTCATTATTCAATGAATTTCATTATTCAATTTTCCGAGAGGAAAATATAATTAGGCTTCTGTGTTTTCTAGATGGTAAATATAACAACAGTAACAACATGACATGATACAATGTAGTTTGAAAAAAAGTTAAAAGCTTCAGAAATGATCATTTCACAGACAACAGAACAAGACGTGTCAGGGCAGGAAAAAGCAATTATCTAGTTTTTGTTTTCAGGTCTTATTTTTTAATCAACTTTATTTTTTAGAGCGGTTTTAAGTTCACAGCAAAATTGAGGAGACGGTACAGAGTTCCCCAAAACCCCCTTCCCCCACACTTGCATAGCTT
>NW_011888882.1:4369590-4402547 GCF_000151845.1 Pteropus vampyrus
CCCCCAATAAGTAGTCTACTAAACAAGGGAGAAACCTGAAGTAAAAAACAAAAAACTATTTGCCAAATTCATTTGCTTTTGAAATAATTTCATCAGTTTTAATTTTTGAGTAGGAAATAAGAGAAGATTTAGAATAAACATTCCTGAAATAGAATAAATCCAATAAGAACTCTTATTTCATCTAAATTGAGGCCATGGTACCAAGATCAGGGACTCCTGAGTGAGTCCAACTGAAGTTAGAGCTGAGAACTAATCTCAGAGCTTACTCTTAAAAGAGGAGATAAGGATGGTGATAAAGATAAGGTTGGGAGCCTGAGTGTCTGAGAGATGGGTAGTCCTGAGACTATTTATAAGAATGAAGAAGGGATGGTTTGGGGAAGTCAAGCTGGGTAGCAGTAATGTAATGGAGCAAACTTGACAAGCTTCATGAGTGTAGCAGGAGACCTTGCAGTTTGGTGTGTGTGAGAGATCCAGGCCAGCATTGCCGCCTACAGCTCCTTGGTATAATTTAGCAAATATCTGTTGCACTCTGAGTGGCATTTCAGGTCCCCTTGTAATGTAGTTGGCACCACCTTCTGAGCGAGAGGTTACACAGAGTTTATCTTCCCATCGATGACCGCCTATATAAATGCTTCAGGTAAGTCCGTGTACAGCAGCAGTTCCCAACCTTTCTGGTGCTGGAGACTGATGCTTCTATGAGAATCTACTGTCCGATGATCTGACGTGGAGCTGAGACAGTGATGCTAGCCCTGGGGAGCAGCTGCAAATATAGATGAAGCTTCGCTCACTCTCCCACCACTCACCTCCTACTGTGCGGCCCGGTTCCTAAAGGGCCATGGACTGGTACTGGTCTGTGGCCCAGGGGCTGGGGACCCCTGGTGTAGAGAACAAAGGATATCGTGTTGGGTCTTCGCTGGTCGTCATGTCTGATTGGATCGGGAGTCAGCTAGAGCAAGCACTCAGTCTAAGACAAGGCTTCCTGATGAGGGCTCTGCAGAGGGTCAGAGTGCAGGAAGAAAGCACTTAGGGAGGTGGGTCCAGGGCCCAGAGTAACATGAAAAACTATTTTTTGATGCTATATACAAAGGAATATATATGCATACAAAGGAGAGAGAGAGATACATACATATATTCATACGCGAAGAGGGGATTGGAGGGAAAGAAATACAACCTCCTCCTGTGCCCATTCTGCAGCTTAAGAACTAGAATCTCACCAGTACTTTGGAAGATCCCATGTGTTCCTCCCTGGCTGCACTGCTCTCCCTCAAAGGAACCACTGTTCCGAATTTTGTGTTTGTCATTTCCTGGCTTTTCTGTGTGTTTCCCTAAGCAATCTATTATTAAGTTTTGTTTGTCTCAGGGCTATATATAAATAGTGTTCTTGTGTCATTTGCTTTTTTCTATCAACATTTGTTTTGTAAGATTCATCCCTACTGATGCATGAAGTGACATGAATGAAATTCATTTGTCTTTTGAAATTCATATGATTTTGCATTGTATGAATATACCACAACTTATTTATCCAGTCTTCTCTTGACAGACATTTGGGTCATTTCCAATTTTGTGTGCTATTTAAACAGTGCTACAATGAACATTCTTGTAGGTGCATCCTGCTGCAAACAGTTTCTCTAAGATAGGTGCCTAAGAGAAGAGTTTTTAAGTCTTAGAGTATGTGCATCATCAACTTTACTGGATAATACCAAATAGTTTTCCAAAGTGATTATATTTGAACATTCCATTTAACATTCCCATGGGGAAACAGATTAAATTTTAAGAGAAGGGAATATCTGAAGGAAAGATGAAATGCAGGATTAGCTAAAAGTTGGAGAGGAAAAGGATGTCATTAGGGTCTGATGAAGTACAACTCCCCATCAAAATGTCGGGGAAAGAGAGCTGGAGATATGCAGAGAAAGGTGAAGGTTTTAAACAACCATTGTGGGAAGGGTACAAGGTTATCTTGTATGGACTATAGTCACATTTTCATTAGCAGATTTCATCTTGGTCGAAATGAATACCCAGTTCTTTCCATTTTCACTCAGTTTTCTTCAATCAGTAATAGTATCATTATGTAATTATATAATAATAACTAAAGATTATTATTAATCTGGGGAGATAGAAGCTGCCAGGCATTTAAGTGTGCTGTTTTCACATCAAACTCATGGTAGCATGGATTCTAATAAAGCTTTCAAAACATACCCACCCAGAGGCACACACATATTTCAAAGATTACTTTCCTACAAACACAAGAGATTTTTCTGACAGCCAAGCTTTATGTTTTATAAATTCAGTAAACTTACACAGAGTTTGTCATTGCTGTCTCTTTTATTTCATAGAGTTACTTGATGAGAACTCAGAGCTGCTCTGTGAATTGCTCATTCACTTGACTTGAGAAAAATGAGACTATAGCATTTTGAATAGCAAATTAACTATGAAATATGACACAGTCCTGAGGGAGTATTTAGCTTTATTTGTGAGTTCTGACCACTATGATACATAAAGCTAATAGGATTTGTTTTCTTTTCAAAGAATTTCCATTCTTCTAAGTCTAGATTTTAGTAAGGATAATTTCTTTTGTTGGCATTCCTATGAAACTACAAGTAGAGCATTAAACCATTAAAAGCATGTGTTCTCTGGCATCTCAGAAGTGCCTCTTTTTAAAACTTTTTATTTTGGGGTCACTCTTCATTAATAGCATTCATCAGATTTATCTGATTCCAGGCCAGAGAGCTCAGTGATGGTGGCATTCCCAAAATATTTTAATCATAGTTTTTCATCATCTGTTGATTGACATTGTGTATTTGAAACTTTTGATGGTGGCATATATAATGGAAATAGCATTTCTCCTTTGTCAAAAAAACTTAAAAGAACCTCAGTGTTCCACCACTTAGATGTCTTATGTAAACTATAATATGTGTACTAAATGTCAACTCAATAGAATATTATATATTAGTTAAAAGGATTATTATAAAAATTATTAAATAAGTTAGATGTTTAAGTTATAAAGTAGAAAAAAGCAGGATACCAAAATGTCTGTGGAATATGATCTTAATTTTGAAAGCAAAATGCATGTGTGGGAAAAGCCTACAAAAATTACACCAAAATGCTAACAGTTGTCTTTGAGTTATGAGATTATAGGATTTTCTTCTCAATGTTTGTTAATGTGGTCTTATTACTTTTATAATAAAATTAATAAGAGAGATCAGTCTAGGTTCAAATTGCCACTCTGCCATTAACCAGCTGTTTGACCTTGGGCAAGCTACTTACCTGGCTTCCTGGGGAACTAAAGATGTTATACCAACACCAATGGGGTTATTGCCAAGTCAAATGAGCTAATATTCCTAAGCAACCCCTGTGCAAGTAGGTGGTGTGGTAGTTCCCATCCTCCCCAGCTTCCCTTTTTCTGGTGAAACAGTCTTCGCCTAGCACATACCCAGTAGCCATGAGTGGTACTCTTTTAATGTCTGGTTTCTATTTTGTCCAGTTGGGAACTCTCCCTAATTTCAGTAAACACTTTTGACCTCTTGGAACGTCTATGTTAGCAATGACAGCTGACGGTTGTTTTAGAGAAGTGATCGATGAGTAAGAATGCTTGGCCTTATCTGACTATCAGGGAAGGTTGAAGGGCTAAACCTCCTAAAGGTCCTAGAATTTCAGCTGTTCAAATGTATGTATTTTATTGACAGAAATATGCTCGCTAATTTGAGGACATCCTTGTTAACTTGCCCTGGCTAGTGAGGAGGGAACATGGTATATCCTTGCTAAACAGGTTGGTGATTTTCTTGGCTCTGCCAAGTTCTTCTAAGAGATAGGTACAAATACAGTTCACCCTTGAACAACACAGCGGTTAAGGAAACTGATCCCCTGTGCAGTCAAAAATCTGTATATAACTTTTGACTCCCCCAAAACATAAACACTGATAGTCTACTATTAACTAGTAGCTTTACCAATAACATAAACAGTTAATTAACACATATTTTTGTTATATGTATTGTATACTATGTTCTTACAATAAAGCTAGAGAAAAGAAAATATTATTAAGAAAAGCATAAAGAAGAAAAAATACATTTGTAGTATTTATTGAAAAAATTTACGTAGAAGTACAGTTCAAACTCATTTTGTGCAAGGGTCAAGTGTAAGAGTTCAGCCAGGATCCCCAGGAACTGCGTGTGAGCCTAAGATGTTAAACTGAGCTTTTAAGACTTTGATAATATGAGATGATCATGTTCAGCAGTTGGTATAAACTGAGACAGAACTGCTCTATGAGATCCTAACTTATTTCAGGGTAGTTTACTCAGAGTGGAGAGAGGAAAATTCATTCCTTAATAGTAATAGCCAGCTACAGATTGGCCAGGCATTGGAAAATGTAATCTTGCCCCACATTTAGGGAACACTCTTAGCAAAGGTTCAAAGAAAGATGCTCATATTCACATGGGCCCAAGTTATCCCATCTACTTAGACCAGGACCCAGAGTATCTGAGGTCTCCCCTAGACTTTTAGACTTACAGTCTAAGGCAGGAATACATTTCCGACCCAATGAAGGCTGGAATCCAGGTCTCTGAACTCTCAGTCCATGTCCTGTCCAGAATAGCAGGCTCTGTTTCTGCCTCTAGCTGGCCTTGTCCAAGTCACTGGATGTACTGAGCTTCACTTTTGTTATGAGAGGTTAGGGACCCTTCTAGCTCAAAAGTCTAACAATTCAATAACTCCTTTGGGTATTTCTTTTTTTCTAATGTGTCAGCACCTTAAACACAAGTAAATAAACCATAGGAAATCAACTATAACTTCTTGTCCCTTAAAAGTTTGAGGCTCTGAATCAGGCCTCTGGTCTTCTGCAGACGACGTGGTGGGATCAGAATCTTTCTGCTCAAAGCCACAGTTCCACATGGCCCAATCCTCATGGCCCTACAAGGGCCACATATGGCATAAGGCAAAGTGGCGTACAGTGGCAGGAACTTTTTTGCCAGTGAAACAGGCTGTTGTAGCTGTTTAGGAAAGGAAAGAGAGCAAGGACAAGAAGAAAAAAAGCATAAAGACTTCACAGGAAGAAGTAAAGTTGTCTTTATTTACAGGAGATGTGACAGTTTATATATAGATAAATTCTAAGTATAAAACACTACTAGAAAGAACTAATAAAGGAACTTAGTAAAGTCATAGGATGCAAGGTCAATATACAAAAATCAATTGTATTTCTATATATTAGCAGCTAATAGGTGGGAACTGAGGCTAAAGAAACAATTCTTTGTATAATATTATTAGAAAAACATAAAACACTTCGTAATAAATTTAACAAAAACCAGTCAGTTGGTACTATCTCTGGGGGCACTTGGGGGTAATAGGTGCTAACAGTCTCAATTCCCAAAAGTAGACTATTTTTAAAGCCCTTATCATTTCTCAAGGGAAAAGGCTATAGCAACTTGTATAATTATTGTTTAGCATCATCAAGACATGGATTGTTATGTCAGTTTACATTCGACAAGCCAGAAACACTCCTAGGACCATTTCATAATTTATCTGATACCAAGCACACATTCTTCCCACTTTGGGTATAGGGAAAAGCTCTCACTGACTTATGGGGCCAGATTAAGTCTCAGGCATAAGATGTTCACTCCAAAAGTTGTGATTTTTCTTTATTCTTTGTTCCTACTTCTCCTTATGGTGTGATGAGGCATTTAATCCATCAGACAGCAAGAGGATATATGTAATGAATTTTTATATGCCCCAGTCATTTTAATGGAATCTTCCTTCTTTTAAAAGGCTTCATTAAGTCTATTGTTAGGATTGTAAACCTACCCGAGAGAGATAGGAGGGCCTTTCCCATTTTCAGAATTCAACAGACAGTGTCTTAATTGCATGGCTTTAGGTGAACAGTAATTAAATGGGTTAGGAGAATGTGTAATATTTATTTATAGTAATATAGGCATGTAATGTATTTATAGTCACGACTGCAGTCTACTCGATAACATCCTTTTGGGGAAAAAATGCGATGATTATTAAAAGGAGCTTCTGTTTTTGGCAGGACTTTGAATCCAGCTGTGAATATTAACAGATCTGGGTACCCTGTATTTTAATACCATACAGTAAGCCTTTTGCAAGGAACCTACCTACCTGTATTTGCAAAGTTCTAAATATGCTTTTAACACTTTTAATTTAAAATGTTTGCGTTAAATATATTTACCAATGGCAATGGCCTTTGGAGTGTTAATAATATATCTTAATTTTCACCAGATGATAAGAGAATAATTATTTCATGGTTCCTAAATTTGGTAATAAATACAATTTTAGTACCTTATTCTTAATGTGCTCTGACATGGCAGATTTGTCAAGAAGGTAGGAGAGAAATTTTTCATCAAATATTGTGGAACTTAATACCAACTAAGCCACTGTTTGGGGGTCATTTTGGGGAGCAGATGAAAGCTAGGAATCTTCATCCAGAAAAATGTATAGACAAACAGGTACAGTATACTATTTCAAGAGGTCTCTGGAGCCTCAAATGCCTCTTCCTGAATCCAGAGATGTGAACCTTTCATATAAATGCAGTCTGTACAAACAGCCTTGTCTGTCACCACCCCCATGCCTAGTCTCTTCCATGCCCATGTCTACATGTCTACAAAATTATTTTTGTTTACACTTTTTCTCCATAGGGCATTTTTACTCAATATCTTTATTACCAATTCAGTCTAAACATGACAGAAACTGATATCCCATTTCTACCACCACTGATTTCCAGCTCATCTCATTATTCCTTAGCTATTATAGGGAGTCATCAACTGCTCCTCTGCCCTGTCTCCCCCAAATCTAAGAACACACATGCTCTCTTGCTCCATGCATCTAATAGATTGATAACTTCTTATCATGTGTTCTTTGCCCAGAACTACTCCTTTCATCTCTTCTGTTTAACAACACCACCGTAGTGCAAATCTTAAACATCCATCCTTTATTTAAATTGTCCCAACTTCCTCTCCCCTGCAGTCCCTTCCCTCCAGCACCATCTTGCCACTCATATGGGACTCAGAGTCTTCCCTGTATTCAGTCTGCCTCACACAGACACAGTTTTATCTTGCCCACTACATCCTTGACTAACCGGTGGTTCTCTGTCACTATACACAGTAAATTCAAAGTCGCTCACTCCTTCACTATAGGGGCTGGCTCTCTTATTCCCATTTCCCCCAGAGACTGTTTATTTTCCCAATTTCCTCGAATGTCTCTTTCCAGCCACTCTTCACCCATCTTCTGAACCACTCACGCTCTACCCCTCCATGAGAGTGCCTGGGACATGTTGTCAGTCTGCTGACAAGCGGTGACTGGGCATCTTATATTTTCCGTTAAAGTCATTGAACTTGCAGAAAAATGGGTCCCCAGGACTTGGCAGTTTTGTTTCTGTGCAAATCTATACTTCTGTTCACTTACCAACTTTTTCCCACCATCTACCTAGCTCAGTTGAGTCAGTAGTTCAATAAAGATACTTGGGAAACATCTTTTTAAAAAGTGTGGGGTGAGGGACTAGGAGAATAACATGAAAGAAGTAAATCCCTGACATCCCCCGTGTGCACAGTCTCATCTTTGGATGCTGGTCTGGAGCCCAGCGGCTCCTTCTTTGTCCCCCAGGGAACACAGACAGTGATCTGCTCACTCTGCATCCTAGCATGGCGCAAAGCACAGGGCGGGCCTTTAAGGGTCTGACGGAGAAGTTGTGCGAGGTACTGCGGCAGATCTGTTTCAGTATTTCATAGACTCAGCTGGAAGTGACCTTTGAGATGATCTCTTTCAACTACTTTATTTGACAGCTGAGCAAACTGAGAGTCAGGGAGGTTAAATGACTTGTCCAAGGTTAGCAATAAAATCAGCTTTTGAGCCTATGTTTTCTGACTCTCAGTCTCCTGGTCTCTTTTTGCTATACTGCAAGTAATCAGTCTATGCTTCTTTTTCCCTTTTCTTTCGTCTCTATGTTTATTAGTGCCTATTTGGTGCCCAGGAGGTATTTGGAGCTCTTGACACTGCCTTAGATTGTCTGCTGTACCTTAATAAGCATAAGTAGGTAACAATTATTTTGACTAGCACTTGGTATTTTGCAAGTTCTTTCCCATATGTTTTAGCATTAGATTTCGCCACAAACAGGAGATAGGTTGAGCAAGTATTATTCTCATATATCAGAGGAGAAAAAATAATGACATGTTTGAGACCATGCAGCTATTAAGTGATACAGATGAAGATAGAATTCAGTTCTCTTCTGAATGATAGTAACTTAAAGCTTCAGGCTCTGGAATCTTGCCTTCCTTTATGTAAATATTAAAAAAAAAATTGCTATTTTCTAACAGTTTTCAGTTTAGTAGCTCATTTCTAAAGTGTCTTCTGAAGCACACGAGTCTCATGAGATGCTCTGTGAAAAATGATCATGTGGTAAGATAAGCTGGGAAAGCTGCTTGCTGTAACCCCCTCTTGGGGATTCTCAGTGCACATCAGCATTTAAAGGCTCTGAGAAATCCTACTGTAAAGAAGACTGTTGAATGTATTTTTTTTAATTGTGGTAAAATATGCATAACATAAAAGTTACCATCTTAACCATTTTTAAGTTCATAGTTCAGTAGTGCTAAGTATAGCCACATTATTGCTCAATCCCTGGAACTCTTTTCACTTGCAAAACCGAAATTCTGTACCCCTTCAACAACAGTCCCCCAATTTCCCCTCCTCCAGCCCCTAGAGGCCACCATTCTTTCTGTCTACAATTATGACTACTCTAGGTACTTCAAATATCACATGGTATTTGTCTTTTTGTGACTGGCTTATTTCACGTAGTATAGTTCTTAAGACTCATCCACATAGTAGCATGTCTCAGAATTTTTCTCCTTTTTAAGGCTGAATAACATTCCATTATATGGCTATACCATATTTGTTTATTCATTCAACCCAAGTTGACATTTGAGTTGCTTCCACCTTCTGGCTATTGGGAATCGTGTTGCTACAAACACAGGTATAGAAACGCCTCTTCAAGACCCTGATTTCACTTCTTTTGGTCATTTACCTAGAAGTGGATTTACTAGATTATTTGGTATTTCCATTTTTAATATTTTGAGGAATGGCCATTGTTTAATGTATTTTTCTACCCAAGTTTCACAAACTTACTTTATCACAGAATTCTTTTTTCACATTTTACCTTTTAATATCCCAGGGAGCACAGGCCTGTCAGAAAACGCTTTGGGAAATCCTGAGTACAATAAGGATTTCTGCTCGTTCAAAGGGGCAGGCAAGCCTTAGGATGCTGAGCAGCAAGCAGTTCAGCCACAAAGCTCCCAGCCCAAGGGCAAGGTTGGCCGTATGGTTCCGGGAACTGCAGAAGCAGCGGAAGCACACAGGGTACACAGCAAATGGTTACAAGAGTTCTTCTGCTTGAGACTGAGGCCGGAAACTTGGCACTGGTGAAGAGGCTGCTGTGCAGCTGATGTCATTTAGTCTGCAGTGGTTAGACTGGCATCTTTGTTTGACAAGAGCATAAAGGAGAGCAGGCCATCCTGTCTCTGTATAATAAGGGACCCGGGGAAAGCTTTATGGTGAGAATTATTAGACAGAAATCACTGTTTTCTTCAATTCCCCAAAGTGGAAAGAATGCCACCTGGTCAAAATCTAAATGAGCTCCTCCTCAGGGCTTGTTGTGTTGACTCAATCTAATTGGCCCTTAATGTGGTTCCTCAGTAGTGGAGGGGTAACTGTAAACACTGTAATTGTGTGGGTAGGTAAAAATTCCAGCAGAGTCGAGTTACCTTCCACAGATGAAAAGGGTGTGTAGGGCAAGGGCAGTAAACTGAGAAAAGAAAAGAATTCCCTCCCCCAAAGGCTGCTGTGTACCTCAGATGTTGTGGCTGGCCTTTCTCTGGGATGAGCTCAGGAAGTCCCAGCCATTGGTGCCCTGGAAAGAGGCACTACATGGTTGAACATCCCCCAAATGCCTAATGTCATTTCTCTAAACTCTGGCTTAAAAATTGGCATAGGCTTGAATGGGTCCTAGGGGTGCCTAGAAGAGAACAAATTGAGGAGCTTACCATAGCTGTTGTAACTTTATCAAGCTGTTTTCGATATGTTGATAAGGATGAGGACACAGAGGAGCATAAAACTATGGAGTAGATACGTAGTGTCAAAGAGCTTTGAACCAGCCCACAATAGGCCATAGAACACCCAGCCTCTTAGCTTTCTTGACCGAGAGTAGATAATGATACCTCTCATTGTGGGATGAGAATTTCATAAACTCTCTGAGATCCTTAGATGAAAGCAGCTACTGATGCACAAACTATTATTATTATAGGAGGCTTTACTCTTCTGTAAATAAATGCTATAGCTTATTCTCTCTGACTCTCTCGCTTTAATGGGTTCAGATTGGCCACCTCCCACCCAAGCTATTTCCCCAGGATCGCAGTTCTGTGTGGAAGCACTGAGGTGAAGTGGAAAGAGCACTAATGAGGGCTTGGGAGACTCTGTATAACCTTGGACAAGCCACCTCCCCTCAGTTTTCGCATCTTTGAAGATCCCTTTCTAAGATTCTTTCCAGCTCTATAGATTTGTGACTTTATCGAAGATTAAAGAAAAAAAGAATTCAGCTTCAAATTATAAATGTTTATCGAGTTCCTGGTGTGAGCTAGGTACTATATGCTAGGTACTTGAAATAAATTGGTGGACAAGGTAGCTTAATCTAGTTGGGTGAAAAGAAGAGACAATAGCAGTATACGTTAATATGTAAGTTAATTGTATAATTGTTAAAAGGTGATATGTTCTATGCAAAATCAAAATAGTGTAGTAAGCCAAATTGGGAGTAAAGACTGGAGTGCAGTTTTTAAAATATAGCAAAGATGAACTTTTCCATCATGAGAGTTGTTAGAAAATCAAGTACATCATTAATGGAAGGCTGTTCATGAGAGGTACTTCATGTGGAGATTTTTAGGAAAAGTTTAGTCATCTTTTTAGATTCAAGGATATTCTTATTTGAATGTAGAGAAATTAACCAGATGATGCTTTTGAAGGCTTTCTTTTTAAATGATTTTGTGGTTTGTGCAGGGGTAGCTCCAGAATTTGTGTGAGTGTGCGTGCGTTCATACGTATACACACACATATAGGTCTGTGTGTGTGTGCATGTGCACACATACTTCTACTGCTTAAGGAGCAATACAAGCCAGAGTCGATAGGACCCAGCTCCTGGAGTACCTCCCAACTAACTTTTAAAAGGCCAACTGATGTGCCATAATAATATAGCCCTCCCATCCTGCCATTTCACAAGGGAAGAACTGAAACACGGAAATGCTAATGATTCACTGGAATTAGAGTGAATTGAGATGGGTAATGTGACCTGGCCATGGGCCTTCTGACCATCAGTCACCCGCCTCCCAATGCCCTTCTGCATTCCTTTTACAATGAAGTAGGCCATGTGGTTTTTCACTCCCCCCTCCCTCTTGCTGGTGGACCACCTCCACCCTCAAGTTTGTAAAATTAAATAATAATAAAACTGATATAACACTCATTGTAACCCTTATACAGCCAGACTCACACAACCCAGTTTCAGAATGATGTTGGAGTCAAATAGAGTCCAGTGACCATAATTTCCAAATAACAAATTCTTTACTTGTATTTTCTCAGTAAAACAGTGGGGACGTAGACTCCACAGCAGTACTTCAAATCCCATTTTCTCCAGCCAGCTTTCCTCATACCCTACAGCGCTTACAAACTTACAGACATTTCCCAACCGTGACCCACTTGCTCTTCCACATTTCTTCCTGATTTTGCGTCATAAAATATCCCCTAAACAGGCCAGGATCAAGACTTTCCCAGAAGGGTGGGCAAGGGGAAGAACTAGGAAGGCAAAGCCAGAATGCACCTCAGCAGCTGGGGGAAAAGAGAGCCTGGGAGCATGTGTTCTTAATTTCCGTTCCCTCACACCACTGTTTACTGCTGTGCTGTGCTAGTCATTCTTCTGTATTACCTCATATAACTTAATCCTCACAGAAATCCTATGTGGTAGGTATTGATATCTTCATTTTACTGGTTAAAAAAAAAAAAAAAAAACGCTGAAGTCAGAGAAGTCAACTAACTTGCCCGGCATCACGCTATATAGAGAGAATGTTAGGATCCGAGCCCAGGTCTATCTAGTTATGAAAGTGTGTTCTTTCTCCAGTATGATGCTGCCTCTAAGTAATACACGTCCCAGAGGCTCCATGTTGTTTCAGCTGTCAAATTTGTTTGGGCGGGAAGCTCAATTATAAATAACTCTTTGGTGTTTGAGGCAGTTAAATCTGTTTTCAGCAAAGATCTTGAAAGCATGGTAGCTCAGTGGAAAAGAATTCATTCTGCCAAAGGCTTGTGGAGTGGAAGCACAGAGATCAGTCTGGGTCTTTTCGCCCAGAGAGATCCCAGGAAGTCCTGTGGACCAGTTCCCACCCCTCGGAGGCAATGGCTTACTGACTCTCAGTCTTTTAGCAGGTTTTACGATCAGTGGGGTGTTCACGTCTGCCCTGGCAATCTGAGGGAATGCCTGCAATATCTGGAGATAGGAACTGGGAAGAGCTTTCAAACATACAGGAAACTTTAAGCAGTTCCTTTTTCACGAATATAAAATAAAGATTCTTTCCGACAAACACGTTGGCTCGGTGTGTTTGATACAAACAAGAACCTTAGGGGTAAGGGAAAATAAGAATGCATTTTGTGGACACCTAATTTTGGCAGAGGGGAGAGGGAAGGGACAAGAGACCAGAGAAGTAAAATAGCTAAATCCGAGTGAGTACAAAGAGAAATCCAGAGTAATGAATGAGAGCAAGTAAGGCAAAATAGATGAGACTGAGTGAACAGAGAAGGACAAGCAAGAACACAACTACAGAGTTGCTGAAGATAAGGGACGCAAGACGTACTATAGTTAGAAACGTACTATAGTTAGAAAGAAAAAGGGCAAGAACCTCACCCAATGTTAACAAGATGCTATACAGGGTTCTGTTCTAACCAATGCCAGGGTCAAGGCTTTCCCCCAGATTTCAATAGAAAGTTAAGAAGCCTGCTGCGCAGAGGGCTTTCACAGGAATTCTCTTTTCACATGCCTGAGATTGTAGTACTTGGGTAAGGTGGAAAATCATTTGAAAGTTAAAGCACTAATATCTATCATCATCCAAATTGCCCCTTAATAAACTGTGGGAACCAGAGCAAAGTGAATGAAATAGATTCTATAGCAATGACGGCCCAATGATGTTATCACAAATGAGTCATTACCAGATATATTCTTCACATCTTGCAAGAGATGTTTTTCAATTTTCAAAAGCTTTCAATAACAACCTTTTTAAAGACCATGCACTCACGAAGAGTATCTACCATTTATACCTTTCTTTGGTGGAGATGCTGTGCTTTCTCAAACATTTCCCCAGTCAAAATGCTTCTGAATGTTCTGTACCATAGTTGATGACTTTATGTACTTCTTGCTTTCAGTTCCTGAAACATAGTGATATGATGAACCGATTAAAAATAGCATCCTAATGAAATTATTGGGTGTGTTGTTGTAATATAAGTCAGCTGTAAATGGGAAGTTCTTTCCTGAGGAAATTTGATAAACTAAAAGTCAACTCGAGTGTTTATATATTTTCTGTGAGAATTTTTGGTCCTTACTCATGTGTTCCTTTTTAAAATTACCAGTTAATTTGTGCTTCCTATCCAAACACTTATTTTAACCCTTGTAACAGTTAGCTGAGTTCCATCATGTTAACACGATTGAGGGGTCTGGGTTAAATGTGTAGCAGCAGAGTATGTGAGTGCATTGACTCTTAAAGGAAAGCAAAGAGAGCTCTTTTTAGTTCAAATATTGGATGTGTTAAAAGTAAGAAAAAGAGGATAGTTTTCATCCATCAAGTCTTTGCCCTTAGCCTAGCAACATTTTTTAAAAATAAGAGAGAGACAGACAGACAGACAGACAAAGAACAAATTCGTATCTGACATTTTCTCAATGCCAAACTTTAAAGAGTAACAATGCTAGAGGTAGCCCACAGACATATTTTTCCTAGCCCATTGTTTTTTAAAAAAATTTGAGCCAGCATTTAAAAGTTAGAATATTTACATTTTTAAAAATCCAGATGTGTGGTTTCTCTTTAAAATATATATATATATATAATCTTTATATATATATAAAGATAATCTGGCAAAAATGGGCAATTGCCTCTTGGTAGCCATTGCTGAGGCTGGAGCTGCAGTGCGGTCATCCTCTGTTCGAGGTTCCTGGGCCCTCTGTTCGTTCTTCATGGGCCCCCATACCTGAAGTACATGGCCACAAATGTTGCTTGCCACTCATGACCACATTTGTACTATGGATTGTTGCAAAATGGGCGAATATTTTTCTGTTACCATTTGGCAACAGGGAAGAGACAGAGGGAGCAGCACAATTTTGCTTGCTCCCAGTTCACTTGGCTCATGCACGTTACGTGTCCTGTGGCATTTAATCTGCACTCCATCTTCACCCTTCTGAAATCTTAATTCCACCAGTGCTGTTCCACCGAAACAGCCATATCCCAAATTAGAAAGTCCTCCTGCTTGGTAACGTGCCCTTTCTTGTCCTCATCCTCCTCCACCTCTGTTACACAGTCTGATGATTTGATTGACCAGCCCTCCCTCTCGACACTGTCCTCCTGTGGCTTCCATGACTCCACCCTTTCCTGAATTTCCTTCTAACTCATCTCTCAGTCTGCTTTCCTGGCTGCTCCTCCACTGTCTGCTTCAATTACTGTTATTTCCTCATAATTGAAGTATATATGAACATATTATTTTTAAAATTCAGACAGCAACAGAGGTATGTAAAGTAAAAAGATAGTTCTTTTTGTTTGTTTTTTTACCACTGTCTTTTCCACTCACCTTTCCAGAGGTACCAGGGTTAACGTCTTGATAGGTCTCCTTTCCTGACCTTTTTCCGTGTAGTCTGGTCTCTTTGTTGTTTAACATAATAAGATCATTAACATAATAAGATACTGCTTTTTAACTTGGAGATGATCCTGGTCCATATAAATAGATCTCTACCGTCCCCATTTTATAATCCACCAGCTTCATAAATGTTGGTGTTTCCTAGGATAACATATTAAATAATTACATTACTTAACAAATTATTGTTTTTATGGTTGTGTGTCTATTTTCCCTAAGATACTGATCTGGCAGGGACAATGTCTTTTCATATTCCCCTGTCTGTCAAAGAGCCTATTAGTACATATTCAATGAGTAAATGAATGAATATTGGTATTTTGCCCATTCAATTAGATCATTCTAATTTATATTATACATATAATATTAAATTATATCATAATTTAAATTCAAGCTAAAATATCCTAAGCTCTATAGTAAATGCATTAGTGTAATTACTGTTAAGTTTCAGTTAACCTATTTCTCAGGTCATTTTCTAACAGTTACACTTGTTCATTTTACTTTCCTCATTAAGGTCACCCCACTATGCAAAAGAGAATTCTGTACACTGCTTGTTTTCGTTGAGAGAAGTATAGGTGGCTGGTTGTTTTTGTTTTGTGTATTTTAAATGAATGTGTGTTTTGGCATCTTTCCAAGGCAGATAGTATTTTGTGTGCAATTTGTTCTTCATAAAAGTATCATTTATCTTTAAAGAGAATATAAATGCATAATGGTTGTATAAACAGAATTGACTTAATACAACATCTCTTCAGTAGGAAAAGAGCTGAGGTTTATGAAGTGAGCCTTGTGGGATACAATTTGAGCTCTATTGCTCATTCAGTATCATGATGCCGTTCGTAGCCCTGATTTAAGGGGAAACCAGAGAAAACATCCATCATCTGATCACTGTGGGATGTCATCCAAGCTTGTGTCATGGTCATGTAATGTTCCTGGGTCTGTGGGGTGAAGAAAATAACACTTAGTGTTTGGAATTTATCCTTAAGCTGTTTTTGTCAGGACTGGATGAGTCTCTCGCCTCCTGAGTTGAAATCAGACTTTTAAATACTCTTAATAACTCTTTGATCACCAGATCCTCTGGAGGAGACACCAAGGGTGAGTGTTTAGAAATAATATTTTTAAAAATTATTCGTGTATAAAAAAAGGTAGGAGAGGTGGGACTAATCTGTCATCAGTAATGAGCTGATATCCGTTGGTCACTAAGAGTCCATACGGTGACATGATCCCTATTTGTGTAAATTTAAGTTAGAGTAAACAAACAAAAATTAAAAAATAAAGAAGCAGGAAAAGAGAAACTGCATAACGACCTCTGCAATGCACATGTATCTGTTAAACTAATTAAAATTCTGCCCATGGGGTTACTACAGTAGATGAAACTTGATTTAATCTGGGTCAAGGTCTTGGGGAAGATGGTTCAAGTGTTGTGTTTTAAAAGAAAGGTTCAGAAAAGAAAGAATATGTAATTTCAGGAGACTATCATAAGACAACAATCTAAGGTCTAGTTGGAGACTCAAAATGAGTCCAGATTACAGAAGGATCTAAATACTGGAATAAGAGTTTGAATGATTTTGACAGGGAATGGAAACAAAATAAAATTATTGTGCTGATATATTTATATATGGTACTAGAGTTTGCAGACTCATTTTGGGGATGTTATTTTATTTTGTCCGTATTAAATCTTGATGAACTACAAGCCTTTTTGAAGACCAAATCTCCAGGGGTGATGGTGGCCGCCTGCCTGGATGTAGAGGAAGAGAAAAGATGAAACAAAATTCACTCTGAGTTTCTGGGAGGATATCTATGCCTCTGATCCAAATGAGCAAACAGGGGCAGTTTGGGTAGATGACTAAACATAACCAAGACTGGCAGGGAGAACACCGACAGTGTTAAACTCTTGAGAGGAAGGGAAGTTAACTTGCTGGTGAACTTAGCAAGAACACTTTTGTAGCCTGTTTAGTTTGAAAGCCATAGTCCTGGTGGTGGGGGAGGGGAGGCAGTCTAAGAGAGACAGAGTTAGGCAGTGGAGGGAGCTGATGGACTAAGGGTAAAGGCAAGGGAAAGAAGTAACTGAACAGGTAAAAGTTAGTATCAAATGATACTTGTAAATCATGGAGCTGCCACAATGTTACAATTTAGAGAAACAGCAGCATGACAACATGAGGTCATGCTTTGTATTGTTTATTTGCAGTTTGTTGAGTTTTATATCCCTCAGGAAATAGCTGTGGCTCAGATGCAGACAGCTACGGGTAGATGAGACACATGACAGCAGCATCAGAGAAAACTAGTCATCAAGTGGCAGTAGCCAGGCAAAAAAGATCAAGTGCCCGTTACCACGATGAAGCCAGGCTCCTGAGACAGGCCATGGTCTGAGCACCTTTCTCAGGGGGCCCGTGAACATTAAACTACGCTGGCCTCGCATCTTGTAAATGAGTGGTGCTGGCTGGTGTCCAACAGATATCATTACAGACTATCACCAACACTGAAAATACAGCTCAAAGCTCATCCCAGTAGGGTTGAGCTGATATAGTTGTATGTGGTACTATACCATGGAGTAGGGTTGTCTTCATATATAATGGTGCCTTTTTTTTTTTTTTTAAGGAGGATTTACAACATTAAGTCCATAATCAGCTTGATCAGACCAGGCCAGCCACCCTCATGTCTGAGATATTTAGAATGCTTTTAGTGTTGGGTATATGCTGTTGCTGTCCTCAGCCCCTGCCTCCCACCCCGGCACCCTGGATCGCTATTACACCAGGAATTGAAAGGAGGAAAGTAGCCGACATGTGCGTCTTCTTCCAGCAGTCTGTCTCTTCTCAACCCTCCATCTTGCTCTCATTCTGTGCATGGTTATTTGGGGGAAAATAACTACAAGACCAAAATATATAGCTTATTCTCGAGTTGGTGAACCCATGCATTGGCATGGCATGAGATGAATTTCTATAATTCAGATAAATGACATCCGGGGGAGGTACTTTTCAGTCATCAGCTCATATGTGTTCTCTCTGCCATTCTCACAGTTGGCTGATTCTTCGGGGCACATGTGTGTAGATGCAGTATTTGTTGGCCCTGACTCTTGCTTTCAGAGGCTGGCCAGAATCACAGCCGGGCACTGTTATAACCAGACAGTGCCCCAATGGAAGAATCGTGCTGCTCTTGTTTGAATCCAAAGAGAGACACTTTGTCATTTCTTTATCAGGGATGCTTGTATTTTCTCCTGGATTGAAAACAAAAATTACCAGAAACCATTTGTTATTAACATAAGCCATCTACTTTTAAATTCAATTCAGCATTCATGAAAAGCAGTGTTTCTTTGCCAAATAAGTTGAAGTCTTTGTGTGTGGGGCTGACAGATGGAGTTCGTTGATGGTGAGTGCACTTAGATGCTCACAGCCCAGGAGAGCATCCTTAGGCTATGAGGTCGGCCAGAAAGTTAACAAGGCTGGGTTCAGAAGGGACCTCGACAAAGTCAAAATAGTGAAATATCATACACTGAGATTCTCTCCTCAATGTAATGGATACCAGGACATTGATTTCAAGTGTTTTAAAACAGATGTGCCTTGTGTCCAGTCTGTTTCAGGCATTTTATAGGAATAAGTTGCAGAAAAGAGAACTTCTAGCACAACAATATTTGAGAAATCAAGGGGAAAGATTAAATAGTACTCTCCTCCGTAGCTTAAGTGATTAGGATAAAAATTTGAAGAATAGGATTCTCCTCAACCAAATAGAAAATATGTAGCTACCATTTTTTTTTATTTTAAAAAATCCAAATAATATAGAAAACTATAAAGAAAAAAGTGAAAATTTTCCAAATCCCACCTATACTGTCCTTCTGGATATCTACACACATATACACAGGTAGACGTATATACAATTTTATGTAAATGAGATAGTACTATATAGGCTAGTCTGTGATCTGTTTTGATCACTTAACAAAATGCTATGGACCCCTTTCTATATTGTTAAATATAGCTTTACATCAGAAATGTTAATGTACGCGTAAAATTCAATTGTAATGCTATAGCCTATTAATTTATTCATTGTGCCATTCATTCACCAGATATTTATTTTTAGTCCTATATGTAGTAGACACTATGCTAAATTATGGTGATACAGCAGCAAACTCCCCTATCAATGGATATTTAGGTTATTACTAGTTTTTCTACATTATAAGCAATACTGCATTGAGCTACCAACACTACAACATACATTTTTACATACTTAACTTAATTTTCTCCTTAGAATAAGTCTCTAGGAGAAGAATTGGCTGGTCAGTAGGTTTGCACATTTTGAGGTTTTGATCCATATTTATTGCCTAACCACTGTCTAGTAAAAGTTTACAGTGGTGCCAGCGTTTCTATACTCTTATAGTAATCGTTTTCATTGATTATCATTTTTGTCAATTTGATAAGTGAAAAAGGATGCTCCACTGTTTTAAGTTAGATTTCTTTGATTTGTAGAGTGCTTTGGATGGGAGTTTTAACTACCAAGAAATTGTGGCCTCAGTATGATTTATGGAGTACCATTTTCTTTGAGACCTAATTTTATCTCTTAAAAAGAGAAGGCTTTTTTTCACTTTCTTCAGAATCAGGTTAGAATCTGTAATAAGTAACTAAGAAGATGTTATGTAAATATTATTACTGGTTTAAATCTAGTGCGTTGGTTTTAGCATCATAAAAGATTTGATTAATTTACTTGTGTTTTCAAATAGAGACCACATTTTTGAAACCTTTTAAAATATCATAGAAGCATTTAAAGAGTACCTAATACAAATTGTAAACATAAATGCCTAGAAGTATATCGTCTTCCTTTAGCTCTTCACCTGGTTGTGTAACATTTAAATTTATTTTTAAGGTGTGTGTTTTGTTTTGGTTTTTTTTCTGGCCATAAATGAAATTCAGTTGTAGCAGAATGGTGATGAGAGAGAGAGATGTCTGAGTCCAAGTCCCCAGCCCTCAAGTATGAGTTGCCTCAGTCTCCACTTCCGCATCTACAGGGATAACACCTACACACCTCATGAAGCAGTGAGGACTCTGTAGGATACAGAAAGCATCCTGCATACTGCCTGGCATCTAATGCATGCTCAAAAAATATGATATTTATTATTTTAGGAAATTTTAGCAAAGTTAGAAACACCCAGAAAAGGTTATAATTACTTTGCTGGAATTCCACCACTCAGAGACAACCAGTGTCTCTGGTTTAGGGGTATTTTATTCTAGTATTTTTTCTTCTAGGTACATATTTTACAAAAGCGGAACCATATTAAAACTGTACAGCATTTCAACAATGGGCTGGAGTGGTTACCCAGCTTTATTTTTTTATACTGGTTTAATGGAGAATTTTTTTAGTGTTAATGTTTATTTATAGTTAATTTTTTATTAGAATGAAGGTTAAGTTTAATTGAAAAACATTTGGACCATTAAAACTATAAACATTTCATTTCCTCCTAATTTAGCATTCAAATCTACTTCTTATGCAAACAGAAATAATATGACAGTTTTTGCTGTTATTTGAGAAGGTGTTTACACGGTTTACAGACAGCAGGAGGCTCCGGCTATAGCCCATCTACAGTGCTTCCATTCCCAGAACAGTGAGGTGATCTTTGCATTGACCAAATGTGGACTGAATCTTTCTCAGCTTTTTATGTCTCACGCCATATGGCTGAACTGAATTTCATGAGATAGTTGTGTTACTAAATAGTGTCAAAATTAAATTTCTGTTTGTCAAATTTCTTTTAGGGGAGGCCAGCTCTTCAGAGAAGCCTCATGGTAAATCTTCAAAGCACACGCACACACACATACATCCACACATGCAAAACTGTGAAGTCAGCAGTTGACCTGCCTTGCCCAGGTTGAGTTTGCCCAGGAATTACATTTCATAGATCTTATGAAAGTAGGGAACTCAGGCAGTCTCTGCACTCAGGCTTATGTGTTCAGCAGTCAAATCCTGGCTTGTATTTCTCCTAGGAATTCTGAAAGCTTGCAGTGAAAAAAATCTCTTCGTGCTTCAGGTTTTCACTTTGTTTTGTTTTCCCCGAGAGTCTGGGACCTCTTCAGTGAAACGTGGCTGTATCATTCTCCTCCTCACTTTTATCTTTAGAATCAAAACTTAATTCATAAAACCAAATTCACTTCTCAAAGCTTACCCGATAGTTAGGATTTGTTTTCTTCCCTCCATTTTGACCTGGTTTTAAAGTTTTTAATAAGAATAGAGTTGAAGTACATTATTGGAGTGGGGTTTTCTCCTTTCAGTGTTAGATTCCTCCAGAGACAATAAACATCGTGCTTTCTCTTTACAGTTAACGCAAATCAAGATGGCATTGAGGCATTCCTGTCTTGGAATGTAATGAGAAGTTAAAGTTTGCAAGTGCTGCTTCTAGGACAGCCTGCCTGCTTTCCTTCAGCTCGAATAGGAAGGACTGTCCATCTGTCCGTCTCCCTCAAGTGTCTTGGCTGCTGTGGGGACTTAGAAGTAGCAGCATCTATCTCCCTTCCCATCCTCAACCCATTTCCAGTTTCAGCAACTGTCATTGGTGACATTCTTGCTTTCATGTGAATTCCTTTAACACACAAAGAAAATCTAATAGCTAATAGCTAACATTCATTGAGTCCTTATTGCATCCTAAGGCCTTTACTGTCTCACTGACACTACTGAGAAATCCTTTGAGATAGGTAGTATTTTCTCCATTTCGTAGATGACGAAACCGAGGCCTAGCTAGGCAAATAGCTGATCTCAGACCACCGCTGCTGCATCGTGATGTGGATGTTTGAGTCCAGAGGGCCAGCTCTCACCACTACACTCATTACCTCTTCTTTCTTCCAAGCAAATTCTGATAGGTTCAAATTCAGCGCTGTGGAAAGTATTTGAGCAGCCCTAGGAATTCGTTTTATCAGTATTTGACCTACATTACCTCAGGGGATTCCAACAAAATGAAATATAGTTTGTAAATGAGGCTAATGCATTGTGACTATTCTGTCAAGGTTGCATTTCACAAACCAGGGTGATTTGCTCATGCTGTTTGATAGAGTTTTCCTTGAGCCGTTGGATTCTCTGGGGGTGTGTATAATATCTCTGTAACATTGCCGTTGTGTTAGGCCTTGGGAAAATTGCATCCAGTTTGAGTTGGGGGACTCTTTGAACTCTTTCAAATTACTAAACTTTAGATACAAATCTAGAAGTTTTAGTTTTGTAAACTGTTTAATATTGAAAACAGTAATTTCCAAAAAATACAGTTGGATTTGTGTTTTTAACATTAGATTGCTTGTAACATACTAAGTCTATGCTTTTAGAATATAATCATACTTGTGGGTGTCTTATTTCTGATTAAAATTATTCCAGGATCTATAACATACAAAATGCTCGGTAAATAGTTGTTTCGTGAATGAATTAGTTTCACTATTTATATAATTTTGAGAAACCAAAGGAAAAAAAAATGAGCGATGAGCAATATCAATGTGTATATGAAGGCAATAATCATATATAATATATACCTGATAACTTTATAGAGGGCATGACCATTCTCCATAAAAAATGTTTTATATGTTAATAATATCTTTTACCTGAAGAACTTCATGTTTTACACATTGCTTAATTCTCAAAATACCACCCTGAAGATAAGTGTCACATTCCTCACTTATAAATGAAAAATTTGTGGTTGAGACTGGTTAAGTGTGACTAACGCAAGATTGATTAAACTCTGGTGGTAGAAGTGTCTCCAGCCTCATTCTGTGCCCGTGACCTGCTCTTTGACCCTTTGAAAGCTGTGTGGCCTCCTTCTGTCCAGCATTCCCCCATAAAAAGAGCATTTTAAATTTAATTACCCACTTCAAAGGAAATGTAATAATTTAGCTGCGTAAGCATATTTGGTTCCTAAGTATACAGCTAAAGTATTTCTAGCCATTTGGCCCCAAATTGTTTTTTTCTTTTCACAGTTCCACAAAGTGCACACTAAGCAGATGGTGCAGACAAGCACATGGTTTATTTACAGCCAGTACAGTAGACGGAGGCATATGTGCTAAGCCCTCTTATACCCGCTCCATGGGAGCCATTAACACATCCATTTAGGTGAAAGAGTCTCAGAGCTTTGCTGTGGGCATTCTCTTGGTTCCCTTGAAGCGTCACCATCTGCCCTGCCTCCTCTCAGAGGCCCTGGCACCCTCTCCTCCTACCCAGTCAGTCACAGCCTGTTCTTCAGCATGCCCTTCCTTCACTTAGATACAGTGTTGACAGCAGCTGTTCTCTCTTTTTCACACAAACCAGTTTAACTCTAAGCCTGTCTAACTTCCACTCAAAGCTGCTCTCAGGCCAAGTTCATTCTCATACAATTCCACAGACATGTTTGAGCACCTTCCACAACCCGAACCCTGGGGTGCAGAAAATCTGAGGACATGATCCCTGGGAGCTGGCACATATGTTTCTTCCTTTGTGCTCTAGTTTCAAGGCGACAGCTTTCCCTGTCACCTGTGATGCCTGGAGAGCCAGCAGCTGTCAGACTACAAGACTTCATACATCAAATGGACCAAACAACAGCCTCTACTTTCTGTACCACTTACCAACAAATTATGTACACACTTTTCTTCTTTCTCAAATGTTCTCCTATGTGAATAATTATTAATTATATTTAAAGGGCAGTGGTTTGGAAGTGTTTTCTACCCAAAATGTTTTTTGGGAGGCAAAAGATTCTGTGGATACCTACCTAGTCCAACTATTTCTGCTTATAACTCCCCATACCCAAATTTTTTTAGGAAAAAAGTATATTTCAATTAAAATGATCTGTCGACTTAGCAACCCTCTGCTAACTGGTAATAGCCTCACCATTTTTTAATTCCAAATTCCTGGCAGAACAGTCTAATTGGTTTAACTTATCTTTTTAAACCAAGCCACATAATTTGTAGGTTCCTAGTCAGCACATAAGGCCTCCTTTGGTGGTTCATTCTTGTCCAGTCACATGTTGCTGGACCAGTTCTAGTCACGTGACTTGCTGCAGAACTGTTGGCAGGATAGACTCCAAGAGAAGGAGACAAAGATGGGGCAGAAACCCAAAAACATGTATAATACAGATATGATTTGAAAGGTCCTAAAACATAAAAACATATTTTGCCCTTTCTCCTCAAATAAGTCTCTTTGTGCAATTGGATTCCATTAGAATAGGGAGCACAGAAGCATCTAGACCCATACTAATGTTTGTTATACTTACATGTACAGGTCCAAACCCTATATGAACTATATCCCCAACACCTCCCACCAAAAAAATTAGCTGCTATCTATTATGGCATGTTTAAAACCATTCTGTTTAAACCTAAACTTTAGGACTTAAGTAAATTAAAGTCTGTTTATTTCCTGTAATTCTAGCAACTGAGCAAGTGTAAAAAATTTACAAATGAAATCATACAGCACAAAATAGCATTCCTCTACCTTATGCAGCTAAAAATGAGGTCCCAGAGTTAGCAAATACTGACTACTTGCACGTCCAGCAAGGGCAGAAGGCTGAGGACTCTGTGTTTGCAATTTACATCAGCTGGTACTGGGTAAGGTCTGCTTTCTGAGCCAAGCAACTCCGATTATTCTTTGGTAAACACACTTTTATTCATTGAGGAGCACTTGGTTGCCAATGCATCATACAATTATATAGTGAATGGAGAACAATAGTTGCATTGTAGAAATATTTTTAAAACAAGTAAACAGCAGACAGTGCATAGGAAAAAGGCCCAGCCCCAGAAAGAGGTCTGCTGATATGTGGTATTTAGCAAAGCACAAGCATAAATAAGGGCTTGGAAGTACAGAACACTTTGTCTCAAACACGTCTTTCTGGAATGGGCCAGGCAGCATTAGTTTCTGGCTCTGCCCACAGGGTGGGTTTGAGGGTGGGGACATAAGGAGCAGGGGCAGGCAGGTGTGCGTGGAAGTGGGTGTGAGTGCACCCAAGTACTTGGCTTCCTCATGCTCATGTTTGTAAGAAGGAAAAAGGCGCCATACCTTGGTCGATTTGTTGTTTCCCTGAGGTCTTGAATTGAATGGAACATGAACACGTAAGCGTAAAATTTTCAAGAGGTTAAAATTTAGAGTTTTGGGTAACTTGAGATGAAACAGGGATGACTAAAATGTCTAAGAGATTTACAGTTCATGTAGGAGGTATCTATTGACAGTGTTTTCCCTGATCAGCAGCACAAAATATGCAGTATTCTTACAACTGACATCAAAAGGACTCATGTACCGTGACAGATTGCTTTTGTGATTTATTCTGCCTGGATGACCCTGGAATACTCTCAATGAAAGTCTTACGTGAATCAGAGAAGGTTTTCTCTTCACATTACAGCGACTGCCAAAGGCCGCCTTGTTAGGCCTGATGAGGAGAGCAGCATTTAGCATATCTTCCTCTCCCTTCATTATTTACATTCTCCCATAGTTTCATCCTACAATAGTATATTGTCTGTAAATCTTTAAACCTTAATGTTTAATAATTTATCACAGGCATTTCTGTTATGCTAAGAAGAAGACAGCATTCAGATTGCAAAGCAGTTTTGCTAAATTGTTACTACACTCTTTGAACTGTGACCCTCTGACTAGAACTACCACCTTCAATGAAAATTTGTTTATTTCCAAGGCAATAAAATTAGTCATTATTGTCTATTTGAAGGCAGTTAGAACTAAAACCTCGGTCTTTCTGACTCATGAGGTATATTTAGCATTAGATCAGTCTTTCCCAAACTTTAGTCATTTGCGTACCACCTGCATGATCTTCACCATATCTCTGTGTCATCTCTATTGTTTGTATAATAGTTCCGTTAAATTAATTTTTTGTTCCAAACCAAATTTGTTTTTAAAAGAAACTTTATATGACCTTCTCATATAAGTATCAGTTGATATAACGAGATGATAATCATTAAAGTAAATACATGAAAATAAGAGTATTACCCCGTTCTCACTGATGCCCTTGCCTGTAACAGACTCCAGGCCTAAGGCTGCACCTCTCTGACGAACAGGGTTGTTAGCAGCTGGTATAGAGGAGCTGTTGCAGACACGCAACATCCACTGGAGACTTCGGTGTTTGAGAAGGCTCACGAAGTAATGAAAAAGGAGCAAGATTCTCCTTTTGTGGCTCTGCGATGTGCCTCTGAATACCTGGGGCATCCGTGGTAGCACACTCCACAGCCCCACACCTGCAGCCAGCGCGGCTAACCCGGGGAGCTCAGGAGACTGCTGCCTTCACCGATGCCAGGGAAGCAGGTATACTCAGAGACGGAAGGGCAGATTTAAAAATCAGTTGCTGGGCACCCGCTACAGGTGACCCTAGATTAGAGAATGGCGATCAAATGTGATTCCTCCTGAGAACTTCTTAAATCTAGTGGAACTAACACTAGTTGGTGAAAGTTGAAAGATAGGAAAAGTCCATTCCTCAACCCATTTGTTTCAGGCCACATGACAGCACATTATACTTTTAATCCTTTGCTGATATGGGAGTAGAACCTAACTGGAAAATCATATACGTTAAAAAGAAAAAAAAAGGGTCGCTTTTGTTGTAGACTACGAGCGCATGTAATTAAAGCTAAATGTCTTTTCCACTTTAAAAATCAGAGATTTTTCTTTTTCCATAGTATCTTTATTTTGGCTTATTTTAGAAAAATATAGCAACAAGGGCTTCATTAAACCCAATGACCACTATTCTCAGTGGTAGCCCTATTGAGTTTAACATGAAAGACACCTTTACTACAGGCTAAAATAAAATATCGTGTCTTTTACAGAATCGGTGCTTAGCAAATATGTGAAAAGTACATTTGTGAATTTATTTTTGAAACACAACCCCGAATAAAGTTGTGTCCTTTCTGCAGTTATCTATACCACCAGGTGCTTTCATGAGTGGCCGTGGCAGACAGATGCTTCAGCATTTGCCTGTGGAATGATGCTGTCTGTGGTGATGGTGAAGGTTTTATATGGCATGGTTTCTTTAGAGATATTTTGCCAGGCATCTTCTCTTTGCTCCTCTGGCTCCACTCTTCACTTTGCTCTGACCCCTGTGCACTGCCCCAGTGGGCTCCTTTGCCTCTGGTTTCTAGTTAGGTTCAGCAAGGGGAGTGCCTAGAGATCCAAGTTGGGGAGAGAGTGAGGTCAGGATATTGATTTCCTATAGGGTCTCCCAGACTGATGTTGGCCCTTAAAGTGATGGTCACAGGTTCTGTCAGGCAGCACTCTCCACCAGCACTTCTGTCCCAGGTTCAGCTATACAGGCCTCCCTCACCTCACCCCTTCAGGCCTTGGAGTGTGAAAAACCTGCCCTTACCTGGCTCTCCCTCATTACTAGCCCAGGAGACTGCACTAAGCCTTTTGGCTTTCCTGCATCCTGTCCACCTCTTTGTCAATAGACTCTTTATTAAATTCCCTTCAAATTATCATAATTGGAGGGTGTGACCTGTTTCCTGCTCGTACCTTGACAGATAAAGGGTGCATATGGAGGTTTCTTTGCATCACAGCAAAGCTGACTGGTTCTGGGGAACTGACCTCTGATTTTAGCTTTAATAGCAGTTTGTTCTATATCAGTCTGGTTCCCAAATTTGGGGGTGCTTCAAGATTATATGGACAGGTTATGAAAATACAGGTCCTGGTCCCCGCCTTCCTACCTACTGACTTAAGGGTGTTGATAACAGTTCTAAGGCCCTTTTATAGATCACTGGACACAGAATATGGTAATTTATACTACCCCAAACTCAGATGACCTTCTGAACAGATAAGTGGTTAAAGGGCACTAGACCCCTGCCTTTTGTGCCATGTTTTATTGTTACCTGGGGGCAGGGATTGAGTGAATGAATGAGCAAGAGAAATACCCAATGGTTAGAAGTAAGAATTCTCCCAAAAACTACAATATAATGAGATAAAAATAAAACTAATCTGCTCTTTCAACTCCTGTTAACAACAGTGAACCCTCATGCATTAGCAGGAGTGACCAGACTCCCCCTGGCTCGCTGTGCAAGATTTAGAAGAGAAGAGACTGTTCCCTGTTATCCAGGAGGAAAGCCCAGTGTCTTGCCATGGCGTTCCTCACCGTCACCTGTTAAGAAAAAAATCCTTGTTGACTATCAAAGTGTAACTCACGATATGAAATGTAATTATCTAAATACTGGACACTGTTTTCCTGCAAAAAAAAAAAAAAGTCACAAGTAAGTCTGTGTCGAAATAAACCCCTTTTGTAGAGCTCTTCTTATAAGCCTATGAAATGCTTAGTCCATCCCTGTCAGTGACCACACTTTGCAAAAACATCAGCATTCCACTCTCCCAAGGGAAAAGTGAAATTGCCCTGAATCAAACAGGGTATGGTAGACAGTGGGTGTTGGTGTCCAAAGGACATGAGTTCAAATCCTGCTTGGACCGAGGGCCCCATTTCTCCTAGTTAGGCTGCTGGGAGGATTAAATAAGAATGTAAAGCTTTTGGGACAGGATGCTACTACCTGTCCCCACTCTCACCCATTTCCACCAGAACTCTGTTATTATCTGGAAGAAAAAGAAATTCACATCCCTAATCTCAGAGCAGAGTTGCAAAGATATAAAGATAATTGGAAGGTGTATTCTGCTGAGTCAGTAGGGGAGACCCCAGGTGCCTCTCACTACCTTGCAATGGGTATTGCAAAATTATAGAATGGAGTTTCTCAATCCCAAGCTAGTACTAGTCATCTCACCTTGAATTGTGAGACAGAACACATGGCAGTTTTGTCTTCCCAAAAGGTTGGGTGAGGGTCACTCTGCCAAGGGCTAATTGCTTGATAAGGATAGTAAATGATCTGTTATGTAGTATTTTGCCATTTCATTCATTTTAAGCCTTTTCCTTTTAATGCTTTGGTGAAGTGCTTTTAGCTGTTGGGCTGTGGACATCAAGATAAAGGGTCATCTCGGATAGAATAACCTAGGCACAGAGATATCCTTTCCAGGAGGGCGGAACTTGGCCTGAGGAGGAATTCAGCCAACCCAGTTGGAAGTTATCTTGATTGAAGTGTGTCCCACCATCTCAAGTCAGCCCTTACTCTCCTCCGAGTTAGCTTTCAGAACCATCTAGATTGATTTGCCCTGGAAAGAGAAGTGGTCCTTAACGGTACCTAGAGTTGTTTTGCCCAGCATTCAGGATCGAGCAGGTAAAAAGGTCAGAGGGTTGTGTTTCATCTCTGAACACAAGGTGGACAAAAAGGAAAAAGTTCAGTCAGGCCTTGTGTTTTCCACAGTCTAAATTAAGTTGCTGGCGCTAGGAGGCCCTAAGAGCTGCACTGGGTCAGAGTGTGGAGACCAGTTCGCAAATAGACACCCACTTCCTGCTCCACCCTACTCCACTTTCCCGCTTCCACTCGCCCCTCATCCACAGGCTCTTCTGCTACCAAGGGAGCTGTTGTAGGCCCAGAAGATGAAAGGAAAAGCAGAAACGCTTTAGAGAAACTCTTGTGAGAACCAGCTCCAAGATGGTGCCACCCCCACCCCCACCCCCATCCCCCCAATGCCTGTTTTTCACACAGCCTTCCTTTTTTTTTTTTTTTTCACTTCAATTTTTCGATGGCCTACAATTTGATAATTTTAACTTGAGGGTATAAATGACCTTTAAAAAAAAAAAACAGTTGTTTCAGAGGAGGTCGATGACTCATTAAATGATCAGTGACACATGTATATGAATTCATTTGATCAACTTGCTTAACCAGAGGGAACAGGGCTGTGAACGCAAAGGTGGTCAGAAGACACTGGGACCTCTGGGTGGAGACCCAGGCAGAATATGTGGTGATATGAAGCCAGTAGGAAGGCTGGACAGGGGACAGTTGTAGGAAGGGAGAGAGGATTAAGGAGGAAAAAAACTTGAATCACATGGATTCTTGTTTCTAAAACCCAGAAGTCAGGCCAGTGGTGGTTTTATTCTGTACAAGGCTGGTTTGTAGGGCAGCCTGGTACCTAACACCAGCAACAGCAGCATCTATCAGTGCCAGATTTAGCAAATAAAAGAAAAAATACAGGATGCTCAATTAAATTTGAATTTCAGGTCACCAGTGAATAACTTTAGTATAAGTACGTCCCCAATTGTTTATCCAAAATTCAAATTTAACTGGACATCCTGAATTTTATCTGGCAGCTTTTAGAATGGCTGAGCGCTTGACATCTGCCAGTTCTGTGAAAGAGGTTGTGTGCCCCACTTTGGTGATGGGAAAGCCGAGGCTAAGAGGAGTTGTGTTTTTCAGCCTCTTGGTGGGAAAACCTCCAAAGCTGGTGTCTCTAACCCTTGTACCATCTATGGAGAATGTACTGTAGGACCAAACAGCAGGCTATCAACAACACACTTTGGGCCATTGGTGTTTTCCTTGGGGTGTCAGAAAGGGCTCTTGGAGGAGGTGAGGTCGGCAGAGGAGGGCTCAACACCCAGAGAGGCCCTTCCAAAAAGCTTGGAGAGCTCAGAGGCTAAAGCAGGGGGCAGAGACTCTGGGAAATGAACCCCCATGAGGTTAGGGCAGTGGCTGGAAGGAACCAGCAGTCACCTGGTCTACCTTCTTTATTTTATGAGAAAGCTGAGGGCTAATGAGGTGAAGTGACTACTCCAGTCTCAGAAAAATAATCATCAGAGAGGCCATGGAGAATCAGATTTCTTAAGTCGTCGCTGAGTTCTTTCCACTGCGTGGTGCTGACCCGGCAGATTCTTATTCAAGCCTCCAAGTTTCCACACCACGCTACTTTATACATAGTACCCACTTAAGCCAAGCTTGTGGGAAGGACCTCATTCTGCTTATGAGTTAGTCACTGCCCTTGTTTTCTTTTCTGTTGGTGTAAGAACTACCTAGGTAGCCCTGTATTACCAAAAGGCTGGGTTAGGTTTTATATTCCACTTAACAGAGACCACGAACCAAAAAATCCAGGTTTGCCATTCATCACATTACATGCTATTTGAAGCAGTTAACTATGTTATACTATGTTTCCAAAATCTGGCTACTCAGTAGAAAGAATGAAAAACCTAAAGTTACGCTTCTTCCTAGCTTAAAAATGTGCGTCAGTGGTTTCGCAATGTAATATTCCATTCCTATTTAAGACAGAAATATAGTAGGGGGATAATCAGCAGTGGTCTGTTTATGAGCTCCCAGAGTCCTCTGCAGTGCCCAGCTGGGAAGAAAGGAATGCTCAGGGCAGAGTGAAGGAGGCAGGGTCCCTTCTGAGGTGGAGAAAACCAAGGACTGAGAGTTATGGTAACAGGAGGTGTGGATGTTCCCCAAAATCTGACTTTGCCTTATTTTTTCTGAATCCTTAAGCATGGCCTTCCTAGATTTTCAGGACCATGATGCCTCTTCCTGGCTTGTAGACATGTGGGAATAAAATGTCCTTTTTAAGTCAATTTGGTTTATTTTAACAGCTTTTAATGTAAACTGTGGATTTGGGGACAAGAATACTTCAGTGAAATCAGTGCTGTATCTATACTGTCTTATCCACTTTGTAAATTAGCATGTGGGAAACTATTCAGAGGGGAGAAGGTCATTTATGGGAAAGAAGATGCTTTTCTTCTCTATTCATGTGGTTTACTCCATTCCTGACATGATGAATGTTTGTGAAGTTCTCTTGGAAAGCTAAATATCCCAATGAATGTAGCATGGCTTCTTTGGGAAGCTGAAATTCTACATGCTCTTCCACAGATTTCTTCAGGTAATTCTACATGTGCACCGTTTGCTGCAGAAATGAAATTAGCCTCAACACATTTCTTCTGTGTTATCTCAAAAGTGACAATGTAAAACATCAGCCAGCCAAAGCTATAGGCAAAGACGCCTGTTATTCAGGTTCTTATATTACCTTCTTTATATATAACCTCTGTGGTCTCCACCACCCACCCTCTAGGAATCACTAGATGAAAATATTATGAGGGGGGTTTTTTCCTTCCCTGACTTAATAATAATTATACTTGACTTTTCGCAGATTGGAGAATGTGAAAGTGAAAAGCTGAGGACGTACGATGAATGAAACCGGCCAGGATATGATCAGCTTTGTGATTTGTAGTCCTCAGTTCAGAGTAGCTGGAGAATAGGAAGACCTCTTGTACATTTATTAGTGTTATCTATTGACTTTTAAAAATGATCCATAGGGCGAAACCTCACTCTCAGAGTCAAGCCATAAAAGCAGCATTGGTTGAGGAAAAACTTTTTAAATGAAGCCCAAATATTTGAAATATTGAATTAATACTTATAAAAAGAAAGAAAGAAATTTGTATCACTAAAAGATACCTGATTTAGAAAATCCAAAAAACTACCAATAAGCCCAGAACCGTACTCAGATGAAGCGGCGGCATGCCCTTGGGACTCTGAGTGGCCTCCAGAGGTCAGCAGGAAGCTGACGTTTTGAAGTAAATGGAGGATCCTGGGAATAGTACTCAAAGTGTGTAGGGCTTTTTTCTAGAGAAAATGGGTAAATAGCTAGGCTGCTTAGTTTCCATTTTTCTGAGGAACTTCAGCTGGATTCTGGTCATCTTCTGGTCCCAAATTTTATGGCTTCCCAGCCAAGAAAAATATGTGTGGTTGGGAAATCTAGGACTTTTACCCAGTTTCTTCAAGACCCACTCTGCATCCGTCGTGATAGTTAGTCAGTGGTTAAGTATTGTGTTGTTAACTTGGCGTGTGCATATAGCTTCTCTGCCAAGTGGGCTACAAACATCTTGAAGGGCAAAATGGCATCTGATACTTCTCTGTTCTCTTCATTAGCCCCTAACCAGCATCTTGCACCCTGTTCAGACACCTATTATACAGAGATCTTCCCCTGGTTCCCAACAAGTTTATTGTGAGGACAGCTAGTCATTGTGGGGAGCTGGGATGAAGGCAAAACATTTTTTCCAAAGAGTATGCTCACAGATCATATACTCTATAGAAGACTTCTATATCTTTTACACCAGTGGAAGTGACAGGAAGGAGTAATCCAAAAACAGTGCACAACCCAGGCACCCTTTTCATTTGTCACCGTCTTGGATACACTTGCTGTTTTTGTAATTGGCTCATGTTTTTCTAGTATGAACCACTGGACCACTGGAGAGACCCATTTTCTGATAATTCGTAGAGTGAACTATC
>NW_011888882.1:4402597-4456936 GCF_000151845.1 Pteropus vampyrus
CAAAATGGCATCTGATACTTCTCTGTTCTCTTCATTAGCCCCTAACCAGCATCTTGCACCCTGTTCAGACACCTATTATACAGAGATCTTCCCCTGGTTCCCAACAAGTTTATTGTGAGGACAGCTAGTCATTGTGGGGAGCTGGGATGAAGGCAAAACATTTTTTCCAAAGAGTATGTTCACAGATCATATACTCTATAGAAGACTTCTATATCTCTTACACCAGTGGAAGTGACAGGAAGGAGTAATCCAAAAACAGTGCACAACCCAGGCACCCTTTTCATTTGTCACCGTCTTGGATACACTTGCTGTTTTTGTAATTGGCTCATGTTTTTCTAGTATGAACCACTGGACCACTGGAGAGACCCATTTTCTGATAATTCGTAGAGTGAACTATCAATCCATTCCCAGATATACCTAAGTGGCTGGTATGGACGTTCTGTTGAATTCTGGTATTCATTTCCCTAACCAACAAATTTTGCTCCCTATAAATATTTGTTCAGTTAAAATACATGTCATAAGAATTTTCATATACTCTGCTTCAGGGTAACTAGGCAGGTGTTACAGGAAAAATGGGAGACTCCCTTGAAAAGCCACATAATCCTAAATAAAATGCACACACCACATGAAGCCCTGCCTTGGTTACGATGGAAATGGTTTATGTTGGAGTGTCTAAATGCGAAGTCCCTTAAACTCAAAATGCTCTGAAACCTGCCGGTGGGAGGTGACCACTGAGCCAAACAGGGTGCTGTGCCGGAGGTTAGACAGTCACTGGACCACCTTAGGCATTACAAGTGATGCAGACAGTGTTCCCAAATCTCTCAGATATGAAACTGGACTCTGAGCAGTGAAGATCAGACTGCTCTACATCCATCACTGTGTATCTAGTATTTTATGTTGTGGGGTCTGGTTATTTGTCAGCAGATGTCCTCTCACTATCTGTGAAGAAGTATAGGATAAAACGTAAGGAAGGATAAGATAATTAAGTATGGAAAGTTTGAAACAGAAAACACTGAAGAGATTTTTAGATTAAAAAATTTATCAGTTCTCTAATTAAGTATGGAAAGTTTGAAACAGAAAACACAGAAGAGATCTTTAGATTAAAATTTTTATCAGTTTTTACTAAATCATAAAAGTCAGGCATTTGCCATTTAAACTTGTCTCTGCTGCAGCCCCCAGGGCATGTCCCCCATCCTCAGAGGATATCAGTCATCGGCATGTGGGTGGTTCCCCATGAGAGGAGGTGAGGAGGGCCCTGCGGGCCTGGGTGAGAGAGGGTTAACTCTGAAGCTGGGTTTCCAGAAAGCCAAAGCAGCACTTTGTGTTATTGTGAAATAACCTATTCATTAGAAATTCTGCTACATCATCCTTGGAACTTAAATTTCCATTTTCATCCTGGTGGGTATTTTTAGAAGTCAATGAATAGCATTAACTTATGCCCTGAAAAGATGGAACAATTGTGTGACAGATTTAAGAAGTACAGTTGCGCTCAGGTGTTCCCATTTTAGATTACGGTAAATTCCTTCTGCATCAGGCTCACTGTCGTGAGTTTTCTTTTCCTCCCTTCATCACACTCGTTATCCCTTGGGCGGGTCGTGTCTGTCCCTGGTGCCGCACTGCCAGGCACTGTGCAGAGGAGTTGTCTTGCAGAGGCTCCGGCAGGCCTCCAACCAGCTGGAGAGCCTTCTTTTTTCCATCTCCGGGTCTTTCCCACCCTTTGGTGAGACTTGTGCCTAATTTTCAGCTCTCTGGATAATGTGTCATAACTTGGAAGAAAATTAGAAAGCATTTTACATTGCTTATTACAACCCATTAATTGAAACGCCACCAAACCCAAAGAATTTATTCTCATTGATGTGTGCATAACTCCTATTAACATTAATAAAGTTGTTTGGAATCAAAGAACCAGCAGGAACCCATAACAGAAGATCCATTTTGATCCTGCTTTACAAAGTGACTCATACCCACAGGGCCTCAACAAGCATTTTTAATGTAATTTTTACAACTGCCTTTTTAAAAGTAGAGCAATTACTGAATATATCATAGCACACTCACGTCCTTCAGAGTAAACGACAGTTGCCGTGTGTGCAGTACTGACCCCACCCCCCACCCCTGCCCCAGTTTGGAGACCGCGAGCTTTGTCGGCAAGGAGGCAGTGGCAGTGCTGGAGATTTCACCTGTGGCTGCTACTGCTCCTCCTACCCACGCCCATTGGGGGCTGGAGTGTTTGGGACTCAGCAGTAACAAGAGTGGGAGAAGGTGTGGGAGCAATGGCACGGGGACCATACCTGTTGTGACCCATGAGACAGAAAAGTAAATAGAGGTGTTTGCTTCACCTGAGCCATTTGTGCCCTGCCCCACCTGTGTATCGACAGGCAACATCACTGAAATGAAGAGGGGTAGGGAGAATTTAGTCCAGGTAACTGTAAAGCTGTCAGAACACCCCATTTACTAATCGTTACTGTGGTAGAAGGACCGCAAAGAATATGAAGACATTGTAGAAACAACTGGAAAACACCCTCGACCTTTCATGTAAAATGCGAACGCTAGGAGTTGGAGCTGCACCTTCTCTCTCTGTTCAGGTATTTCTAAAGTGCTTATTTATTCACCTTACTAGCCAGTTAAGGGTACTTCTCTCCTAAATTGGCCCCATTTTTAGGTCTATATGATGTTCCCCCTCGCTTCTCCCAGCTCTTTCTCTACCTCCTCTTCTATCTATAATTTTGGGCATTAATTTACACAGATGTTTCCAATGTTTGGGAAAACTTCAATTTAGGAGAGAAGAGATTTTCATATTTATGTCTGATTGAGACATAACGATCATGCCCTTTAGTCTTTCTTAGAAATGTTAAGTTTCCTACCACTTAGGTTAACACTTGTTTTTAAATGTTGCTTTTTTAAAATCACCTTTCTAAGGGAGAGGTGGATAACTGTTAAGTTAATTTTCTTAGATTTTTGAAGTGCTGCTTATAACTGAATTATTTCCCTAAAGACTAGCAGCATCTCACCCAGTTTCGTGCTTGGATTGTTACCTAAACTTGCGAGATCTTTGAGTTCCCTCTGCTCTTGTCTGAGGTTGGGAAACTGGTATTTATTTCTATAATTGTTAATCTAGATATTCTGAGGAAGAAAAATACAGAATATCCCTTTAATCATTGGACCTCATTTCTAACCCTTTACTTTGTCTTAAATATATAATTTCCTAAGAAAGGAAGCAACACTGGTTGTTAACAGGTGAATCCATCTGGCTCTGAATAGATAAAAACAAGCCCAGAATGGTTTTTACTTATTCTTTGCCACAGCACTGCGAACTGGGTCAGGATTATCCTTGTTTTACAAATGAGGCGGCTGGAGCTGGAGAGATGAAACCAGCCTTTCTCAGAGCCACAGACCCACAGGGTCAGAGCCCAGATGTGGTGAGAGGATTGGGGTGGAGCTGCACGGTTACTGCCCAGCCCTGCCTGCCACTGGATCTTGCTACAGACTGGAGTGCTTAGGCCCAGTGTCAGCCCATGGGTCATTTGTTCCCAGAGATTCAACTTGGCCCTCCAATACATAACCGGGTGCATGGAGCATGACAGGTACTCAGCAAATATTTGTTGAATGAATGTACTGTCAAAGCCAAACAATTCATTATAATTCATCATCTCATCTTGGGGACTGCCCTAGCTACTGCTGAATCTATTTTGAAACCTCTTTGCTGATGAGTTTAAATATATACTTTTTTTTTTTTTGAAGTACTGATTGTAATTGAATTATTATTTTTTTAAATAACATTACCAGAATTTGCTACACATGCCAGTGTGGTCAAAGGTCTCTGGAAGTCAAAGATGCATAGTGGAACTACTACTATATGCATATACTTTCTTTTGATTTAAACATATTTTAATTGATTTTTATTTTTTCCTGACTTGAAAATGTACACTCATTGTAGAAAATTTGGTAAGCAATAAAAATAATAATATCTCTTAATCACACCATATGAGATAGAAATATAAAAATGTATGTATTTTTTCTCTTGGGTATGGAATGCATATCTTATATACATTTTTATGGTTTTGATCCTGCTTTCATTTAATATTAAATTTGATCACTTTTAATGGATTAAATAGTGACTAGTTTTCCATTGTACGAATAAACATAATTAATTTAACCATTCACCATCCTATTACTATACAACCAATTGTTTTCATATTCGGTATTATAAATAACATGTAGTAAACATTCTATATCAAATATTTGCTCACTTCCCTGATTATTTCTTGACAAAAGAATCAATAGACTTGGACTGAATAAAATATTAAACCTCTGCACATGAAAAATTCTAAATAAAATTGAAGGCAAAGGAAACTTGGAAAAACTTTTGCCATAATATATTAAAATTCTTAACACTCCATGCCCAGGTTTCCTTTCACTGAGCCTAATCGTATTTTCTTTTCATGTTCTCATGATCAGGCACTCATTCTGATTTCTTAAACCATTGTACTGGTATCTCATTTGACTTAGCTAAAATTCTTCCAAAGTTAAGCATACAGTTCTTTGATCACATCCTTGATGCTATGCTGTAATATCTATCTTCCTCCACTGAGACTTCCCAAGGATTGTCTAACTCTTGTCATTACACCTGACTTACAAGTCCCTGAGTAACCTCTGCACATTTCTCTTGGAAACGACTTAAAAATAAATCAATAAATTCAGACTGCTGTGCACCACGCCAAGCACTGAGGAGGATATTTAAAGTATGACATAGTCCTTGTTATTGTAAAACTTCCAGTCAACTGGAAAACGAGACATGCCCACATAAGTAAATGTGTATACAAGATATGTCAAATGAAATTACTTGAAATTTTTATTTAGTAAATCTTACTCACCTTCCTCTGTTTTCTACAATTTCTGCAATTTCATTGGCCTGTGAACTACTCCTCATTGCATTACCCATGAAATGATTTCAGTTAATGTGTGATGGTTATATCATAACGTTTATCCCAAATAGCCTCTGTGGTGGCAGGATTTCTGTTTGTCTTGTTCACTGTTGTATCCTTAGCCCTCAGAATAGGGCCTGGCACATAATATGTGCTGCCAGTGGGTGCACGAATTTACTGGATATATTAATAAAAAGTATGCATTTTTTTCTTCAAGTGGAGACTACCAGCAATATTTATATACTTAGGTTGACAGTAAGTATATACAGTTCAAAAGAGGAACTGTGGAAGGCAAGAGCTGTAGCTCAAATGTCAGACCAATGGGGGCTTAAATATTGGGTCTGAAGTTTGCCAGCTTTGTAATCTTGGGCAAGTTAATTAATTTCTCCTAGACTCAGATTTTTCAGCTGAAAAACGTGGATAATAAGGATGAAGTGAGGTCATTAATATAAAGGTCAGCATAGTACCTGGTACATAGTAAGCATTCAGTAATGTTAGCCATTATTAGTTATAAATGTTTTCCCCTTCCTATTTGATCCCTTAATATTATCTAACTATATCCCATTCCCAGGGACATAAGTGACTTCTCAGCACTTCAGTTTTATCAGTTGAAGACATATAACATTATCCATGCATAGAGTTACTATGAGAAATAAATAAAATATTGTATAATATGTTCAATAAGTGCTCTTTTCCCCTCTTTTGTCTTGGTTCGATTTTTGAACACTCCTCTGTGATTGTGCTACCAAGCATCTCTGTCTCTCTGTCTAGTGCAGTGTTCTTTCATTTATTTTGATCTGACACATAGAATTTAATACATTTTTACATCACAACCATATCACACTCATGTGTGATTTTTTAAAAAAAATGTTTCTTCACCAAATATTACTGCGTATAATACCTGTATTGGTTCTCTAGGACTGCCGTAACAAAGCAATGCAGTTTGGGTGGCTTAAACAACAGAAACTTTTTTTCTCACAATTCTGAATGCTAGAAGTCCAGTTTCAAGGTGCCAGCAGGGTTGATTTCTTCTGAGGCCTCTCTCCTTGGCTTGTGGACGGCCGCTTCCCCCTTTGTTCTCACATGGTCTCTTCTCTGCGTGTGTCCTAATCTCTTCCTCTTATAAGGACCAAAGTCATTTTGGATCAGGGCACACCCTAGGACTTCATTTTACCTGAATTTCCTCCTTTAAAGTCTATATCTCCAAATATAGTCACATTCTGAGGTACTGGCAGTTAGGACTTCAACATATGAATCAATGAGAGGAACATAATCAAGTCCATAACAATGCCCTTGATATTTTTCTCTCTTATTTCGTTACTGAGCACAACCAGCTAAGATGAATTTTGCAACCCACTGAATTGATGACTGGACCTCGGGTTGAAAGGCACCGCTTTAGTGGGTTGTGTTGGTTTACTAGTTAAGTGTGAAATTGGCATCAGCATTAGGACTTGCCTTTGATTCATTGCAGAGTCAGCCCCAGAAGCTCAAAACATGTAAGGGACAGTAGGAAAATCAGAGTGGACAACCTTCCACAAACATATAACGATTATCTTAGTTCATGGGTCAGCAACCTTCTTCTATAAATAGCCAGATGGTCAGGCCACTGTGTGGCTTTGCAGGCCATACAGTCTCTGCCAAGGCAGCTCTGCCATTGCATCCCGACAGCAGCCAGAGACAATACATGAACTAGTGGGTGTGGCTGTGTTCCAATACTTCATTTATATGCACTGAGATTTGAATTTCTTATAATTTTCATATGTCATGAAATAGTCTTTGGAGTCTTTTTTCAACCATTTCAAAATGTAAAAGCCATTCTTAGTTCATGGGCTGTGCAAAGCAGTGAGTCAGATCTGACCCAGAGGCTGTAGTTTGCTTACCTCTGCCCTGGCTGGGAGAGCCAGTCATCTAGCTAAAAGACTCTCAGAGAATGGCTGAGATGATTTTCCTCAGTCCACATCAACGCTTAACTGATTATCATGTTTGACTCTTGTGATTTGTCTATATTTTCAGATGGAAAATCTCTGTGGCCACTCATAATAAATATATATATATATATATTTAAAAAGCAAATGTTATTTTCTTACCAGAGAGAACTTCCTTCATAAATGACCGACAAAATCAATGTCAGATGGTTAGGACAGGAGTAGAATTAGCACCATAAAGTCTTCACAAAAACAACAGATTGAATCTAAGGGTCTCCTTTGGGAAGTTAATATTCAGGGAAATGGAGAGGCCAAAGAAAGAGCAGCCCCTCTCCAGGAGCCCGGTCCCCGTGCTTTCCTCTCGGGGTGACAGTGAGTGAGGTTTTCTTCATGGGAACCTCACATACTCCACATGGTGGGCTTGGCCCTCTCTCACTTCCTGTGGGGGCTGCGTTTAGTCCAGGATGCCACGTAAGTGCCCAAATCGATCTTCCTACCAGAGAGTCCAAGACAAGACACTATCTGAGAAAGCCAGAGCCTGGCCATCTAGTTTCCTCACTCCAAGGGATTCATTTTAGTGGTAGGTGGAGCAGTTGTGTGGAGCACATGTCTAATGATGATGGGCTCGCCCCTGCACAGACTCTGACCAGAAGCAGGAGAGGGCCTAGCATAAAAGAAGTGGTCCAACTGTCCCCAAGACTGGGGGACAGAATGCTCTCTCCATCTGTGTGATGCTGGGCTCTGAGGTAGGTCAGGACTCCACCTCGTGACCATGTGTATTCCATAGCGGGAATCTGAAGAGCTTGGAAATTGCCAAAGGCAGGCATGGTGTCCTGGAGGTTTTTTTCCCATATTTCAGACTGTCAGCTGGAAACTATACATTTATCCGCAGCAAGTCAGCAGAGGCAAGCTGAACTGTCATTGCTTCCAGTGGCAGGACCGAGCTGATCTCACATGGTGACTCTGGAAGGGAAATGTTGAGTGCATACTGTGTGCCACAAAAAGAAAACACCTTTATCCCCAGGGCTTTCCCATCTAGGGATACTGTGGACTGTAAACCAAGGCCCTAGGAAACTTTTTTAACTGACATAAAAAAACTAAACTTAAACATCCAAATTTTCACTTCAAAAGAGCCAGTAATATAAAATTTAAATTATTTGTGTTATTTTATTTTGAAACTGCTTCATGCCATCATAATATACAATAATAAAATAGCTTTGCCGTGGCAGTCATCTTAGGTGAATAAAAAAACACAATTAAGTGAAATGGCACTTTTAAGCTTTTAGCAAAGCAAATTTTTGAATTATCTTGCTTAGATTAAATTGCTGTGCTCTCTCGCTTTCAGTTCTTATAAGAGCTCTGTTTTGTCTCTGGTTTCACTGTATTAACCAGTGAGATTTTTTTTTTAATTGAAATATAACACTTATACAGAAAAGTACACAGATTGTTAAGTGCACAGATGATGAATTTTTACAAAGTGAACACTCCCCTGTAACCAGCAGCCAGATGGAGAAAGAACATCACCTAAACACCAGAAGCCCCGTAGACACTTTTCCAGTCCCTAACCATCCCCACTCGCGCCAAAGGTAACTGATAGCATGATTTCCAACATAGGTTGGTTTGTCTATTTTGAACTTTATGTAAATAACATATTAAGTATGTACTCTTGTCTTTCTTAACATTATATTTGATTAATTAATCCATGTTGTTTCAAGTTGTAGTTTGTTCATTCTCATTGCTGTGTAATATATTGTAAAACTATACCAAAATTTATCTAACCCTTCTATTGTACATGAGCTTTCGGGTCATTTCCAGTTTAGGGCTATCACAGATAGTGCACCTAGGAGTATTCTTGTACATGTCAGTGGGTGAGCATATATAACATTTCTGTAGGAGAGATTACTTGAAGGTGAGATCCTGGGTCATAGGATATGGGTATGTTCAGCTTTAATAAATACTGCCAGTTTTCCAAAGTATCTTTATTAATTTACACTCTCACTAGCACTATATTAGAGTTACAGTTGCTTCGTATCCTCACCAGTACTGTGAGTGTTTTCTGTGTCATTTTAGCTTATCTGGTAGATGTGTATTGGTTATGCATCGTGATTTTGATTTACTTTCATTGATGACTAAATTAGATCATCTTTTTATATGTTTATTGGTCATTTGGATTTCCTTTTTTGAAAAATTTCTTCTCAAATATTTACCCATTTCTTTATTGCATTGTCTACCTTTTTCTTAAGAATTTGTGGGAGTTCTTTTCTTTAAGGATTTGTAGGAGTTCTGTATATATGTATTGCAATATGTATGTATCTTCGCTTTGTGGCCTATCTTTTCATTCTATGGATGTCATTTGATAAAGACGTGCTTAATTTCCTTCATAGTTAACATTTTTTGTGTTCTGTTCTTTTTAAAATCTTTACTTTTTGCAAGATTTGAAGATATTCTCTATGTTTTCTCTAAAAGTATTATTATTTTACCACTTACATTTAGTTCTACCATCCACATGGGATTGATTTTTGCATGGTAAACACAAAGATTAAGATTCTTTTTTTTTTTTTTTAATGATCACTCAGTGTATTCATTTCCTAGGGCTGCTATAACAAAGTACCAGAACCTGGGTGGCTTAAAACAATAGAAATTTATTCTCTCACGGTTCTGTGGGCTAGAAGTCTAAAATCAAGGTGTCAGTGGAGCCATGCTTCTTCTGAAGTCTCTGGAAAAGAATCCTTCCCAGCCTCTTCCAGCTTCTGGTGGCAGCTGGTAATCCTTGGTGTTCTTTGGCTTGCAGCTGCATTGCTCTGACCTCTGCCTCCACTGTCACATGGCCTTCTTCCCCTCGTTTCTCTGTATGTAAATTTGCTTCTTCTTAAAAAACATCAGTCATATTGGACTTAGGGCCCACCCTCCTCCACTATAACTCATTTTAAGTAATTACATCTGCAATGACCCTATTTCCAAATAAAGTCATGTTGTGAGGTACTTGGGAGTTAGGACTTCAATGTATCTTTTGGGGGAACATAATTCAACTCACACCACCCAGTGAACCCACCACTATTTATTTAACTTCACTGCCATATGTCACAAATTAGACGACTATCTCTCTAGATTGGACCTTCTATTTTGTTTTGTTGATCTATTTGTCTATTCTTACACAAATACAACACTGTCTTAAGGGCTGTTACTTTATAGTGAATCTTGATATCTGATAGAGTAAGTCTTCCAGTTTTGTTCTTATTCTTCAAGATTACATTAGCTTTTGGCACTTTGCATTTTCATATGAATTTTAGAATCTGCTTGTCAATTTCTGCCAGGAAAAAAAAAAAACAACCTATTTTCTTAAATTGAAATTTCATGAAAGATGCAATTTTGGAGAAAAAAGCAGAAGTCTTAAAAATACTGAGATTTCCAATCCACGTGTATCGCATAACCCTCTATTATTTGGGTCTTCTTTAATTTCAATAATGTTTTGTAGTTTTCAGTGTAAAGTCTTACACATCTTTTTTTGGACTCATTCCTGGATATTTGATATTTCTTTAATGAAATTTTGTTTTAATGAAATAAAAAGCAGAAGAGAAGAAAGCTTCTATTGGGTTTAATACTTAAGGAATTTTCCCAAGTTTACGAAGCTTAGCAGAGCTAAGATTCAAGTCAAGGTGTCACTGACTCCAAATAGTGCTGGGCAAATAAATAAGTTACCACTTCAAAAACGCAGTTTTTATGATAGGTGAAATGGTTCAAAATGTGGGGTCATCAGGGATGGGTAAAAAGGACCTCAGTAGAGAAAAGGTAGAGGTGTCAGGTCACCCACTTACCACATAGAGAACACACACACACAGGCTGAAAGAGATGTTGAGGACAAGATGCAGATACTGGTTAGGGGGAGGGGATTTTCAGTTTTCTTAGAATGTTAGGGTTCCCCAGAAGTGCCAGGCAGACAGGGAAGATGGCCAAGATGGTAGCTTTTGAGAGGAGTCCTTTCCCCCTTGAATCAGAGCTGTTCTGTTTCGCTTTTATCTAATATACTGAAATTTAGCATACACCTTTGAAATGCATGTGTGTGCATGCGTACAAATGTGAATACACAAGGTTCTTGTACTAAAATATAGCTTAAAACCCATCAGACTAGATATTCTTTAAATTTCCATTCAGCCCCAGGATTCTGGGATTTTAATATTATAGCCAACTTATACTCCAGGGGCTCTACACACATCATTAGTAACCTTGATCTTGGCAGCATTATGATACTGTGTGCATTTCATGGGACTTCCCAGGATCCACTGCAGAATACTTGTGTGAAGGATCTTGAGAGTGGTAATCAGGTTGCAGGAGAGCTTGGAGATTTGTCCAGCAGCTGCACCTGCATCGTAGCAAAGCAGCATTTCTGTTCCGCCTCTGAATTGCAGATTCCCAGAAAGAGCTTCATTGAAAAGGGCAAGTCAGAAATAATTCAAGTGTACTGTGAAAGCAGAGTTTCTATTTTACTTTTACCTGATACATAAGTGCTATGGTCAGTTGACAGAAATTCACTGCCAGAAAGAAAAAACATAATTACATATACCTCATTCTTATGAGTCTTATAGAACAGAATATTTTTTTCCTCCTGACAGACAACTAATTACTCAGATCACATTTACATAATTTATTTTTTCCCTAAATAAACTGGGCACCCTCAGGCCTAAAAGTTTAAACATAATAATTTAATAATTTAAACATAATAATAGTAATTATTATTATTATTATTATTATTATTATTATTATTAAGAAGAGGAGAAAGAGGAGGAAGACTACAAAAAAATAAAACACTCTTCTTCCTTGGGGTTGATGGAGATTACAGGGAACAAAGGAGAGCCCTAAAACCCCACCCAACCCCTCCAGTTACCCTTTTACATGACTCAGCTCAACCATTTGTGCCAATGAGCCAAAAATATATGTGTGTTTAGTCTGCCTTCAGAGCCTGCCACTTGGGCAACTGAGGATAAGCTCATTTGCTGGTTTGGTGGTGCCTTGCTCCATGGCTTCTGATCTGACGAAGAAGGAGCAGCGGGCCTTTTGTAGTGTGACCTTCCTGCGCCCTTATCCCGTGGTTGGTAATTCCTTCTGCTGACTGAATGCTTTCTGTGCTTATCTCTCTTTCGGTCCATCTCTCTTTCTCCTCTTTTCTTCTGCTCTTTACTCCACCTTCAGCAAATAATAAAAGAAACAACCACCACAAACTTGCTGGAGTCACCGCAACTTGTGGGAGTGAATCCAGAAGGATTAGGGTCCCTGCAGGCAAGGGAAGCAGATGGGTCAGTGATGCCTTCTCAGAATGCCCCCTGCCCTTCCTTCCCCTCCCCCTACCATGAGGAGGAAAGGTCACAGTCAGTCATAAAGGAGGCTTAGTTTCCTAGGGAACCCTGTGTTTTCTGGTTCCCACCCTCCTTCTTTGCAATTGGGCTTTGTTTGTGCATTTGCTTATTTAATGTATTATCCCTCCATTTGGAGCACTTGAATTTTTCAGACAATTGACTCTGGACTTGCAGAGAATATCGTAGCATGGAAGGAGTCAGAAATGTATTTTAAATCCATTGTTATTTTTGTACACAAGCTGCCTAGCTTGTACCTAACATTGCACAGAACAGCCAGAGCCATAGGAGAACTATGGAGGTGTGGGGAGAGGAAGTCTTCTCCTGACCCCCACCCTATTCTTTGCTTTTGAAAATAAGACTCAGCAAAGACTCACACAGCTGTTCCCTAGCAAGTGGGCTCTGCAAGTGTGTGCTGGCTTTGTCATCAGCCTGCAAAGTCTAGAGCAGCGGTCCCCAACCTTTTTGGCACCAGAGACCAGTGGTCCTATGAGAATCTAATGCCTTGATGATCTGAGGTGAAGTTGAGGTTGTGATGCTAGCACTGGGTAGTTGCTGTAAATACAGATGAAGTTTCACTTGCTTGCCCACCTCTCACCTCCTGCTGTGCAGCCCGGTTCCTAACAGGCCATGGGACCAGTACTAACCTGCGGCCCCAGGCCAGTTACAAAATTTAAATAATTTGGTCACAGAGCTGAACTAAAAAGGATAAAACTCATTGAATGCAACAAAATTACTAGAAGTGACTTCTCTGTACAAGTTATTGGGCCAGGTAAGTTGCCAGTGGTTCAAAAATAAATGTAGCGTAGGTTTCTACCCTCAAGGAGCTGGCTTTTTCCCTCGAAGCAGCATGGTAAATTCTATAGTAGAGGTATAAATAGAGTGAGAGTAATTCCAGTGGAGGAAATTGGGCAAGAACGTTAGGGAAGAATTTATATTAGAGTTGAGTTTGAGGAATAGGTTGGTTCTCCATTCTTGTAGGTAAAGATAAAGGCACATAAGAGGAAAGAAATGGCAGGCGAAGGCCCGGAGATGGGGCAGATGCCAGAAACGTCATACTTTGGTAAGGCTAGGCGTGAGGGAGAGAAGAAATGGAAGACAAGTCTAAGGTGGGTTTGGAATGATGGTAGATGGCTTTAAGTGCAAAACTGGAGAGTTTAAGTTTGTGTAAGTCTTTGGTTTTTCTAGCAGTGTCACCAAGCCCCAAGGTTCTTAGAAGGTGGCTAAGAGGCACCACAGGGGCAGAGGTCCAGAGCAACTCTCCTCTTCTCCATTTTGTGGATTGGGATATTACGGGGTTTTTTTGTTTTTTTGTTTTTTGTTTTTTAAAGAGGGTTCCGCTTTAAAAAAAAAAAAAAAAAAAAAAACGAAAGCTGTTGGTGTATGTCAAAGAAACCCATTCATTTATCCAGCCGGTCAGTTAACAAATATTTATTGGGCATCTTCTACATACCTAGCCCTGGACTAAGTTCTGCTGAAAGAGCATTGAAGATTTTGAACTACTAGTCAATGGCATGTTAGTAAGGGCCCCTGAGTCTGTAGCCTGAATTATAATCCTGTCTCTGTCACCCACTAACCGTAAGACCTTAGGCGAGTCTTCTGGCCTCGGTAAGACCAGTTTCTCACCTGGAAGACGCAGGGCTGGGCTAGTAAGTCATTCTCAGCTGAGACATTCTAGAATTGATATGATCAGTGCTATAATCCAGAACTTCCATATGTGTCAGCAGAGTTGGTAAAGGAGAGACCAGCATCAGGCCAGTTAGGAGGCAACGGCAAGAAATTCTGTGAGATATCTTAAGAGTCTGAGTGGGGCCTTTTACTTAGTCATTCAACGTACATGTAATACTCAGTGCCAGCCACTGTGCTAAACATAGCAGTGACCAAAACAAAGTCCTCACCCTCAAAGTACTTTCTATCTAAGGAGCAGCAGAGGGACCGAGAGCATGAGTGATAGATCTAGGGATATAGTTTGAAACACATGGCAAGGGGTGATAGTGAGAGCTGTGGAAGTATATGAGATACCAGAGAAGAGAACGTAAAAAAAGGTTTGAAGAGAAAAAAGAGACCTGAGGTGATAGAACGTAAGAAATATTCTGTGCAAAACCAACTAATGTGCGCTCCATGATAGCACATTCTTCATCAAGCCGATACAACAAACCCATTCCCCCAAAATATCCTGCTATAGCTAATGAGCTGTGACACGCTAAAGAGATAATGTCCATTTAGACACCCAGTTTTCCACGACTACATCATTCCTATATGTGAAGCAAAATTACACCAAAGCCATATGTGGTTTTATATAAAAGCAGGTCTATCTGGTTTTCTCAAAAAGGTCTTTAATAACTGCAAGTGAGGTATAAAAATGGTACGGGTGGCTACCTAAGCTGCTAGCCCCTCGGATCTTTCCCAAGCCAGCTGGCGCTCTCTCTCTCCCTCTTTCTCCCTCCCTCCCTTCCTCCCTTCTTCCTTCTTCCGCAAGTTATTGGAGTAGATCCAGAAGCAGATTCTGACAGCCTCAAGCTTTTCCTTCAGTGATTACATGCCATAAGTTGTCTTCCCTATTAGAGTCCAGGCTGAGCAATTAGCCTCTCATTGTCTTTGCAGGAAATGACATCCATGCGACTTCTGGGGAAGGCAACTGTTGATCACTCTGGTTAAAATAATTTGAGAAGTATTCAGCACTTCCTCTGGTTGATTATTTAGACTGGGGAATGTAGAAAGCTTTTGGAAATGGGCAAAGCGAACAATGGTTGTCAGAACCCGAAATACTACTGGGTCAGTTCCCTGAACAAAACGAGTTTGAACTGTCACTCTACTTTCTTGGTGCCCTGACTTGTCTGAACTCCAGCATGTGGCTGAGCCCGATGCCTGGGCATTCTGATCCTTTTATAATACTTTACTGGAGATATTTTCTCAGCTGCAGATAATTGAAAATCCAACTCCAGGAGGCCTGAACAATAAGAAGTTTATTAGTTTAGTAGTTCCGCAGATTTAGTAGGTTTGGAAATCAGTCTCACAACTGACGTTTCTCAGAAGCTCCCAGGGGATGCCAGTGTTGCTCACTGGCACACTGCAAAGCCTTAGACTACTCAGGTCCCCACTCTACGAATGCAGGCTGCTGTCACCTGCCCATGAGGCACTGGGCTGAAGGAATATGAGGGGTCTGTTAGGAAGAAGGAGAAGGGAATGACCTCCTGTAGATGAGATTGTATTAGAGATAACTTGTTCTCAGTTATAATGAGAATGCCTCCTTTAAACCAGGAGCCATAAATAGTCTATGATATGTATTAGAAGCAAAGAATACATGCAGCACAGTGTGTTGTTGTGTGGGAGCACCTGTAAATATCTTATTATTTATTAATGAAGATATATATATATATCATAATTCCTAAAACAGAAGATAAACAGTCATGCTGCCCTCTTTATTATCATTCATCTATTTTTTTTTAGTACCCTATATCTAGTGTTTCTCAAAAGGAATAAATTCAAATGAAATGGATTTAAATGTTCTTAAGAATAAAAAGAGTGTGCCAAGTCTGGCCTTTGTTCTCTGAGTGGATATCTTATCAGTCTTGGCTACTGGGATGGGAGAATACACCACTACTTATCCTAAGAGTCACTTGACATAATGTCAGGCATGAAAAATACTGCCAGTGGTGAATTTCTGCCAAAGCAAATGGCCACAATGCCCTTGTGAGTGGTTTTCAGTGGAGAATATCATTATTCTCTCTTCATTTGAAAAGGAAAAACTAGTCTGTTATATTTTTGTTTTTCTTGGCAAAAGACACAGTCCGGAGCCGCAGCTATTTAGGAATAAAGCTGATAGTGCTGAAGAACCAATGTCTATTGTGAGACTCATCCATTAACAGACTCAGTAGGGTTCAGAGTGAAATATGCCATTAGGTGTTGAGTGACCTTTGTGAGACAGTCACGTTGGTAGGGTTGTCAGCTCATATGCAAAGACAACATCACTCGGGGGTGCGGGGGGGAGATGGAATTTCACTGCTCCATCTACTGGATCCGCCTGCCCTGGAACCACGGGCTGTCACATGTGCGGGACCAATGGGAAGCCATAGCAACTCTTAAATGGCCTTACCTATATGGGTCACAAGGTACATGTACTTAGGAAATTGCCAGCTATTCCTATTTACACAAAGGCCCTGAAAGGTTGAAAGATTCTCAGCTTCTCAAGACCAGCTGGGGAAAGCTGCTAGACTTGAAGCTCCACAAAGACTGGAAGTGTGCCTGTGTCACACAGGCACCCCATGTAAACAGAATGATCGAAGAGCTGGTCTGTTCCTGGGAAATGTCAGTCAACAGCATGAACTAAGCATTCACTCTCTAAAGAGGAAAAGTAAAGGAAAAGAGCATTTTGTTGCCCAGTTTCAGTACTTTATAATCTAAATATGTAATGTTTAGGTGCCCCATGTACATATTTAGGACCTCCTATGCTGTGAAAGAGAGATTAGATAATATTAATATTAGCTGAGCCTGTGTAAGATAAGCAAGATTGCACCATTATTCACTGATTGATTTAAACAACGCTAACTGAATGCCTTCCTACTGTGCCTGCTGTGAGGCAAGGCATTGTTAGCCATGGAAGAAATTTAAAAAAAAAAAAAAAAAGGTGAGGGAGAATAGGGCCTTCCCTTACAACTTAAAAAGTAAGATACAGTAAGTACATTTAAAGTATCTGTATCAAACAAAATAAAATTTTTAAAAAGAAAAATCAAAGAGGGGCAAGATAATATGAAATTGGGAAAATCAAGGTAGAAAGAGCTCAAGAAGATGAGCATTGAGCTAGCTAGACCTTAAGCAGAGGCCCTTGACTTGGGGTCTGTGGGTGGAATTCAGAGGGTCTGTGAATTTGGATTGAGAAAAAAATACCTCCTTATTTTCACTAACTCTTAACCTGAAATCTAACATTTTTTTCCATTATGAAAGTAGCATTATCTATTTGTCACCAATAGAAATTATGGGTATTTTCATATTACATTATAGTTAAAGATAGCCTGAAATATCATTTATGCCCCCAGAGTGCTTTAGAATTAAGGGAGTTGTTAGACTTTTGCTGGAATTTATTTAAATATTGAAAGAAACATCACAATTTTGTTTATATTTTGATAACTATATCAATATACTTCTTTAGCATTTGTGTGTTAATTTCAAGCATTTAAAAACATTACTTTGAGAAACAGCTCTCTAGACTGTTATGGCAGATAAAGGTCAAGAGCCCCTGCCTTAGACAATGGCTAGGCCTCCCACCAGCATTCATGGAACAGAAGACACTCAGGGAAAGAACTGGCATGCCAAAAGGCTCAGGCAGGACAGGTGACCGCCCGGATGTAACAGCATCTGATGGGAAGACGTGGAGATAAAGTTGAGGCGAGCTGGAGTCTCAGGCTAATTTCATTTCACCGATAAATTTGTAGGTAATAGGAAGCAGTGGAAGATGTTTCCACTGAGGCTTTAAGTTGCGTTTAGGAAGGATGCTTTTCAGACCCATGAAAGTGGGATTAGAAGGGGTAAAACTGGAGGATGGGAGACCAGTTTCTGCCAGGACTGGTGCCAATCAGACAAAGTGTAATGGTGAGAATGGAGAGAAGGCATGAGTTCTAGCATGCCTGTAGGGCTAGAAGGGCAGGCTTGGTCCATGGTCTGCAGTTGGAGGCAAGGAAGGCCAGGGTGGTTTTCAGGCCTGGGTGACTAGGAAAATGATAGTCGCTCCTCTCATTCACCAAGTGCTTACTGTGTGCCGGATGCCGTTTTAAGCCTTTCTATGTCATTTATATGTGATTGAATTTATATTATTTAATCTTCGTAACTCTGTGAGTCAGTATGATAATCCTCATTTTTTAGATAATGAAATGAAGTCCAGAAAAGAAAGCTCTGGATCTGATAGCCAGCAGGAGAGAAGGGAGTGTGTTCTTGAAAGAAATAGGAAAGAGGAATTGGTTTGGGGTAAAAATTATTTTGAGTTCAACTTTAGATATGTTTGCATCGTTTTGTTTCTAATTATTTTAAAGGCCTAAAAATTCAAATAAGGTATTTATAAGCACAGTTTTTGGTTTATTTCATCATCCGGATTTTTATTTGTTATCAGTGAATGCTGAGTTAATTTGTAAATTGGTTTCATCTTCTCGTAAAAAAACAAAGACAGATCTGACAGTAAGGGTCTAGTATATTGAGGGGTGCCCAAAACAGGGAAGATGCGTGGTTACCAGAAGGGAAGCACAATATACATATTAAATTACTCCTATTTAACGATGCTTCTTTCCTTTTGTTGTGGCATTGTTTTTCAGGACCACTCCAGCGGCTGTATTGGAAGACATGTGGTGTATATAAAGTTTGTGATAATTGGGGAAAATTTTGGTAAGTGTCACTGCATTTATTTCTAATATCTTTTGTTGTAAAGTGGAGCTCACGAACGGAAGCCGTTGTCTTGTTCTGTGCATCTTAAAATCTGCACTCAACTTAGATAAAATGGAATTTTATAATGAAGTGTGACGTTCAATTGGTGCTTTCTGACAGTATGACTTTTTTTTCTTTTTATTGCCAATGTTATTAAGCAATATGGGCTTTTCTAAGATTTAATAAGCAGTCTAGATTTAGGAGAGGTTCTGGATGCAGGGTAAAGAATACCCTCGACAGTTTAACTTATGTTCTAAGCCACTCATGGAATATAAGAGTAATACACTTGCAAACCAATAAAGTAAAATAAAATAAAAAGTCTCCAAAGCAGAGAGATCCTTATGGCCTCTGTATTGAAATGAGAGAAAAACAGGCAATTAACTGCTTTGGGAATGAGAGATTAAAGGGAGTTAAGAATCCAGCAAGCCTAGGAACCTGCCTGCAAACCAGCATAACAGTGGCCTGAGAGACTAAGACCATTAAGTTCAGCAGCCACCCAGAAGATCTTGCTAAGAGTAGTAAAAAAGACAGTCTTTGGGGTCAGGAGACTTGGGTTAAAATTAAAGTTTTATACTCAATTATTACATAACCTCTCTGAGCCTCTGTTTCCTCACCTGTCAAACAAAGCTTAGAGTGCGGCCTACCTCCCAGGGTGTTTGTGAGAATAAAATGAGCTAGGTAGTGCTGGGGCATAGTAGGTACTCAATAAAGCACTTATTCTTGAGAACAGAACAGGCTTGTTTGGAAACTGGACATTTGCCACTACTAAGGTCAAGCCACCTAAAGGTGTACGTATCTCCCAGCAGAAGGGCTCCTAGGAATGGGTTGGTCACGCCCTATTTGCTGTCACAGGGACATCACAGTTGGTCGCCACAGCTCCTCCTCCAGCACCCACTCCATAACAAACTGTGGGAACCCCTGACATGTTTATCTTCTGCTCTAACTCTGTTGACCCATTCTTAGACAAACTTGGCTCATTAAACTTCCCCTCCCGCCACCATTGGAGACAAGTGCAGTCTTTTGGAGTTAATGTTATTTTAAAGTAAAATAACGAGAAGAAAAAGACAGATTAGGAGTGAGTAGATGGTGCTCTCAGTTTGGACTTCGGTTACCATGTTCAGGTTTCCATTTCCAAACTCGTCTTTTGATTTTGTGTCTATGCTTATTATGTAGCCTTCACAGAGATGCAATTATTGGACTGAATTTCTTGAGCACTGACTAAAAGAATTTGGTTTGGGGATGAGGCCTCCACCCGTGGTTGGAGAAAATCAGCTGCACCACTGCAGATGGGCCACTGTTTAAGATCAGTGTCTGCGTGACCACCCTCCGGTTTCATGGAATCAGAGGGACGGACCCAGCCTTGGGGTTTGTCTAGCCCAATCACCCACTAGCTAAACGAGTCTCTTCACAGAATTCCCTACAGAGGGAAATTCACATTCTCTCAGAGATGAACCGGCTATTGCCCTGAGCCACTTGCTCCATTTTAAAAAACAATTGGGGGCACAGGAAAATGTTAAGGTGTGATGAAATTGTTCTAGATCTTGATTGTGGTGATATTTATATAGCTGTGTGCTTTTGTGAAAACTCACAGAACTATACAATACAATGGGTGAATTTTGCTGTATGTTTAATGAACCTTAATTTTTAAAATGGAAAAAATCAAGCAGTTAAACAAATACCTGAACATTTGGCTCAAATTGTTAAAATGAAAGAGGGAGAGAGGGAGGGAGAGAGAGAGGGAAAGCGACCTAGTCCTTATAGAGAACTACAATATGCACTTTATATGGCAGAGACTGGGTCTTCTTCTTTCCTGTTGTCTCAGTGACTGGACAGCATCTGGCACATAAAAGGCCTGTGATAAATATTTATTGAATCACCTACTGCTCTTAGTTATTTTCTAAGCAGACAGAGACAAATCCATTCACATTCCCACACACCAGCCCACCACATATTTGAAGACAATATCCTTCCTCATTTACCTTTCCTCCTCTGGGCTGAATTTACCAGCTCCCATTCTTTGGCTCTTTGTTTTCTGACATTATTTTCCTATCCTTCCACACTCTGCAGTTCTCCTTGAGGAAGTGTCCGCTTTACTACGTCCCTCCTCACACTTGGCCCAGCTTTAGAAACGCTGCCCCTGAGGTGGCCTGGCCCTGACGTGGTGCCGTGGGCCATCACTTCTGTAGGTGATGCTATCAGATACCAACCCTAATCCTCTTCCTTCACAGTCAATCCTGAGTGCCTGGTAAGGGATTGTGAGGGATTTCTTAAGAGTGGACTTCTAAGAATAGAGCTCCTAAAAGTAGGCAGGACAGCAGTCTAAGAGATCAAGTAACAGCAAATCCATCCTCTTAAATGTCTTGATTGAAATGAGGCCAGGCCATCCTTATTTTGAGATAGCAGTAGTGCTGTTTATAAATCTCTCAGGGTAGTAGTGTATCACAGATTCTGATTCTTCATTATAAGTCATAGGAAGTTTGAAATTCTTAAAACTAAAACTTGTGGCTACCTTGAAAAATTTAGATTTATTGTTCTCCTGGCCATGCTAGAGGGAGATATATAAATACATAAATATATAGAGAGCAGTGGTTCTCAATCCAGGTCAATTTTGTCCTTCCAGAGGACATTTGGTGCTGGCCAAAGACATTTTTGGTTGTCACAACTAGGGGAGGGAGGGTTCATTTAGTAGGTGGAGGCCAGAGATGCTGCTAAATATCTATAGTGGCACAAGACAGCGCCACACACACAAACAGAGCGATCCAGCCCGAGGTAACAATAATGCCAAAGCTGAGAAACCTGATATAGAAGTAATTTTTTAAAAATTTAGATGTCTAAAGTACTCATTATTTTAAAGGTTCAAAATTTTAAATATTTTGACAGTTATATATAAATATATAACTAGAAAACATTTAAAAGTTTGTTCAGAGAATCATAGGACTAAAAGGGCTCTTAAGAAGTATTCTTACACTACCTCTGACTCCAAACAATAAATGACAGGCTTAAACTGATGACTGTCAACTAAAGCTAAAAGCAGTACTCACACAACATGATCCCAGCATTCACACAAAAGACGCCGTCTCATATTTTAAATTTCAACCCCAGCTTCTTCAGATGTGTTTGTCTTTAGATGACCTCTAAGATGAAATGGTATTTCAATCTGGGCTAGTCCTTCCTTTTGAATCAAGGTTAACATTACTGGTATGATAAAAATGTGCTTAGGGAGGAGAAAGATCTTCTTACGGATGTTTGAGATTCGATATTTTGGTACACAGGGCTGTATATTTGCACCAACTTCCTAGTGATACCCCAGTCTGGTTTAAATGTGAGTTGTTTAGAGCTTTTGTAGCCCAAAATGGCTGCATTTGCTGAAGCAGGAAGATTAAAGCAACATATGTCAAGTTGTGATATAGGACAATCCACTTGAAAAGACTTTAATTATAGGGCCTATTCTGAGAGGGTAACTGTGCTTTTTGTGAGATATATTTTGGGATCTACTAACCCAGCTTCAAGACCAGTAATATCTTCCCAGAAAGGGTGTGGTGTGTGCTTGTGGACATAAATATTTTCTTACCAAAAGCTTTGGTATAGTAGTCTTTAGACTTTACTCCCCTTCATTTTTTTTTTTCTTTCTGATAACCTTTCTTCTTGCAAGAATGCTATGAAAATGCATTCTAGAAAGCCAGTTAAGAGAAGGATAAGAGATCTCATTTCAGATGGCCAAGCCCAGAGGTTTAGGGGCTTTAACATTATCAGTCTGCTGTTTTTAAGAAGAATAGAATTTGGAGTATGTACCAAAGCGGAATAGTAAGCTTCTCAATTCAGTGATTCAGTGGAAAGAGTCAAGTGACACTATTAAAAGGCTGTGTTGGTGCTAAATATTTTAATGTATTTATAGAAAAAACATATATTTAGCTACTCATTTCCCATACCCCCTTTCCAACCCTAGGTAACTCCGGTGGGCCATTTCCATGCTCTTTCACAATGACTAATAACCTAGAGTGGCTTTCTGCTTTCACTTTTGTTCAAGACTTGTGCCTTTTCCCTGATCTGCCTTTGGTGGCCTCCCTCACTTTCCTGTTAATTCCCGAGGCCTTGGCCTTAAAGGAGGGTGAGAACCTTCTGCCCAGTCAGCATTTCCTAGTCCTTATTTAAAAATAAATGATAAAGGAGAAATTAGATCAGCAAAACAAAACGAGCTTCTCTTTTCATTTACACAATGTATGTGTAGGGAGGAGTGGAGAGGAACAGAGATAAAGAGTAAGGACGAGCAATTGTGTAACTCAGAAAACCAACATGGACAAGCCATTTTGTAACTCAGAAAACCAAACTAAGGGTAGGGGAAGGGCTTTTACCTAATTTCTAAGTCAATGAAGACGATAAAATGAGAGCAAGAATGCTCCACGAGGGAAAGCTGAGAATCTCTGGAGAGGTGTCTGTGTTCTCCCAGAAACAGTCTGCGACTGTACTTCATCTGAATCACACAGAGAGCTTGTTTAAAAGTGCAGGTCCCTGGGTCCACTTTAGATGGACAGAAGCTGAATCCCTGTGGCGAATGTGTGTCTTCACGCTTAACTCTCCAGGTGGCTCTTATATACACTAACTTGTGTGACTCACTGCTCCCGTCTCCATTCTCAGCTTTGTTCAAGGCTTACAGTTCCATGCAAGGTTGTGTGCAGTCGCCCTCCCCAGCCTCTTAAGATTCACTTCTGTAAGCATTGCTGAATATGTAAATTACAGATGAGAACATCATTTTAAAAGTCAGACCCGTGCATGCTGCGCCCTGCTCTGGTGTGCATGGAGGGTAGAGCACCATATTCTGTTACCTGGTTCTCTTGAACTAATTCCTTGCTCGCTAAGAGAAGTATCCTTCTCATTCCAGGTTAGTTTGAAGCTAGATTCTTTGAAGCTACTTTGAGGCTGCCATCTTGCTTGTCTGCTGCAATAGCCTATGTATCTGCCATCAGCCTACACTCTAAAATTCATGCTGCGGTGTGGTTTTTATCTGCAGCAACGCTTATGAACCAAAATTTCCCACTTACGAAGCGGAAACTTTTACATAATAAGTAGCTGTTGTATATTCTAGTATATGACTGGACAGCTAACACTGTGGAATAGATCCTACCTGGAATCCTGGTGGTTGGACCTGCCCCAGCCCTGTCTCTGACTGGCAGGCTGCCCAGGTGAATGAGTATTATGATATCATTCGTATATAAGAATCATTTAAGTTTATAAGGAGATGTGGCACATTTGCTCCTCCCAAACCACTTCTTAGGTGGTGGAACAGGTATTATCCCTAGATAAAATCTGAGGCTCAGAGAATTTAGCTAATGTCTAAGGCAGGGGGCGGTTGGGAGAGTGGGTGTTTGTTGTCCTCCTCTCAAAGACTGGAGGCAGGGCTGGCATGCAGTAGAAGGGGAGTGGGGAAGAGATGGTAAATGTCCTGCAGCGTCTGGGACAATCCTGCCCAGCAAAGCTGTCCCCAGCATGGGACACGGTGGCCATTGTGCCCCGACTAAGAAACACTGCACTGAGGTTGTACAGCTGATATGCAGTAGAGCCTGATATGCAGTTGAGCCAGATTCAGACCTGCACTGTCTGAATCCATGCCTTTTATGGTCCTCCCCATGTTAAAGGCACCACAGAATTAATTCCTACTTCGTTGGGAAGCTCTCAGGCATTACAGTTGAACTCAGAGTGGCTGTTCTGCAGGTTATGCCATTGCCGCTCTCTGCACCAGAGCTCAGGCACAGCTCTCTCTCTGTGGAAAGAGCCTCTAAAACCCCAATGGCTGGCTGACCAGCACCCCGTACCTGTCGTTCCACTGCCAACGCCCAGTGCTGGTGGAGAAAGATCTTTTTCATCTTTGGAAAAGATCAAAGCCCAAGAGAATGCCCACCCACAGCCTTTGATCCAGTTTTACTGGCTTAAAAACCATCTAGATAGGGAATTAGGTGTCAATTTCAGGAGGTTTTGATATGATATCTTAGGCTTCATAACTACCTGGTCAATTTCGATAGCCTGCTGTTAGAGTTTTGTTTAAAGTTTTGTTTTGATGTCAGCCAACAAAGAAGCCAAGATGTGGTCACAGCAGTTTGAATGAGCACACATGAAATTTATTAAAGCGGTGAAAATATAACAGCTTTGAATGAAAAGGCACACAGTGAAGCTGACCTGAATATAAATGTTGAGGGGATTATGAACAGGAGAGGTGCAATATTATCTAATCTGGCTTTTTTTTCTTTCCTATTTTTTTTCTTTCTTTCTTCTCTCCCACTATTTTTCCCCGGTTTTTATTTTGAAAAATTTCAAACCTGCCGGTTGGGAGAATGATAAAACCAACACCTATATGTCCTTTACCTAGATTCACCAATTGTTCTAAATTTGCCGTCTTGCTTTTTTTATTCCCTCTTCCAAGTTTATATACGTAAAATTATATCAATGTATACACATTAATATATGTGTACATTATATTAATTCTTGCTGCATTATTTGAAAGTTTCAAACATTTTGACATTTTACCTCTCAATATTTCATCATGTCACTCCTAAGGACATTTTTGTTTGTTTGTTTTGCAAAACCACAGTACTATTATCATACCTAAGAAATTTAACAGTATTTTATATTATCTAATATCCAGTCCATATTCACACTTTTCTAATTGTCCCAGGCTGGTTGTGCTATACAAAGTCCTGCACTCTGGGATTGTCTCTTTCTTCGCTGTTGTTTAACTTGCTCTTCGCTTCCTGAAAATTGTTAGATTTACAAGCTTGTTATTGGATGCAGGTTAAACATCTTTTGGCAAGAATACTTCATAGGCATCACTGCATGCTTGATAGTATATCACATCAGGAGGCAGATGATGTCAACTTGTCCCACTATCTGCAGTGCTGAATTTGATCTCTTGGGTAAGGTGGTAACTTACTTACTGACACTTGGCATCAGTAAGGCATCTGCAGGCTGGTACGTGGGTCCTTTGTGAACATCCTGTCCCCCACCTACCTTTCAGTGCTTTGAGTATCAAGGGATAATCCTTACCTAGATCATTATTATATTGATATAGTGTCTGATATTTTTTACCCTTTGCTTTCTCTTCCTCAATTCTTTATGGTGTGTAATCTAGGCCTTCATATTTTTATAATGTGGAGGGTTTTTTTAGCCACTTTCGTGGTGGTCAGCTAGATTTTGTTGTGATACTAGATTACGCCAAATGTTTTTCTTTCTTGCTTTTCAGATAAGAAGTAGTAACTTTAGCGGAGTGTTTACTACACGCCGGGTACCACACAGGCTCCTTACCTATAGAACTTCTTTCACTTTCTTTCCACACAACAACTCAGACTAGCAAGTGAAGTGACTTGCTCAAGATCTCCCAGCTCCTATGATGGAGCTGAGATCAAACTGGATTCTGTCAGGCTTAGAGCCAGGGTTTTTTCACCCTTCTGTGTTCCCTACTATCCCCAGCCCTGGCTGTGCCTCCCACCCTACAGCCTTGCCTTAGACAAACGCCTACCTGATTAGTTAGGTCCATAAACCAAGAAAGTTAGCTAGAAGGGGGCTGTGCAGCTGGAGAAGCACAAGCCACACACATCTAAAACGGGCAGGTGCTACTGGGTTTCAGACAAATATGGGCTACCATTGTCAGAAATCTTGCTCTGTATATTAACCATCCCAACGTTTTAATGTGGGCAACTAATACACATACTATGACACTCATCAGCCGAGTCTCCAAGTTCCAGTGCCCGCACTGCTACTTGCGGAGGCTACCTTGAGTCAGCCGAGGCTTTGTTTAGAAATGGAATTCAGTGTTTTTTCAGTCTGTTTTTTAACTTCCTCTTTTAAACATATATTGATATTCTTGAGATTTGATTTGAAGAGTGTTTGATTTTTGAAGAAACGAAAAGTTATTTTTCATAGAAGTATCACTTACCTGGCATATTATTATAAAACTTGGGGTTTATTAATTAATAGATTGACAGCATAATAGCAGATATTTCACCTGTAGCTTTGAATGAAAGCAAATACATTTTCCTCTGAATATCATCTGTAGAATTTTTCTTTCTTAAATTGTTGTCTAATACCTTATAAAGGGGATGAAGTTGTCTGTTATTCCATCTTGGGCTCCTTGTTTTGTTGTATAAATTTAACTGTGTAAATGAGTCATAGAAGAATCTAAGCTTGTTCCCATGAGAGGAACTGAAGCAGAACTGACACAGGTAAATAGCAGCGTTTCTCAGGAAGGACCTCAGTTGTTGCAGTGCTGGCTGAGGATAAAAACCTATTAGGTTAATTCCAATTGTTCTTAGCAGGATTATACTTGAGTTTGGAGAGATAGGGAAGGACCCTCTCAGCTCTTACTTCATCATGCAGGAATTTAGTCCTGCCCTCCCATTTTACAGGTTAACATCTTGAGACACAGAGAGGTTGAGTTGGGTGCAGGTCAGACCTGATTAGCTTAGATCTCTTGTAACTGACCCTCACTTTCCCTAAAGTTAAAGTTTTCAGTCAACAGATAACAATCATGATTCTTCACCATGGCATGTCACTCATTGTCCAGAGTGTTTCTTCCCTCCATGACCCAGGTTCCCATACCAGTCACATTTAACACGTGAAGAAATGAAGGTCTAAAGTAAGGCTGTCTGATAGAAACAGAAGGCAAGGCACATGTATAATTTAACATTTTGTAGTAACCATGTTAACAGAGAGTAAAAAGAAACAGGTAGAATTAATTTTAACAATATGCTTTAACCTAATATCTAAAATATTTTCATATCATCATGTGAACGATATTAAACATTATTGAAAAATTTTTTACTAAGTCTTGGGAATTTCAGTGCATATCTTACACTTAACAACATATCTCAATTTAGATAAGCCACATTTCAAGTGTGGTGTGTGGCTACCGGTATTGGGCAGCATAGCACTCTAGCCCAAGGTCACACCCAGCTAAATTCTTCAATCGAAATCTCTTGAGAGTAACTTAATCAGCTTTCTTGTCCTCCTCCCAGTCTGAGGCCACATATTTCTATTTTCTTTGTGCCACTTTTTTCTCGGCTAACTCTAATTATAGGGAGATGCTTGGTCTGGTCATAACCACTAGCTCAGCAGTTTCTACCAGTCCTGGCAGCTGGTGAGACCAACATACCCTGCTTTGTAAATGACAGTGTGCGGCATACTTCCAAGTGTTTCCACAGCAGTTTCCATGATTTTCTTTCTCTTAGGAGTAACTCAATGGCATTTTGTAAAACCAGTGTGATTTTAATCCATCCTTTCTTAAAGACTCCTCTTAATCAATGTGTTCCTAAAATCATATAGACTAGTAGTCTCCCCAAGCAGAACAAATAAGCATTATATATTTTTTAATCTGTTTTTATAGCAAATATGCCTGTGTTTTGATTCATGATGATTTGTTCTTTTCTTTTTTTTTTTTTAACTAGTCAGACACTCCACCAATAAATCAGTCTCATTTTGAGCATTATTCACAGGGAAACTGAGAGCATATTCACAATGAAACATTAATAAAGGTCAGATTTCATATCCATGAAATGTCAAATCTCTGGCCATTGACCCCATTACTTGAACTATTAGACTATAATACAATCCCAGGGGGGAAAAGTGACAGAAGAATGGTTGATGGCTCCTGGAGTTTGTTATGATGGGCTTCACCCAAATAGAAACCCTCACTTGTGAGAATTGAAATTTGAATAGGGAAAAGATTGTCCCGTATTCTTAATTTAGAAGCCAGACTTCCACATCTTCCAACATGCTCAGTTAAGGATGGAGAAGATAATACCTTTTTTTATTATCTTATGGCCTTTTCCAGTAATTGAGAGATAGCACCATAAAACCAAATAAATGAATCTCCCCTAACTCCCTGTAATGCTGTATTCTTTAGATTTTGACTTTATATCAGTCTCTCTTATTCACAGACCCCCTCAAATTTGTCATTTAAACAAATTAGGTATAAGGTAGCATCTGGAATCGGAGCAGTATGTCGTGCGGTAAGGGCCGTTTTCTTCTCACGTGCCGCCATCATTCCCTATAGCAATGCTCATTTAGACCCCCATTTAAATCACAATCCTTTTGTTCATTCTGATTCAAAGACATTTTTCTTTCTTTGAGTGGATATCTCATGTTCATTTCCAAACATCATTTAGTAGCTGTATTTCTGCTAAATAACCAGAAATTGTAGTTGACTCGAGCCAAGTGGCTTCGTACCTACGTTTTGCTTCCAAGTACAGTGCTGAGTAGAAATGTTTTGATTTCATTTTCAATATTAATAGTTGACTGAGAGTGATGGTTGGGGCTGGGGATGAGGAAAGGAAAGGAAAGGAAATATGGAATACAGTGGCAGCGTATCATCGCCTCCATGGATTCTTCCCCTGGGATTTTATGAAAATCGCACGAGGAATTGTTAAAAATCTTGGCACCCAGGACTCACGGTCAGAAACCCTCAAGTCTGCGGCCCCAAGGTCAGGGCCCAGACAAGTGTGTAAAGCCGCCTACCTACTCTTACTTAATTGTGTCCATTTGTCAAAACTTAGGGAACAGTTTACTATATATAAATTATACCTCAACAAACTTATTATGCTGAAATATATTTACTTGCATGTACTGAAATTTTTGAGATTTTTGACACCCACGGTGGAGAATGTTTGGACTATCAAACATTCTGGAGTCTAAAGATAGAGCTCACATTTAAAACAATCATTCATTCATTCAGCAAACATTTAAGGAGCAGTGCTAGGCATTGTTCCTGCCTAGGGAGAACAGAAGTACGTGGAGACACAGTACCTGCCCCTCAGGGTTTTGTTTTATGTGTAAGATCAATATCCAACAATTACAATGCAGCGACGTAGTGTGAAAGTGTAATATGACTATATCTACAGAGCAAAAAGGAAGGAGACCCTGAGCAAACATATACACACGTGCGCACGCACATGCACACACACACGTGCACATACATTTCCAGTTCTACCCCATTTTTGTAGGTGGAAGTGGGTAGATAGTGTTGGGAAGATTTCACAGAAAAGTCACAGAACATGAGTCCTGAGTTATCTTAAGTGAAGAAGTGAAAAATATTCTATTTTTCAAAGGATTAGCTCTTAAAACTTGGTTCTAAAGTAAAAAAAAAAAAAAAAATGACCTTTATGATATCCATTGTTTTTTAAGGTGTTTTCAGCAACCTTTGATGTGATTCAGGTTTGTTTATCCTGATCTATCTAGTCCCAGCACAAATCACAATGCCTGACACACAATAGGTATGCAGCACTGTAGGTGTGCTGAATCGAATGTATGCTTTCAGTCATTTTACCTTCTCCCTGACAAACTGTTAGACACAATTGTGTCTTAGGGAGAGAATAATAATAATAGTACATAACTTACAAAATGGCATCCAAGTTACCTCTGTAAGCATTGTTCCTTAAATAAAATAAAATTTAAAAAAATTTAAAAATGCCCTTGAAGGAGAGCATATTTATAACTTAAAAGTGGTTCCTACTGGTATATGTCGTGGTATGATTTGATTTGCATATTTCAGGAGCACTAACTCTCTTTCTAAAATGATTTTTACTTTTTCTTATTCTTAAATATATCTGAGGTTTTAGAAGAGCAACTGGCCCAAAAGAAATGATCACAGCATTCCTTGCTGAGTCTGACATTTGAGTGGACACAGAAAACAGCATTGTGTTTTTCTGGATACTGGGTGCTCTTTCAGAATTTGAAGGGCAGAGAGTATTTGACACTGCATTGAAGAAATATATAGTCAATGCTGAGGTGTCTGTCTATTCATACAAGGCAACCTTTCTCCCTACACATTTTTGCAGCTTATATACAAATTATCATCATTGGTTACTTTGATGCTGTAGGTCATAACAGGAAAATTTGTAACTTGGCCCTTTGACTATGTTGTAACATGGAAGGACAAGAAGAACCAGTTTTGTTTGGAAGGCTGAATGATGCGCCCTATGCATGGAACTATTTGCCGCTAGTCTGCCTGCTTCCCAAGCCTAAAAGCAAAGTGCATTCCAGGCTCTGTTCCATTAAACAGACATTCTGGTTGGAAGAAAGTAGATAATGTGGGAGCTGGACCTAGGGTTTTAAATGGCAGGATGGGAAAAGGCATTCACTTTCGTGCTGGGCAGATGATTGAATCTGAGCTCCACTGCTAACCAGCCGTGGGGTCTTGGGCAAGTCACTTTACCTCTGAGGACCTTACCTTTCTAATTTCCAAAATGGTGGTTGAAGATTAAAGAAAGTAATAAATCTGGTACTAACAGTGTCTGGCACTAATAAATGCTTAACTGTATGTCAGATCTCTTTACTTTGCCCTTATCAGCATATATGTCAACCTTGTCGTTTTCTTTTTTAAAAACTTTTCAAGGTTCCCATTACCCTTTGAGAAAGGCCTAAATGTTTTAACCTGGCATTCAAGACTCTTTATGGTCTGTCATATCCACCTTTCTACCGCATCTGTTATACTTCATATTCATCCCACAGCAAAACCACACCATCTCTGTGCCTTCAGTGGGCCTCAGGCACTGACTTTCCTCCTCTCAGGATGCCTTCCTCCTGTCTGAGTCTAAATCCAGTCTACTGCAAGGCTCATTTTAAATGCCACTTCTTACTAGTTGCTCACCTTTTTTGGAAAAGTCACCTTTTTTGTCCAACACTGTATCTTATCACAGGTGAAGAGGCTTCTTCTTTTTCTGGTGAGTCTTCTCTTCTTTTCCACAAGGAGGCTTCCCCATGGCCACCTTCTCACTGTATCCTCGCATGGCCCTTTCTCTGTGCATGTGCATCCCTGGTATCTCTCCCTCTTGTAGGACACCGGTCCTGTTGGACAAGGGCCCCACCATTATGACCTAATTTAAACTTAATTACCTCCTTAAGAGCCCTAGGTGGACACAATTCAGTCACTAATACATGGGTATAAAAAATCCTGCCAGATCCTCCTAGGAGTGTGTGTATGTTTGTGTTCATATATGTGCACATGCCCACTGAGTGCAGGTCCCCCTGTTAGGAGATTTATTCTTCTTCCCTGCCCTCATGCAGAAAGTCTACAGAGCAGCAGATTGCTCTGTTGCTCCCCTGAGGTAGTCAGGCTTGGCTGGCCCAGTAGAGCCGCACTTATGTGATCCCACCTTTCAAAGACACTGCCCCTACCCCCACAGAGAGTACTCCAAGGGACGCACACTGTCTCACCCAGCCGTTCCATCACAGTCCCCTCCATGCCTACAGCCACCGACAAAGAAGAGCAAGAGAGAATGAACCACAGGAGGGAAGGGGAGGAATTAGGGAACTGGAACTGGAGGATAACATCTTTATTTTAAAAGAAAAAAAAAAAATGAAGGCTTTACTTTTCTGTTAAACATTGTTCGTGGGTTGGTTTGTTGGTTGGTTGGTTGGTTTGTTTTTACCTCCAAATTTCTCCAGCTCTGCGATTTTGAAAGTCACTAAGAAACCTCTATAAGTTAACAATTAATGTGGGAGAATGCAATCTAGTTGGATCCTTCCTTAACCCATCCCTGACTTACAGAGGGAGGTCATTCAGTTACAAATAGTTTACATTATTCTAAATCAGAGGCTCCTCACACTGTCTTCTGCCTGCAAATTAGCTGGAGACACAAGCATTGCATTATGCGAAGTATTTATTCTCACAATTAATATGCTGGAAAGTGTGGTTTCTCACTTTTCTGCCAGTACAAAGGTTCTCACCCTGTAGTGAATCTGTCACCTGGGGAGTGTTTCCTAAGTACCCAAGCCCTACTGTTCCCCTTCACTCCCCCACACCCCATGAGAGTGAGAGAACCTGGGGCCTCCCTCAACCCACACTGTCTACCCCAGTGTCATCGCTTCTTAATACTTCCTCAGAGGTTTCTGATTAAATTTTTCAAATACAGGAAGGATTCCTTTTTTATTTTTCTTTTCTTCACAAAAATCAGTGACCGATTCATAACATTTTTCTTGTTTTATTAATGAAATGTAAATTTTATAGAAAGTAAACAGTATAGTATAATGGACCCGCATGTATCCTTCCCCCAGCTCCAACAATTATTCACATTCTGCCATTCTCACTTCATCCATATCTGGATTATTGTTATATTTTTTGACTAATTCAAATTTGTTTCATAGATAAGAAAGAGAGCGTAGCCTATGAACTAAAAATTGGTTACCTGTCCTGACAGGTACTTCCCCTACCTTATTGCACTGAATCTTCATAGCACCTCTAGGCATTGTTACCCACATTTTATGAGCTTGGAAACTGAAGCTCCAAAAAATTACATACCTGCCAGAAGTCTCCCAGCTAATAAGTGCTCAAGCAGGGGTTCTCTCCCAGAGGTGTCTCAAAATCCTTTTCCCCCTGAGCTGCACCTTAGGAAAATAAAGACCATGAAAAATGTGTAGTTAAAATTTTTTACAGTAGGGATGGATGGATAGCTATGTGATAAAGGAGATATGGTACAATGTTAATGTTAGAAGCTAGATGGTAGAATATGGGTGCAAAGTGTAAAATTATTAAAACTTTACATTTGAAGTTTTTCACAGTAAAATTTGGTGGGAAAGAGGAATCCCATCAGAAGCAAACTTTATCTTAACCATCAAGCAGTGGAAAAAACACACAAGCTATTTTCCGATACCTATTCTGTTGGTATCTGCTCCAAAGAGAAAGATTTGAGACTGGTTGAATTTTAATCTTAAAAATAGCAAGCCAGGGATAGAGATTGCTTGGAGATGTACTTACTCAACATTAACTAGTGAGGTCTACGAGAACTGAGAAACCCAGATGCAAAAGCGACGCCTCTCTTGGGGTGAGCCCTCGCTGTGGGCCAACAGCTCAGGAAGCCTCGCTGTTGCTGCTCACAAGAGATCAGAGCTGGACACAATAGTGGACAGTTTCCTTTTCCAGTTCTGGCCACTTAGGGTAATGATTCCATCGTTTACCCAAAAGAACATTTTGCATACATACAATGTACATGTTGAAGCTGTCCCTTCGCATGGAAGGGCATAATCAGTTTTGTTTTTTTTAACACTACATCAAAAACATAGAGCCACTCACACTACTTTGTTGTGTGATGCAGACCCTGCTTTGTTGGTGAACTGGCCTGGTCAGAAACAGCTGAGCAGTCTCTGCTCTGTCGGCAGTGCTGGTTGGAGGCAAAGATACCCTGTCCAGGGGATTCCTGAGGGCATTTTGTTGCTGACGGTACAAGGAGATTCTGGATGGGCAACCAACAGGCCCCTCTCCCAGTGCTGTGTGTCCCAGCAGCCCAAGTTTGACTGCCATTGGCATTACCCCACCTGCTCTTCAGTGCTTGAGGCCAAGTGCTCCTGACCAGGGAAAGCTCTGCTCTCCTCGCTTTAGCATGCCATGGAGGAGGGAGCTAATTAGAGATAACAAAAGCCGCCTCTCTAGAATCCTCCAGCATCCCCACAAATTGCAAAAGTAGGGTCACACCAGGAAACCAAGAAGTTGCCAGCAACAGCCATTCCCAACGATGTCTAGAATTTCAAGTGAGTCTTGTAGCCCATGTTACTGTGTTCATACCATTACACTGTTCTCCTTTCACTATACCCCGAGCAGAATTTAAAGCCCCCAAGAGGTACCTGTCCCTTGAGTTAACTACTCCATCAGCTTCCTTCATCCTGAAGTGTCCAGGCAGTACAGGCTAGAAGAGACCCAGACATAAATCACAGCTTCACCATTACTAGCTGCAAGAGACTTGGGGAAAGTTGCTTAACTTCTGTGAGCCCAGCTCAGACGATTATTGTAAGGTTTGGACTCTATAGATATAAGTGCGTGAAGTCACCTAGCATAGTCTCAGTTCCACAGCAAGTGCCACTAGGCACTGGTTTCCCTTTTCTCTGATAGGTATATGTGATAGGTTATAGGTATGAGGGCTCATATCCCTACCTGTATAGCTGGTGGTGTGAACACAGCTTGCGTCTTTGCATCTGTGCACTGCAGTTTTATCATCTAAAACCGGACGGCCTGTTCTCCAAGATGCTGTGATATTTTTTTAAAAAATTATACTATTTAATTGCTCTTTAGGGTGTTCTCTCAGATTATGGAGGCACAGGAAGGTCCTGTGCAAGGGCAGCCTGGAAAGGATGAGGGCCGGGAGCAGAATAGAGACTATGAGATTGGTGAGATTAAGTGAGAAAGGGCCTGGAGGAAATGATCAAAATGAGACCAGAATCAAAAGGTTGGTATTTCTAAAACCGAAGATTGCCACTTGGGAGTTTTGCCGGAGGTGAACCCCAAGGAGGGCTGAGTTACACCACACTAAGTACGTGGGTGCCCGCGCTTCTGGTCACTTCCCCACAGGAAACCTAATTGCAGCCTGAGCCCCATGCACCTTCCTGCCTGGGGGAGGCTCGTAGGCTGCTGCGTTGGATGAGTAGACCACTGCAGCATTCCTGCCCATGCCTGCCACTGCTGCCTTCTCCAAGAATGATTTCGGTTATTATTTCATATGGTTTCGAAACCAGGAGAGATCGTTTGCTCAGTTTTGCATAACAACCATTAAATCTGTCATTCAGTTTGCAGTTTAGCTTTGCTTGTGGACCCTTCTGTCCTTGCCTGCTGCAGCCATCCAGGCGCTCAGGAAGCATCGCCTTTCTTCTCCCAGCCGTTGGAGTGGGGGGTTGGGTGGGGGGGAGCCCAGTAGTTGGGCTTCCTTAAATGCAAGCAGATGGAAGCAAGCAGGAGTGTGGAGGCAATTAGAGGATTTCTTCCTCCGAGCAGTGCGGGTTTGCTCTCTTTGGGTGTGTGGCTGTTCTTGCTCATTTTTATTTTCCGTTTGGGTTTTGTCAGGTTGTCAGCTTTTTTTTTCAGGCTGTATTTTTGCTTCTGGTTGCAGGAGTGTGCAAAATGAGGTGACTTGGCTGATTATTGTATGGAATCGAACTTTCCACATCGAGGTACGGATGGTACGGATGGATGATGATGATGGCACTTCATAGTTGTAAAACATCCTGCAGTTTAAAGAGTGTTTTCACATACATCGCCGTCTCATTTGGTCTGGACAGAAGCTGAAAAAAAAAAAAAATATGAAGGCTCTACTCACTCTGCTGGAGTCAGAGTTTTTCCTTGTCTTTACACCATCTCTGTAGTCAAACCTCAAAGGAGAGAGTAAAACAATGGAAACTATAGCCTTCTGCTTTGTTCCTTTTCTCTTTCTAGTTTCAGTCCATCAGTTTAGTATTTTACAAGCACTTCATGAGCACACTACTAGATTCTCTGGTGGTATTTAAATAATTGTAGCGGGCAACCTTTGCCGTCATGGAGCTTCCAATCTAATTGGGGACACACCTCCAACTGTGACTTTAAGTAACAGCACACAGAAGGTACTCAGAAACTAGGTGATGAATGAGTGGGTGAATGAATGGATGGGTAACGTTAATACACCAAAGTCCTGAAAGCAAGGAGAAGAGCTAGGGAGGAGCTGAAAGGTGCACAGCCTTCAGTGGGAACAGGTACAGAGGCTGCAGCACCCGCAAGTGCCTGGGTGCCTGAGAGCCAGAAGGCAAGAGGACCAGGCGCCCTCGTGGATTGTCTGCATTAGTGACATCTGTCAGTGCAGCTAAATGAGATCTGAAGGTATTAAAGGAAACCATATACATATAGGCTGAGAAGTGTAAGGAAAATGTCTCTCTCTCTCTCTCTCTCTCTCTCTCTCTCTCTCTCTCTCTCAAAGATGGGATAAGCAGAAAGAGGGAGGGAAGAAGGCAGACAGATTGAAAAAGAGAGATAGCTCATAAAACTATAAAACTGTTATTGGGAGAAGTGCCAGCAAAGTCTGTCTCTGGATTTGAGAACCTGCTATGTTGCAGCCCTGTACTAAGAGCTGGAAGAAGGCAATGGAGAGAATCAAAGAGATACAAGACTTGGTGTCAACCCTTTAGAGACCCTGCCTTGCACAGGAAACACTGAAATAATTGAATGACCCCCCTCCCCCTTCATATGTCAAGTGCCAGGGGATAAGCCGAGGAATTGAGAGTCAGGGAGACCAATCGGAGCCTGAGGAGCTAAGAGGAAGGCTTCTGGAGGGTAAGACTGGCATGAGGTGAAATGTGGGAAGTACATGGATGAAATGTGGGAAGTACATGGACAGTTTGTGGAGATATATTCCATCCTGGGTAGAGATCGTGTTGGGGCAATGGGAGATTGATGGAAGAGGTGTGGGAGCCCTGGTGTGGAAGGCTTAGAAAGCAAGCTAGAGAGCTAGAGGAAGTTGCTGAGCAGGGAAGTGATTTTATGGAGGTAGTAAATGGAACTTTTTGTTCATGCTCAGAGTTCTCTTTAGTGTGCTGCTGCCCCGGATGCCGGGCTGGGGGCTCTGCATTGCTCCTTTGCTGAAGGTATAAGAGTAAGGGAAGGGAAGTAAACCCCTCCTTGGGATGGGCACTGAATCTTTTCAGTGTCTTCTGGGGACACCGATATGCTCCAGACCAAATACTACCACCACTCCAGTGGTTAAACGAGAATAAGAAAAGAATATCCTATAGTATGACTGCCAGTAGGATACTGTTTTTATTGATTGTTTTGGCTGCCATGAAACTGTACTCTGTGAGTGTTTTGGAGCACTCCATAAATTTGTGCTATATACTAGATATTTTCATTATGATTAATTTTTTAAAATAATATACACATTAATACACACCCCCCAGGGTAGAGTACTTAGAAAATACAGAAAAGCACAAAAGACAAAACAAAAGTTACCTATTATTCTATCACTCAGATATAATCGCACATGTTGTTACTACTTTGGTCAGTGTCCTTTCCCAGTGTGAATTTGGAAGTTTTAAAAAAATGATTTCAAATTGCACTTAATGTCTTATATGTTATTTTTTTAACTTGGCAATATACCATGAATACTTCTCTGTCAATAAATTTATTTTACAATATGATCTTAGTGCTACATCCTATTCCACTACAGGAATCTACCGTAATTTATTTAATCAATCAAATAGGAAACTGGTCTCTTATTTTTGCTCATTTTTGTTGTTTCCAATGAATTAAGTTTTAACCATATTTTTTTTAAAAAATCATACTATAGTATTTTCAGATAATCTTGTTTTCAATGAGTGAATCACCCAGTCACATCTAAATGAATATAGAAAGTTCTCCATGAAGTTCTATCTCATTTTTATTGTCACTTTTTTGAAAATGATAATTAATCAACCCTGAGTGGAAAAGAATTGTACGTGCCATAGTATGCCTTCCTGAGGCTGTTAAAAACAGGAGCAGACCAAGCTCCATGCTGATGGATATACTCGAAAATAGAATAAGAATTTAGGGGTCTCACTTTGATCAGGTGGTTCATAGAATTTAAATGTCGTCCTGTACTTGATTGTAGTGCAATTTCAGCAACAAAAAATTTAACCCTTAGTATTATCTTCATGTAGATAAAGAATCAAGCATTCAGAACTTTCTTTACCCTCTCTCTCTACCGCTTAACAATGTCTCTCTGCAAGACACCTGTCCCCTACCTGATGTGGGACACCATTTAGAGGACTGGTTCCTGCTGACTTTATTAAAAGCTGAGTAGAAGAAAAGATGTCAACCTTACTTGTCTTTTGAGGCAGAGTTTGGTTTTCAGAGGCCTGGAACTTCCTGTTTGTGTTTTATTTCCAGTAAAATGTGTGATTCACTACAGTTCAAGGTAACTCCATTATCTCAGTTTTTTTTTAGTGGAATTTTTCTGTGGAAACCATAGAATAGAGAGGAACCCTCTTAGGTCTCCCAAAAAATATTGATTTCTGCCTCCTAGAGTCTGTATTATCATTTAGGCTAATTGTTTTTCCTAATTATTTTTTATCCTATGCTTATCTGGGTGAGATATGTGTTGAAGAGCAAGAGATGAAGAAAAAGAAGCATAATGTTCTATTTTTCTTAATTACTTTGTCTAACTGCCGCTGGTGCATGAGAACACGGGTTTTGATGTTGAACTAATACTTGGCAGTTTGCTAAAGCCTCTTATCAATTCTAATAATTTATCTGTATTTCTCTTAGGTTTTCTGTATAACCAATCATATGTAAAAATAATTATGTTTTAGTTCTTCCTTTTCAACCATTTATCTTTGATTTATTTACTTTTCTTGTCCTACCACTCTGGCTGGAACCTGCAGTACAGTATTAAAAAGAAGTAGGAGAGCACACCACCTTGGCCTGTTCCTGATTTAAAGGAAAGGCAGTTAACATTTAACCACTGAGTATGATGTTTACTACTGGCTTTTAGTAAATACTTTTGATTAGGTCAAAAATGTTCCCTTCTGATCCTAGTTTGCTATGAATTCCGATTTTTTTAATCACAAGTGTTAAATTTTATCTGATGCTTTTTCTGCGTCTATTAATAAGAATGTAGGGTTTGTTTAGTTTTTTTAATCTGAGAGTGAGGCAATTATTGTCATCAGTTTTCTGCAGTTAAACCATTCTTACATTATTGGTAAAAATACAAATTAGCCATGATATATTTTATGAATCGTTGGATTCAAATTTCGTTTACTAAATTTGTTTAGGATTTTTGTGTTTGTATTTATATTCAAGATTGGCCTATAATTTTCTTTTTTCCTACTGTCCTTGTCTGATTTTGGTGCCAAGGTTATTTATAATAGTGCTTTTCCATTTTGCATATCTGAAACTTGCCTCTTTTTTCTCTTAAACCATCCGAACCTGGTGTTTATTGGTTTTGTTTTCTTTGATGGAGGGATGAGTAGGTTTTAACTGATGAATCAACTTCTTTAATGGTTTTCAGAATATTCAGATTTCTTTCCTCTTGTTTCAGTAATAAATTGTATTTTTCTATGAAGTTCTTCATTAAAAATTTAAAATATGGCACACAATTGTTTATAATATGCTTTTATTTTTTAATCTCTGCTAAATCTGTGATTATGTTCTCTCTTTCATTCCTAATATTATTATGAGTACCTTTTCTGTATTTTACTTGATCAATTTTGGTGATTTGTCTATTTTACTAATCTTTCGAAATAAACAGCTTTTCCTTTGTTAATCTTCTCCAGTGTATATGTTTTCTGATTTTATTAATCACTCCTCTTTATTATGTTCTTCTTTCAATTAATTGGCTTTACTTTTGTTCACTTTCTTACTTCTTGAGTACTCATTGATTAATTGATTTTCTTTTCTTTTTTTCTTCCTTAGGATAAGACTTAAGTATTTTTCTCTAAGGACAACTTTAGCAGTCTCTGACAAGTTCTAATATGGAATAGTTTCATCTTCACTCAGTTCTAAGAATGTTTTAATTATTATAATTATTTCTTTTTGGATTCATTAGTTAGTAGCAGTAGGATTTTAAATTCTGAAACAAATGATTTTATAGTAATCATTTTGTTTTGGAGTCTAACTTAAAAATTTTATTGTTGTCAGAGAATGCTGTTGGTATAATACCAGTTTCACAAAATGTATTGAGACTTGGTTCATGGCCTAATATGTGATCAGTTTTTTTTTTTAAACATTCCATGAATTTTTTTAAATGCACATTTTTTGATGGGGGCTCGGGAGAGAGGGTTCTAAATATACCCATTAGATTAAACCTCTTATTATGTTGTTCACATCTTTTATACACTTAATAATCTATCAGTCACAAGAGAGGTATTTTTAAAACCTCTCACTATCTTTGTCACTTTGTCTTTATAATTCTGATGATTTGCTTTCTACCTGGCTATATCCACTTCCTAGGAAGGGTGTTGAAGAACTTTTCACTGGCATTGTCCTCTTTCCCTCAAAAGGAGATTCCTCCCTTTGGCATCTAAGGAATCCAGTTTCTCAGAAACCCTGGCCCCAAGGCTTTCATCTTCAGATTACCTTGTTAGCCAACACTAAGGGCTATTTAAAATAAAAATTAAAAAAAATATGTATCATAAAATCAGAGCTACTATGCTTGAAAGAGCCTTAAAGTTCATCTAGTCCCACCAGTATCTGTTCATCTAAATTCTGCTAGAACATCTCTAGCGTCAAGAGATTTTCTACACTCTTTGGGAAGTTCTCATTATTAAAATGAGTTGTAAGAAAATATTCTTCAATATAACCATCCATCGGTTTGTTTTAAAGACTGCGTAAAATGCCTTCTTCTCTAGGGAAAACAATTTTCAGTTTTTGTATTAGTTTTTCCCAACACAATTCCGGGTCCTTTTAATATCCTGATTGCTGTTTACTGAACAAGTTCTAGATTCTATATAGTTATGATTTGAGAGACTTTCAAATTATGCACACACATATGCATATGGGTATGTGTATGTATGTATATGTTTTAAGGAATATTTTATTAAGGAAGCCTGAAGCCCCTCAGGAAAATATCCTATATTGAGGCTAAAATCTATCATGTAATGATTTCTCTCTCTCGAGGGAAGCAATTGAGATGAGAGACTATAACATGCCTATCGTTTTTAAGCATGTACACCGAGATCCAGGTGATCCTTTTCCTGAAGATCAACAGCACACAGCATGAGGGATAAGAAAAATGCATAGCAACAAATTTCCTGTTTAAAAAAAATCCGACTTTGTTTAGAAATTAGACCAGCTTGCTTTCTGTTTCTAATAGAGAATAGGGAAAAACTTGTCCTTTATTTGCTGACATAAAGTGTTAGTTGAAAGTTCTAGAGTACACAATTCATACACCGAGGGAAGGTAGTGTTGTGCTTGCTGGGAGTTTGCTTTAAGTCATAGGCATTCCACCCCATCCTCATAATCCTCTCCAACCATCAAGAAAGAAACCCCAGCTCGGGACCCAGAACAATTTGGACTCTTAAAGAGTCCCACCTTCAGACAGACAATGCGAGTAGTATCTTAATATTACTTAGTATTGTGTTTAGTAAGGAATGGAGGATCAGCCCTTTAAACTGGTCTCTGTCTCTTGGTACCTAAAATTTCATTATCATTGCAACTTTAAAAACTTGGAGTTCAGACTTGCTAAGAATGGGTAAGTGCAGCCTCTGGTTTGGCAGCTCCTTAACTATAATCTGACAACCTCCCTAGGTCAACCTAATTTAGGAGAAGACTGCTATGATAACCAGCAGTTAATCTGAGCTAGGTTTGTATAGCAGCTTTACCCAACACATTTATATCAAAAGCACCCATGTTTCTAAGTGTTTCTGGAGCCCCAACTTAAGTGAGGCGAGACCTAATGCTATATTTCTTTAAATACCATTAGGTAGCACTTGCTTTTAAGCAGCCAGGTAAAACATTTGATTCAAATTGAAATTACTTTCAGCTAACACACCTCCCCGCCCGCCCCCCAATCTTTTTCACACATGCTGCTGCTAAACCACATGTCCCCCATCCTGCACTATGCAATAGTTTTTATTCAGGCCCTCACATTTCCCTTCACTAACTTTATCATCTCGGTTCTGGCCTATTTCTCTAGCCTATCGAGATATTTTTATATCTTGAGATTGTCACCTACAACATTTCTTATCCCTCCAAAAGTTTGTTGCATCCAAACTTTTTATCAAGCGAATTTTCCATATCGTCATCTAAGACGTTGGCAAAGTTGTTGTAGAGCTCAGAGCCCCATTTTATGCCCCTAGAGGTCATCTTCTAGGTGGACATGGACTCACTGATCAGCCCCATTTCAACATTATTAACCTCCTTGGCTTGATATCCAGCCTACATTTTCCTATTTTATTCCCAAAGGATTGTGAGAGGCCTTTTTGGGATGATGCCTGGCTAAAGTACACAAAGGACTATATTTCTCTGATTCCTGTCACAATAGAAAGTGGGCTAACTGCCCCTCCGCTGAAAGCACTCTGTTTGGGGGATCAGAGCAAATTCTGAAACATTGTAGTAACATTACCCAGATTTGGCCTTTTTTCCCATCAAGCACTCCTTGACAGACACTTTTTCCATAAGATCAGTTCTTTTCATAAGACCAAGTAATGATGAGATTTCAAATACAGAAATGGAATTGAATTTTACCCAATGCTATATTTATGCCTGTTTTATAGGCATTCAGTTTAACAATTTTCCTCACTTATAGTAAACTATCAAATACTAGAATGTGATCAACTAAGTCCCCCAGTCCCATTGCACCAGTCAATAGCCCTGTCCATCCCTCCTTTTCACCTTCGCCATCACCTCCTTAAATCAAGGTTCATGAACACTGGCTTGGACTGTTTCCTAGTGTGCGTCCCTCTTCTAGGTGCTCCTTCAGCTGAGCCATTTTGCTTAGAGCTACCAGACTAAGTCACTCTTGCTCAAGACTCTTCAGGGATGACCTGCCATACTCCAAATTGAATAAGTCCAGTCCTGCTCTGTTGGCTTCCAGTCTGCTCAGAGCAGCCACCCTCCCATTCCCCAGACAGTATGCTACTTAGTGGATTAATCACTCTTCCTTAAACACTCCCCTTGCCTCCCTGATGCCCATCTTTGTTCCGAATGTTCCTGGGGGCAGGAATGTCCCAATGCGTTTCTAGATTTAGAAATCTTGCTCCTCTCTGAAGCGATAAACTAAATGCTTTTCCTCAATGAAGCCTTGACTGATTCCTCTATTGGAAGTTATTCCTTCCTCCAATATGCTCCTGTTGGTACTGCATGACTTCCAAGTGGCGGATGTCCTGTGTAGAATTATTTCTGTACTTCCTTTATCAAAAGCTGTTCTAGTACTGGCACAACAGTTTATTCACCTTATGAGCTCACCAAGTTTAGGCACCTACTAGATAGTCAGGTGGATGGAAGCCTGGCTGGCTGGCTGGCTGGCTGGCGGGCTTGCATTGAGATTCAAGAGAAGATAGATAATTTGCCATGTTCACAAAGCTCTGTCTAATAGAATCAATAACAGAGTCAGTTCTCAAATTCAGTAATAAGATATTTGTCCAGCACTGCACTATATTATATTTCATGGTTTTGCTTTGATTTTTTTCATGAAAGTATTAGTAATAAACATCCAGTTTTATGAATTAGACCAAAAGTCTCCTATGTGATGGTTTGCTATGTTAAAAATGTATTACCCCTTAATTTTGCATACCTGAGAATATAAATTTGGGGAAAAGGTGTGATGGGCTTTTCCTACCATATTCTTCAAGCTTCAGAAATCTTTTGAAAGGAGACATTGAATGTTTGTCCCACATAATTTAAAATGTCTATTAATACCTTAGTAACCTTGGTCTTTTCAAATCTGAAAATCACAATTCTCTTAATAGAAGAATGCACTTGGGTTGTACTGTCAGCAGTTTTTTGTTTGGTTTTTTGTTTTATTTATTTTGAGTGAGGGGTGGGCTAGGGATCTGATGTTTAAAATAGAGTTATTAAGCCCCAGGATGAAATAGTTACCCCACTTAGAGACTGGTGGGTCTGGCTTTCTCAGGCTACAGTTTAACAAAGGCACGATGTTGTCAACCTGAGCTAGGGCTGATTTGCCTCATTTGAATCTGAAAGGGAGCCCACATCCTTCCTGTTGCCACTCAAAGATGCTGAAAAGAATTCACAGAGAAAACAGATGGGCTAATATGTGTTATGTTTCCCAGACGTCCAGTCCCTGTGTCCCCAAAACAGTGTAATAATTGGGAATGAGGTTGAACAGGAGAACAAAGGAATAAAAGTGTAAAATGCTCAAGAAAAACTAGCCAGAAGCAATTCTTTTTAATCTGCTTCTCAGTATTTTTCCAAATGTGGGACTGTAGATAATGGAAAAGAGAAAGAAATGCAGGATCATTTTTATCTTGCACAATAGACCTACAGAGACTTGCTTTCATTCATGGGTTGACCAACTCTTACTCTACCAATTTCAAAAGTGAGGGAGGCCAGTCTATCCTTTTTTTGTTCTGTGACGTTGGTGCTCCTTTCTTGCTTTAAAAAAAAAAAAATCCCCGAAAGTATGGAATGGCTGAAGCACACGCCATTTGTTTCAGCAATTCAGTCAGAATTTCCAACTTGCTTTCAATGTTAGTTTTAAAAAAATGATGTGAATTTCATGGCATTATATGGATAGATTGGCTAAAAAAGAAAGAAAGGAAGAAAGGAAAGGAGAGAGGCAGAAGAGAAGAAGAGAAAAGCCTGCATGCCTAACATTTCTTTTCTCACCAAATATTTCTTGGGTTACCTCTTGGGTAACCTCTAGTACAAGCAAGTCTTATCAGTGTTAGTGATGTGGTCATGTTACAGAAAGTCGCAGTCGAAGGAATTTGGAGCCATATAAATAAAGCAAGGACTGCTTCAAAATAGACAAGTATATTAGCAGCAGTTGAACATACTTTCGCTACACGGTTAGAAGTTAAAGATGTTAGATTTAATTTAGGTATAACAGGGATACTCTACAGAAATGGGGATGTAAAATATGAGATTCTTCCCAAAGGAAATCTCATAGTATTTCTGGAGGTCTTATAATAAGGAAGATTACCATTTTCTGGTATGGGCATTCATCCCTACACTTGCTTAATTCCAAATTTGTTCCCACTTATAGATTTTAAGCACATATTTATTTAAAGTATTATGGGGTCATGAATGCTATTTATCTTGTACTGAAACTTTGCCCTATTCACTATAATTGAGTTATCTCTTAAAATTTTTACTTTTTAAGGAAAAACTCTGGAATCACATCGAAAGTGTATAATTTGCCTGGGAGATATAGAGTAACTTTCAGCAGATAATTAGATGCTTTGAAAATAAAGAAACAAGCTAGAACCTAAACTAAAAGAATGACTGGTTCTGTTCTCCCTCCCTCAGGATATTTTAAAACATTTTGGATTCACCTTTTATTAAGTATTCGTTGGTGCATCTAAGTTTTTCCATGTTAGAAGTTAAACCCACTTATTTGGGTTTAACAGAGCGAATGGCATCATTCTTTCTTTAGGGAAGCCCAGTCTGTATATCATAAACATGATTATCATTGCCATTAAGTTTCAGCTGTTACTCCAGAAAAATTTAATCAAAAGTGCACTACATGTGAAGATCAGTGAGTAACATTTGGGGCTCAAAATACTAAGCAAATATGAGAGTATTTTTTTGTTCACTTTCAGCCGCGAGTTATCAGCCCTTACGAATTTGCCACAGACTCATAATGTTAGCACTGGAAGAAATATTCACAGTTATCTGAATCAACCATTGCAGCGGCTAGGACCAGGTAGGGTGGGGGCTTACCTGAGGTCATCAGTGAGTCAGGGCGGAATAGCAGTACATACATTTGCTTTCTGTTAAATCATTTTATTCACTTTTTAGGGAACACATATCACTAGACAGTTTACCACTTTTGATCAAATGCTCCAAATCTTCAACTTGAATTAATCCTTTCAATTACCAAGTATACCAACGCTCTCACTAGATATGTAATGGAAACCACAGATTCAGGCAACACAGGTAATTTTAAACTTTCTAGCGGCCACACTTAAAAAAAAGAAGAAAGAAAGAAACAGATTAAATTAATTTTAATAATATATTTTACTTAAGACAGCATGTCCAAAACATTATCATGTCAACATGCATGACATTTTAAAATTTATTAATAGATATTTTAGGTACTTTTCTTCACACTAAGGCTTTGAAATCTGGTTATATACATCACATTTCAGTTTGGACCAGCTACACGTAGTTAGTGCTTACATATCATACTGGACAGCGAAGTCTATACAGCTGACCAGGCCCAAGCTTTGTGCTAAACCGCAGGCTCCTAACCCATGAAATTGTAAATGTCTCAGTGTCTAGATCACATTTCTTTTAATTTTTGCTTTTAATATGCCATGCTTTTTCGTGAAAATCCAGAGAGCAGTAAGCAAGCCTAAACTGCTGTAAAGTGAGTATATCTGTTGAAAACATGGTCCGGCTCTTGTTAAGGTAGTGTTGCTGTGTGATGTATTGCTCCCGCCTTCCTCGAATTCTGTGAAGTTTCGCATTTCCTTAATGTCAAAAGTTCTCTTACCAGCTGCAGCTGTTTCCTGTGGATAAGGCTCTAAATGGCTTTTATTTATGAGATATCTTGTACTATAACTGCTTTCAGAATGAATATGTATTCCAAAGCCTGTATCCCAAGTCAATCTAACTAACAATCTTGAAGAAATCATTGTTAAACTTTAGCTGTAGCTCTCAACAGTTCTATGTCTCACTTTGACCTAATTATAAAATTTAATGTTAAAATATGTGAAGAGGGAGATCAAAGAAGAGGATCATTTCACTTTCTGTTTGTTCATGCATCACCTTTTACATCTCCCAACACCCACCTCCAGCCAGCTCAGCGAAGGTGACACATGGAATAGTAATGAATGACTGTAGAAGCTGAGGCTATCTTTTATTTTCCTCATCATTGACGTAGGAATAATAATAGCGCCTACCCCCAAAGACTTGTGAGAATGAAACATAAAGCACAGTATCTGACATATAGTTGTACTCAACAAAAATGATAGCTGTTGTTATTATTAACTTTGCAATTGCTTCAGAAAAAATGGATGGATAAAGTAGAGAGCAAGTAAGTGTATCTAGTCTGAAAAATGGAAAGGAAGCCTGCCAGTTTTTTAGGACATTATTCACATGATTCTTGGAACCAAACCAGGCTCCACCCAGAGCTGAGAGTTTTCTGCAATGTGTCTTTAGCATGACTGTGAACCAACATCACTTCCAGTGATAACGGGAATGTTAGAGCCAAAATGACTAGTTCATTTCAAAGGACAGGCAGTGAACAAAGGCAGAGGGAGGAGCTGACCCAAATAATGTGTTTCAAGTCATCAGAGCACGTTCATATCTGATTTTCACAGTGAATTTGGACAGCTGTACAAGAGAAGACAGAGTAAGTGTTTTAGATGGCATTTGGGATCTTTTGTAATGCTTCTTAAAACAATTCCAAAGAGTAAGGAAATAAGAGTTTTTAGGATATAAGACTTGCAAGATAACTCTCTTCCTTCCTTGACATTTGCCTTTTGCCTCTGCTACCCAATAAACCCTCGTAGCTGGAGCTCATTGAAGCTTCCAGGTATCATCTCTTGGTTGAACACAACTAAAATCATGCCAAGTAGTGACTTGGCACTCATAACATAAGTACAGTTCTCTCACTGAAAACTGGTGAGTTCCTAAAATACTTTTGATTCACTTTCTTTCTCTGCTGAACTACGTCAGTCTTTAACTAAAGTGCTGCTTGTGAGAGGAGGTTATTGACATTTAGGAGAAAACACAATATAGACTCTTGGTCTACGTGCAGGCTTCCGTGGACATATTTTCATTTTTTAAGGAATATTATAGTTATCTAAGTTATATGTCTAACTATTCATCCTGAGTACCTAAATTCTCCATAATTTGGCATTTATCTTTTGGGGACCATTTTTCATCTGCTCCTATAATCCAAACATAAGCACTAAGATTATATAATGGTTTCTCTCTTGGTTTTCCTGATTTGCCTGAAATATTAGCCCCTGTTGTTGTTAGAGAGTTCTGACTATGAAGCCTACCCATAAAGTCAGTGACTGACAGCACAGAGAACAATGGGCTACTTCACCTTAATTTGTATGCCCACCCCTTTTCTTTCTTATTTGCTTTGGTAGGTAGTTGCCTATTCTAGCAAAATAGAGAGCCATTAGAAACATACCAAATAGTGGTATATTCATACCATGGAATACTGCTCAGCAATAAAAACTACTATAATAAATAAAACTATAAAAACTACTATAGTACACAACAATAATGTACATTATCATGCATAAATATCAAAAATAAGTAGACGCAAAGAGTACATACTGTACAATTACATTTATATGAAGTCCTAGACCATACAAAACTAATCTATGGTGGTAAAAATCATAACTATGGTTGCCTTGGACAGGATTGACTGCAAAGGGGCCCTGAAGTATCTTTCTAGGGTGATGAAAATGTTCTCTATCTTACTGGGGGCTTAGGTTACACAAGAGTGTGTGTGTGTGTGTATTTGTCAGAACTCATTGAACTTGAGATCTATCTATACATTGTACTGTATGTGAATTATACCTAAACTTAAATAAGAAAGAAACTATGAAGAAAGAAGAGGGAACTGAAAAAAATCCATAATACCTACTAAACCTTCCCAAATTATTAGAAATTCTATTTTTGTTTCTGAGATATTCTTTTCAAAGCCAGCTACCAGGTAGCTTTTTCATCAGCCCTTTTTGTACCAAGTGCATTGTGGGGCAGCATTTTCCTTTTTTTTTTTTTTTTGGACTCTTCCTGGTGCTACAGTACACAAATAGTCAGCCACACCTCAGAAGCCTTCCTTTTCACAAAGATTATCCTAGATTATATGGGAAATTCATGTTTTGTAAGTTGTGCAAAGAAAATGAATTACTCAAAGAATATTTTTTGGTAAGGCATACTTTCATTCCCTAATTTATGGTTGGTTGTTTCAATTTGGAATTTGCAAGAGTGCTCTAGAACCCAGGACTTTTTGTGAAGTGTTCTGTGTTGTGAAATGTAGATGTTTACATTAAATTTGAAATCTGTTATTTACCCTCTCACTCTCTCCCTCCAGGCCATCCTCCCTGCTGTTAAGCAATCTTTCTGAAATACAAGTCTGTTGGGTAACTCTTGCTCAGAAGCCTTGATGGCCTGCTCCCTCTTTCACATTTAGGCTCCTGCCTAACTTTCTGGTTGTCCACCTACACTGTTGGCATTTGTCACACTGAACAAGACCGCTTCCTAGAATGCCCCTTCCTGAACCTACGCCCTGGGAAGAACTGTTCCTCAGCCTGGGGAGCGCTTAGCCCACCGCACTCCTTCCTCAGACCTTTCCACAGGCCAAGCTCAGATGCCTGCCCTCTGAGAACCTGTCCCAGCCTCCTCAGGATAGGAGTGACCCACATGCCTGAGCTCCCCAGAGCAACACGTGTGTGTGTTTATCCAGGAGTGCACACATACAACAGACCCTTTCCATGACCACCTTCAGCAGGTTGCTGGATGCTGTTCAGCTATGGGATGGCATTTTACATCTTTGTGTTCTGTGCACACTGGTACATACATAGTATTGGTCCATAAATGGTACATGGGTGGGTGGGTGGATGGATTCATTCTCTTTTTTATTCATTTAATACTACAGTAGTCTTATTTGTGGGACCTCTGAAGAAGTGACACATAAGAACCAGAACGTTCTGTGACCCTAGCAAAAGCAGACTTGCTAGGACATGTCAGTGTTCTGGTACTGGTCTCTGCTTTCTTGGTCCGAGAGGTAAGAAGAACCTGACAATGCTCTCTTCCTGGGTTGCACTTTCTACCTCTCCTCTGCATGAGGGAATTCCTACCCAGTTCTGAGAAAGAAAACCAGAACATGCCGCTAATAATGTAAACCGGGGCAAGAAAAAAGTGAAAAACAACACAAATACCACCTAACAATAAACTAGCTTTTTACATTTCCTAAATACCTTCACATTTACCACTTTATCTTCACAAAAAAAATCCCATGAATTAAGCAGGGAGAGGATAATTGTCTTAGCAGGCAAATGAGAAAACTGAGGTGAAATCAAGGCCAGATGATTTGCCCAAAGTCACACGTCTGGTTAGTGATAATGCTGAGACCAGAATAGAAGTCCGTGTGCTCCCGCCAAGCTGGGAGATTGTTCAAAAGTCCGAGTTCCCAGGAAAGATCAAATAATTGCTGGAAAAGCACTTCCGATCGCCAACGAAAACAGATCTTTCCAGCTGAGTGCCCTCCCTAAGGCCTGAAGAGTATTATCTGCCAAGTAGCTACTCTTTTGTCTTCTGCATGAACCACCCAAGGCTGAACGCCACTGTGAAATCTGTGAGAATCAAGAGCAGCTACACACTGCAAAAATATACTGGAAACTTATGGATTAAGTAACTGTCCATTTAGATAGAAATTAAAGACTGTCTTTTCTTAAATCCTTGCCAGGACACAGGTGTGGGCGCTAATGCAGATAGAGAGCTTTGTCGTGTGTGTGTGTGTGTGTGTGTATGCGTGCATGTGTGACGAGAGAGCTATTTCTGCTAGTCCGGTGTAATATCTAAAAGCAAACATGTAACAGTAGGATAATGGCTGCTGATCCTGCGTTTGCAGCTGCAGCTGCATCATTCCTCTGGGGAAGGCAAGATGGCTATTCTCCAACTCTTCCTAAAGGGCGAGCATCGAGAACAAAAAGAGAACTTGCTCGTATTTAATACTACACAGTCCAATCTTGTGTCCTGCATTACGTGCCTACCTCAGAATCTGACTACAGAGACAGTTCATCAGCTTTGAGACCCAGGATTTGTTCTACGAGATCATCCAGACCTTCTTTGTTCAATAATAAATAAAATCTCGTTCATTTTATGGGCAGTAAAAGAGCCAGGTCTTTTCAGACATTAACAAATGAGGGACTGTGAATTTGGTCTGCCTTGCTGACTTGCTGAACAGAGAAGACCACAGTCACTTTAAACTTTAGACATATTCTTAATTGTGTTTAAAGCATCATTGGCTTTGATATCAAATTTTAACCACTGTCAGGTACCCATCTTTGGAATCCTCTTGTCTTTTTTTTTTTTTTTTTTAATCCACTCTGCCCTGTTCCCTCTTTCCCACTTATCTTTCTTTCAAGGTCTCCACTGGCCAGTTTTGCTAGCCAAAATGTAGAGACGTTTCACTGGTCACAGTTAGAAAATGAGCTTCTGAAAAAAGAGGCATTAAGGGCCTTTGGAGAGGGCACAGGAAGGGACCAATCATGGGACCTGACTTAGTTGAAGCCCTCATTCCTCTGACTCTATAGCCAAAATTACACAGAAAGTGTTTCATTCTATTTTCATATGAAACCTATTTATGCAGCTGCTTCAAGGATCTGGAATAAAACATATGAGAGAAAATCATGACATGAAATAAGAAATACATAGAAGCAGATAAAGAAAACCACATTTTTTGTTCTTGCTCCTGAAACAACCCATTAATATTTAACCTTGTTCTTAATTTGGAATTCTGGCCAAAACTATGATGTTAAAGGATGTCATCAAGCCCCTTTATAATCTCAATATTTATGGAGCTTCTCAAACTTGGATCGCGTGTGGCCACAATGTAGGACAAATTATAACTCATTAATTGTGTGGATGTTTGTAGGCGTGATAACCCTATCACCGAGACTTCCTTGTCTCTTATTAATTTCCTCCTCAATTAAATAGAAAGAGAGCAATAAGTAGTTTCTAGGTTATTTTTTACCTAACATGGTAAATGATACATTTCCATATTTATAGTTGGCTTTTGGCCTTTAAATTTAAATTTAGTTCTTCAAATAGTGGTACAGTTCTGTTCGGTTAGTAAGTCTCTTAAGTTCTTTTCCCACAGAGCATGTGTGAATTCTTCCCTTTGCCATAAGTTGAGATTGATAAATTCTCTCCCATATATTTCACAGATGACTTGCAATAAACCAGGCATTGACTCAAATCATCTTTTCTCTGTGGTTCTGGGGTTGGAAGTTGCTAAATATCATGTAAATAAATAAATCCTGGCTTCAGTCCCAGAGAAAAGGTTGGATGTTCATATAGGTGCATACACCTTCAATATCATTGGGAGAGTGATATCATATTATTTCTTGGGGGTGTTTGTTTCTATATTTGGAGATGTTGATTTGCCACTCTAAAAGCCACCATTTTTTGTTTTGTTCTGAAGTCTGAAGAATGAGCATGGATCTTAAATAGACATGCATTTGAAATCTGACTCTGTCACTTCCTAGCCATTTGCTCTTAGGCGAATTTCTTTATCTCTCGAGTTTATGTTTTATATAATAAAACAGATTAAACAAACTGTAGGTCATCTGGCACAGTACCTTGTGTAGAGTGGGCTCTCAAAATTGTTTATCCCTAGGGGTTCCCTTTCCTTCTTTTAGGAGGAACTTCTGCAAAGGGGCCTAAAAGTTAGAGTTCTCTATGAATTCTTTGGTCAAAGGTATAGTTTTCATCACTAATATTATTGCAAAAATAATAAGACCTTTCTAAGGGAGCCATGAGAAGCAATGTGGCATAGCCTAGTGGTTCTCAAAGTGTGCCCCCAGGCAAGCGACATCAGAATCATCTGAAAACTTAGAAATGCAGCTTCTCAGGCCCCAGACCCACTGACTTAGAAGACCTTGGAGATGAAGCCCAGGAGCCTGTGTCTTCACAAGCCTTTCAGATGATTCTCACGTGCATAAAGTTTGAGACCCACTAGTATAGCGAACGAAACACTGGACTAGCTTCTTACGTGTTCTGCTGTAGAAACCAGCAGTCATTTCTCCATGCAGGGCCTTGGGTGCCTCATCTCTGAACTGAGAGGTGGGATTGAGCCAAACATTCTCCAAGATGCTTTCCAATTCTGGCCTCTTGTGATCCTAGTTTCAGTCAAGCTATGGTAGCATTTTCTTAGTAACTGTACTCTAAAAAAATAAACAGAGGGAAAACAACTTTGTTTTCATTATTTCAAAGGTAGTGCATTATTGTAGAAAATGGAAATAAGCAAAATGAAGAGACTTAGAAGCATCCAGAATTTCAATATCCAGGGATATTCCTTTACCCTCTGTTCTTCCATTCCTCTTTATTTTTACATGAATGCACATGTATACATCAGTCTATGTGTACGTACATAAGCATCTCCCCACAGGCATTCAGCATCCATAAACCAAGTGTCTGCTCTGTGCCAGACACTGTGGGTACACAGCAAACAGTCATGAAAAGCCCCTGCCCCCATGGAGCTATCTTTCTCGTGGCTGGAGGTAGACAGTAAACAAGAAATTAATATTTAAATGAGATCATTTCTGAGAGTGTTAAGTGCTATGAAGGAAATAAAACAGTAATTTGATACAGTGACACGGCAGTGGCCAACTGAGCATTGATACCAGAAAAAACCTTTCTGCGAAGGTGACATTTGAGCTGAGACCTGAATCCTGGGAAGGAGCCAGCTCTGTGGGTATTTGGGGGAAGAGCATTTCGGGCCCTACCGGCGGCCAGTATGTTTGGGGAAGAGGAAGCACAGGGAGAGCTGTCGAACATGGAGCCAGAAGGATAGGCAGGGTCCTAAGCAAGGATGGCCGTATTGTTTAAACTTATTCTAAATACAATAGGAAACCATTTTAAGACTAGAAATAACTTTTTTTAAAAGATTACTCTGATTGCCATGTAGAGAATGGATTATGAGGGCAAGAATGAACACAGGAAAAATAGGATCATATTTCCACCCAGTGTTTTATCATTTGCATATTTCCCTTGACTTTCTCATAAACTTCTTTCAGGATTATTAATATTCTGGCACATTATCATTTTTAATGGCTTTATAGGAATCAGGTATATCATATTTTATTAATCCCCTGTCCAATTTCTGTTATTATGAATAACACTGAAATGACTGTTGTTATATCTTTATATGCATCCTTGTTGTTTCCTTAGGATAATTCTTAGAAGTGGAAGTCCTTGGCAGGATATATTTGAAGACTTTTTCTTAAATCTATTAGTTGATTTCATCTATAATTCTATAACTAGGCATTCTCCAGTCATTTAATACCTTTATGTGATCGACTTTTATTAGCATGGGACCAGAGGGAAGCAACTGAGGCATTTTCCTGGGGTACATAATTTAAGGGCACCACAAAAAACTCAGTAATCAATATAAATAATATCTTAATGCTATCTTTTTTATCCTGACTATTGAGCTTTTTGGCATCTCTTTATATTTTGCTCCCAGAGCAAGTGCCTCACTCACTTTATTCTAGGCCTGGCCCTGGCACTTTTATACAGGAAAAACATAAGTAATGATTTGTCTTCGGGTTTGAGTCTGGTTTTTACTTATCCTTAATGATATATAGAATTACATAATGAACTTAATTGTTACC
>NW_011888882.1:4456986-4465068 GCF_000151845.1 Pteropus vampyrus
AGCGAACGAAACACTGGACTAGCTTCTTACGTGTTCTGCTGTAGAAACCAGCAGTCATTTCTCCATGCAGGGCCTTGGGTGCCTCATCTCTGAACTGAGAGGTGGGATTGAGCCAAACATTCTCCAAGATGCTTTCCAATTCTGGCCTCTTGTGATCCTAGTTTCAGTCAAGCTATGGTAGCATTTTCTTAGTAACTGTACTCTAAAAAAATAAACAGAGGGAAAACAACTTTGTTTTCATTATTTCAAAGGTAGTGCATTATTGTAGAAAATGGAAATAAGCAAAATGAAGAGACTTAGAAGCATCCAGAATTTCAATATCCAGGGATATTCCTTTACCCTCTGTTCTTCCATTCCTCTTTATTTTTACATGAATGCACATGTATACATCAGTCTATGTGTACGTACATAAGCATCTCCCCACAGGCATTCAGCATCCATAAACCAAGTGTCTGCTCTGTGCCAGACACTGTGGGTACACAGCAAACAGTCATGAAAAGCCCCTGCCCCCATGGAGCTATCTTTCTCGTGGCTGGAGGTAGACAGTAAACAAGAAATTAATATTTAAATGAGATCATTTCTGAGAGTGTTAAGTGCTATGAAGGAAATAAAACAGTAATTTGATACAGTGACACGGCAGTGGCCAACTGAGCATTGATACCAGAAAAAACCTTTCTGCGAAGGTGACATTTGAGCTGAGACCTGAATCCTGGGAAGGAGCCAGCTCTGTGGGTATTTGGGGGAAGAGCATTTCGGGCCCTACCGGCGGCCAGTATGTTTGGGGAAGAGGAAGCACAGGGAGAGCTGTCGAACATGGAGCCAGAAGGATAGGCAGGGTCCTAAGCAAGGATGGCCGTATTGTTTAAACTTATTCTAAATACAATAGGAAACCATTTTAAGACTAGAAATAACTTTTTTTAAAAGATTACTCTGATTGCCATGTAGAGAATGGATTATGAGGGCAAGAATGAACACAGGAAAAATAGGATCATATTTCCACCCAGTGTTTTATCATTTGCATATTTCCCTTGACTTTCTCATAAACTTCTTTCAGGATTATTAATATTCTGGCACATTATCATTTTTAATGGCTTTATAGGAATCAGGTATATCATATTTTATTAATCCCCTGTCCAATTTCTGTTATTATGAATAACACTGAAATGACTGTTGTTATATCTTTATATGCATCCTTGTTGTTTCCTTAGGATAATTCTTAGAAGTGGAAGTCCTTGGCAGGATATATTTGAAGACTTTTTCTTAAATCTATTAGTTGATTTCATCTATAATTCTATAACTAGGCATTCTCCAGTCATTTAATACCTTTATGTGATCGACTTTTATTAGCATGGGACCAGAGGGAAGCAACTGAGGCATTTTCCTGGGGTACATAATTTAAGGGCACCACAAAAAACTCAGTAATCAATATAAATAATATCTTAATGCTATCTTTTTTATCCTGACTATTGAGCTTTTTGGTATCTCTTTATATTTTGCTCCCAGAGCAAGTGCCTCACTCACTTTATTCTAGGCCTGGCCCTGGCACTTTTATACAGGAAAAACATAAGTAATGATTTGTCTTCGGGTTTGAGTCTGGTTTTTACTTATCCTTAATGATATATAGAATTACATAATGAACTTAATTGTTACCTACATATTAATGTTGCGTGTTTTCATTATCATCTTCTTTCTCAAGTAATTAGAAAACAGATATGTAATAGGTAATGGGTCCTAGATCCATGTTCCTCACTTAACAGGTTGTAGAGTGCAGTTGTCTGAAGCACCATACTTTTCCCTAACCTCATGAATGGCTGGGATCATGTAGGATGTGCTTCCTGGTCCTGCTCAGCTGACCTGGGGTTATAACTAAGAGGTCTGTATGGCTTCTATGTGGGATTCAGAGGAGCTCGCTGGATGCCAAACTAGCCTACTCTTTCAGTGCTGGCCATTTATTCTCCCCATTCTGCTCAGACTTTTTAATACTCTCTACTTCCTCAGAAAAACTAGAAGACTGAAAGTTAACATGGGAGCTTTTTTTTATTATTATTTATTTAACAGAAAAGAGAAATTGACCACAATCCAAAAGAGAAAACTCAAGTGACCGAATAAGTTTTCAGTTCTATATTTTGGTTTTCTTGTCTGTGCCACCACTTCCAGCAGCTGGTCTCCACCCGGAAGTCAGGAACATTTTAAGCTCCTTTCAGCAAATAATTGAAAACAAAGAAAAAAATCTTTGTATGTTGTAGGAGCCACTACCCTCCCACCTCTCAACCACATGACTTGTGTGTTCATGGCACCATTGACCTTGGATATGCAGACCTCCATCCCATGGCCAGTGTCAACCTCATATTATTCCTGGGGCTGGGCAGCCCATCACACCACAAAGCCAGGGGGCACTGTCAACACTCTGGAGATTTTCCATACTCTACCAGGAAAACTGTCTTTTCTACTGTTATTTTCTCCTTACTGAATCCATGAGCCTATTTGCAGCAAACAAATGAGTACTGGGCATATAGGTCAGTAGGTAGATGGTTAGCAAAAATGATTAGCATCGGAAAAAAGCCACAAGTCCAAAAACTGTTAACCCAAAATGTTGCAAAGCCACATCTCTCCAGATCATCCAGTTTTGGTCAAAGGGTGAGTGTCTAATCTGGCTGGCAGAGTCCCCTGCTATTACCTCAGCACAGGTAAAGGAGAAGGCCCAGGTGACCTTGCTTAGATGATTTTGAGATAGTAGCTGTCCCCAGCATCTAGTGTGCGATTGGATCCAGCACTGGTCTGTGAAGGTCCCAGCGTATCTAGAAGAGGCCCTTTGGCCAGGCGACCTGGGCCCTGTGGGGAACAGTGTAATGGGAGAGGCTGACAATGCTTCATGAAGCCACAGAAGTGATCCGTGAGGAATCAGAATATGGCTATTCTTTATTCTCTTTGATATTCCTGTTCTCATATTATATCAGGCCAAGAGGCCTCTGCCGAAAATGCCAGATGAAGGTGTATTTGAGGAAGTGGTGAAACTAAATATAACCCATTCTGTCCTGAGATCCATGCACTCATCTCTGTTATCAGCCTTCAGAGTAGGGCTTCTGAAAAGTCTGTGCTTGAACATCAGTATTCAGGTGCAAATGAGCTTATTACATGCAGAAATGCTGTCTGATTAGAATGCCTTGGTTGCCCGTGACCCCGTGAAATTAACTCTTTGATGGTGTGATTCAGACTGAGATTTTTAACTCAGGAGTTACACTAAAACCTCCTTTTCTCTCTAAGAGATAAACAACCTTCTATCCCCACCTTCCAGCTATTACATTAAAAAACGTGAGTACCGTATGACTGTTGTGGTTCTTTTTGAAAATTCTAGGCAGTGGATTCTTTCTGGAGTTGAAACCAAATAAAGGTTAGGCAGATATTCAGCTTTCTCCCCTCTTCATTTCCTTTTTTATTTTCTCTTCATTTTTATCACAATAATTCATTTCATTGTCTACTCAGTTAAACTCATTAAATGTTATCCTTAATCCAAGGTGATTAGTTTGGTACCGTGGCTGTATGCCAGCAGTGGCAGACTTGCTGTCTCCTGGGCAGCCAGGAAGTCACTAGATGTCATTTGTACCTGGGATAGAAAGGCCAGTCATGACCTTGAGAGAACCTCCAGGCTCCGGCATGCCTTCTGTCCTCACACACGCATGCCTGTTAAACCTATGGTTTATTGAGCACCTACTGTGTGGCCAGATAATGGTCTAGATGCTATCTACTAATTTGAACCGTATGAAATAGATATTTCCCTTTTTTAGATCAAAGATGGTCAGGTTATCAATAACTTTCTATTAGTAATTAATAATAGAATATGGCGATTCTTATAAAAAGTGGCGTAATTCACATTGTGCAGGGAAGAAACCAGAATAAGTTTAGTCACCTACGCAAAATGTAAACCCTTCTCCTGAGTCATGGCTTTCTCCCCTCTGACACCCTGAGACAATGAGGAGGGATGAGAAGAGGGGAAGAGGAGAGCGATGGAGGGAAACCCACCTCTGAACTAAAAGAGGGAAGTTGAAACCATTAAAAGACAAATCACTCCTGTCTCTTCCCACATGCCCAAATAATGAACCTCCTGGCTGAGGCCTCTCTTGAGACTGGTGGCCGGGCGAGCGGCAGGCAGCTCCAGTGGGGACCACAGCAGTTCCAAGTGAGAGATGGAACCCAGCCGGGGTCCGTGGGAAAGAGGCCTCGTCGTTTGGAGATGGGCTCCGTGTGGCTTCCCTGAAACCCGGTCCGAACTCCATTTGTATTTACATCATATCATCATTTTGATTTCCTCCTAACATAGCATCATCGTCTCCCACACATGTGCACCTTGCTAGAACCCTACATTATGATGATTTAATAATTTAAACTAAACAAATTATCTCCACCCTCAGTACATTACTGGTGCTGAATAATAGAGGAGATTTCAGGTGCCCCGTGGCATCGGTAGAGCTTTTGACCTGGTGAAGATATTTTTAAACTTGAAAGAACAGTATCTACATGGTAATCAGTACTTTGCCCTGGGAATATTTCAGTTTCAAAATAGGAAGATTATTAGAACCGACAAGCAGAGGGAGGCCTTCTAGCCAATTGTGTACTTTCCCCATTTGTTCACTTAGAGATAGGGGAAGAATGGACAGTGGAAGCCATTCTTGACATCAGGAGGAGAAATGAATGGAGGTGAGGGTGACACAGAGCCACCATCACACAACGTCCCTGAACAAGAGCAGACAGAGCAGGAGGAAGGCAGCTTCACACAGGAAGGCAGAAAGCTCTTTTTGCTGCTTTAGAAGAGGTTCATTATCTCACTTCATGTTCATCATCATTTGAAAGTTATTTATTGAAGACCAGGTTGCACCAGGCATTGTACTTGTGTTGGACTCAGTACACCAAGAATCACAAACAAAGATGTCCATGTAAAGGCATGCACAGAGAAGACACGTCGCCTGTGGTTCTTCACCAGGGCTCACCCTTCAGCCTCATCTCCTGAAGCCTCACTTAGATGTTCCCTGTTCTTGGCAGCACCCTGTCAAGGTGGGCACTTCAGGGCTTTGTGTCGAAGATGAGGATGATGATGATATTGCTGACTCCAAGATGAGGTGGGGTTCGAGTGAGGAACACACAAGCTGAACCTCACCCAGGCAACCGGGGGTGACAGAGAAGGAAGAGGAGGAAAGGACAGTGAGCTTTCCCAGATCCTCAGACTAAGCTGTCTTTGTCCAGGGATCAGCACTCCAAGGACAGTCACACAACCATGTGCTTTTCTCCAGGACTCCTACCCAGTGCTCTTTCCTGTGGCTGAAACCACAGGACTTGGGAGCAGTGCATCAGTGGGGTGGGGGGACCCAGCTCCAAACACAGATTTGAGTTGCTATCGTAAGCTTCCAATCCCAGACCCTTGCAGCAGAGTGAGAACCCCACATTGCTAGTGGAGCTATAAAAAATGCAGATTTGGGGCCCTCCCCCAGACCTGCAGGTTCACGTGGGCATGTTTCTTTGGGGTATATGATTAGGAGTGGAATTGCCGCTCACGGGATAGATGAATCTTCATCTTTACTAAATAAGGTAAAATTGTTTTTCCAAAGTAGTTGTAAGAGTTTACATCCCGCCAGCGGCATCTGTGACTTCCGTCGTTTTCACCAGGTCAGCAGGTCCTCGAATAGTGTCATTGCATTCACATTTCATCACAGCGCTGAGGAGATACCGTAAGAACTTCACTCTTGTTTATATTAATTAGCCTATGGTAAAATAGATTTCTTTATAGGTCATCTCACCACAGCTCCTAGAACCTATCAAGGACATTAAATGAGGACTTAACTGTACTTGGGATTGGAATTACAACATAGAAATGAAGGGGAGAGTTTGGGGTAGCTTTTGTTTTGTTTTGTTTTGTTTTGTTTGAAAATGAATGACAGTTTTCTCACCTAGCCTAATAAAAAAAGCACAATGCTGCGGTACCGAAAAAGTGATAAAAGTTGTTTGTTTCTTTGTTTGTTTCGCAATGGGGAAACAGGAGCAAAAGTAAAAAAGAGAAATTTGCTTGAGCTATTATTTTAAAGTGAAGAAGAGTCAAATGTTTGAGGCACAAAAAAATAATGAGAAGAATGGAAGATTAACCAGCAAGTGTGTTAAAGCAGAAACATTTAAAACAGTGGCAGTATGATTAAGAAAAACATCTTAGTAGATTTGGAAAGGCCAGAATTGGTATAAATGATCAATTTGTTCTATAAGAGATACATAGATCTACTAATTTTTAGCAACAGTTTAATTTTAGCAATGGAATCTATGTAGAAAATGCAAATCTTCTACATAGAAGGAAGCTAGGAAACGAACAAGGGGTTTAGAGAGGAGTGTGTTCAGAGAATGTGTATCCATATTAACAATGAAACCTGATGGAAACCAAGGCCATGGAGGCTGGCTATACAAAGGACCATTTTTTTTCACCTGGGCTGATAATCAGCATGTCAGGTCAGCCTTGGTCGAAAAGAATTATGGCAGAGCTGTTGCCTCAGCTCATTCCAAGGATGTACCATTGTTACTCGCTGAGTCAGCTTGGGTTGTAATCAGCCAGAACTGGAACAGCATGTGAAGCCACAGTCAGGTCACCATTACCTGGAGCTCAGCATGAGCGCTGGGGACAGGCCAGTTCTACTTAGTGCTGCGACAAATCGCTGCTGCCCAGAGCTGCTGATTGATGACTGTTGCTGGTGGATGAGCAGGAGTTTCCATTCTCTGACTGTGGTGAGCCTGTTGATGTGAGCAGAGCTGTCATGGCTAAACTATGAGCCATCTTCTGACATTAGCCCAAATAATTTGTAAAGATTACATATTTCATGCAAAACAGGACCAAATAATTTGTAAAGATTACATATTTCATGCAAAACAGATATAACTGCCACTTCTGCGCCATGATAAACTCATTTCTGTTTGACTTGGTGGAATAAATGTCCCACAGTTGGAGGGAGAGGGTGGTGGGGTCCCGTTCACCTTACACTCACCTGCACCTCTGACTCTAGCCCCCTCTTCAGGCTCCTCTCGTAGACATGACAGGACATCACTGTATTGCTGGATATGAGCCCTTTTTAGTGGCAGTTGTCTCTCTCCAGAAGTATCCATTTCTGTTGTTCTCTGTTCTTGTCATGTTTAGGCAGCCATCTACACAGCGGCACGCAAGCCTCTGTCTCCCACTCCTGCCAGCCCCAAAAGATCTTGGGCTTCTTTTTGTGACAGGGCTCTCAGAAAATGTAATTTACATAGTCTGTAGTAAACCACTTCTGCAGCAATATGATTTCAGATCTTTATGCTCGCAGGCAACAAAAGCTACAGCTTCGCTAAGGTTGGGAATGATTTATGAGGTATGAATTATGCACAGACAAGTGGCTAGAATGCATAGAGTGTTTGTCCAGCTGAGGAAGTCACATCTTACTCAGACGCCTCTCTGTCCACCTGCATGCAATCCCTCCTCATTCTTTGCCTCCCTGTCTGGCTCCCCCATGCTTCCCTTTTCTCTTCCCCATTTTAGTATGTGTCTATCAAGACCCAGCTTTACTCGCACTAATACCAAATAAGTATCAGCTGGCTAATGTACAAATGCTTTAGCCTATTAGCACATGGTTAAAAATGTATGTCTTAGATTCAGCCAGGTCTGGGTTAAAATCCAGCCAGACTAGCTGTGAGCCTTAGGCAAGTAACTTGACCTCCTACACTTACCTCTCCTTCTATAAAATAGTGCTGATAAAACTAATACCCAGTTCACAAGGCTGTTGATGGGTCAAAGGAGACAGTTTGCTGATTGAACATAGCAAAATGTCAGATACCATAGTAAGTGCTCAGTAGAACGGACACGTGGTTGTTTATGATCTGGCTTTATTTCCATCCTCCTTCCTAGCTGCACCTATCCATTCCATTAAGCTATAAGTGAGCTCCTTTTGCGCAGGAGCGTGTCTGCTTCACTCTTCGGGCCCAGAGCCTTGCACTATGCCTGGCCCATATTTCAGTGCTCTGTAAATATGGGAGCAAACCAAATAAGCCATGTGGAACCATGCCCTACCACACACCTCTGTGCTC
>NW_011888882.1:4466233-4468477 GCF_000151845.1 Pteropus vampyrus
CTGTGATCAGAGCAGCAGCTGTGCTACACAAGGCCATCCAGAGCCCAGGTTCCTTCTGTCCTTCAGCTCTGCCATTCCCTGTTAGGTTGCCATCCGCTGTCTGTTTGAAGCCAGTTCACCAGCAGCACATTCACTTTTTAGTCCACAAGATGTGAGAGAAAGAATGGAGAGAAACCCATTTCCCTTTGAAGAATCCCGGGGTTGAATATATCACATCCACTCACAACCAGCTGGCCAGAATTAAATGACATGGCCATACCCAGCTACAAGGGAGTCTGAAAAATGGAGTCTTCAGCTACATAGACATAGATAGGCCTTAGTTGTTACTCTGGAAGAAGCAGGGTGGATTTGGTGGGACAGCGAGCAGTCTGCCACACCCTTCACCTGCCTGTATCCCCCCACTGCTCACTTACTCTCAGTGACGTGGATTTGGGCCTCAAGGTTGTGAGGCTGTATTCCTCTAAGCCCAGGACAACCCTGATAACCAGAATCTTGCAAGCTCTCAGGAAAAGGGGACGATAGACTTCTGTGCTGTCATCTTTAAGGAGATAACCTCAAGTTCAACTACTCTGCAGGATAACACTCTTAAAAAAATCATAATCTGACTCATTTGTACGCCAAGGGAAAAGTCACTATTGAATTGCTTTACCATAAGTTTTATAAGCATTAGTGTTTATGAAATATATACTGGTATATAAACCAAGTCTTCTCTTTTTGGATTTGTTAAGAGAAACCCAACTGGATTTCTATCAAGGGCCAAGTAGGTCATCAACAAGTGGTCTGGTCCATGAACATGTGTTCCTCCCACACAAAGAGTCCACTATTTGTCATCTATCTCAAATAGGGTTTTTATATGCTGCTGGAGAAAGCATCACTGCCTTCGGTGGATTCCATGTCCTCTTCCTCCTGCTTATTATCTCCCTCCTTTAATTTCCTTATTTCTCTGCTGGCACTCAGCTTGCGTTCATCAGTGCAGACCTCTTGCGAAATGAAGCAACAACACACAGTCAACTAACACGGGCTCACCAGAGGTAAAGAAAGTAAACTCAGTAGAAGGTGGAGACAGTCCTCACTTCCTTTCAGAGAGGAAGTGGTAGGAGGAGGCTGGCTAGAGTAAGTCGGCCTCTCCGCTCTCCTTGTTCCCATGATCACCATCACTGCCGTTACTTGTCCCAGTAGAAGCCATGGAATTAGAGAGGGGAATGTGTTCCTACAGGCTACTTGATCATCATTCACACCAAAACAGCTGCTGAGAAGCTTTGAAATTCTAAACCACTGCAAGGGTTGCAAAAGTTATGGCTCCTGGTGTTGCTGATCCCTTGCAACCTGAGAAAGTGCCAACATAAAGATCCAGAGGAAGTGGGACTGGGCTTCATGTCATTCTTCAAAGAAAAGATGTCAGCCTTAGCTCCAAAAACACAATGCAAATGGCCTCACAACCAAATTCTCAGGGCATTAGATTTTGACAGGCTCAGACTTCATAACCAGATCATTGATCAATGGAAAGGGAAGATGTGGAGGCCACAACACACACATGAGCTCGAGGGCAAAAAGAAAAAAGTAAAATTTTCTTATTCAAGATGCATTCTGTTTCTTTAAAGGAATGTATCTTCTTGACTGGAACTGGTAAATTAGAGGGAAAAAGAATTCACTGTTTTTTGAAAGGGTGAGGCCACATTTGCAGAATCATCTGGCTAGGAACCTCTACAGAAACTAGAAAGATTGGCAGAGAAGGTTTTGTTCAGCCTTGGAGAGTAAACCTCCTTGGCTCCCATCCTCCTCATTGGCGGGGAGGGGGCACTGGTGATGCTTGCTCAAACAGCTGCTTTGTGCTAATGTGTTTTCTTGTGGGTCTGCCAGGTGACACCCTGACCCTTGGGCCATCAGCCAGTTCAGCCCAGAAAGCCAGTCTCTGCCACTGTGGCCCAGATGTGACACTGACTTTCCTGTTTCTCTTTGCTAGATCATGAATAGAAGCCCATATTTTCGCTTTTATTTATTTATTTTTTCCTCTGGTTATTTTTATAGAACAGGGCCAAGGAGGGTGGGCAGGTGCTTGACTGCATATCAACATCAGGAATAAACATCTTCATTGGATCTTTTCTGTTTCTGAAAATTTTTCAGGTTGCATAAACCAGTGTTGCTTACTATTCTGTGCCCTGCTTGCATTGCCCCAAATTCTAGGGACTGGGAAATTCTAGTCAGAGTCAAAAGTCGAAGCATCAAAATGCCAGGCTGAAGGTC
>NW_011888882.1:4471012-4473908 GCF_000151845.1 Pteropus vampyrus
GATGGAAACCAAGGCCATGGAGGCTGGCTATACAAAGGACCATTTTTTTTCACCTGGGCTGATAATCAGCATGTCAGGTCAGCCTTGGTCGAAAAGAATTATGGCAGAGCTGTTGCCTCAGCTCATTCCAAGGATGTACCATTGTTACTCGCTGAGTCAGCTTGGGTTGTAATCAGCCAGAACTGGAACAGCATGTGAAGCCACAGTCAGGTCACCATTACCTGGAGCTCAGCATGAGCGCTGGGGACAGGCCAGTTCTACTTAGTGCTGCGACAAATCGCTGCTGCCCAGAGCTGCTGATTGATGACTGTTGCTGGTGGATGAGCAGGAGTTTCCATTCTCTGACTGTGGTGAGCCTGTTGATGTGAGCAGAGCTGTCATGGCTAAACTATGAGCCATCTTCTGACATTAGCCCAAATAATTTGTAAAGATTACATATTTCATGCAAAACAGGACCAAATAATTTGTAAAGATTACATATTTCATGCAAAACAGATATAACTGCCACTTCTGCGCCATGATAAACTCATTTCTGTTTGACTTGGTGGAATAAATGTCCCACAGTTGGAGGGAGAGGGTGGTGGGGTCCCGTTCACCTTACACTCACCTGCACCTCTGACTCTAGCCCCCTCTTCAGGCTCCTCTCGTAGACATGACAGGACATCACTGTATTGCTGGATATGAGCCCTTTTTAGTGGCAGTTGTCTCTCTCCAGAAGTATCCATTTCTGTTGTTCTCTGTTCTTGTCATGTTTAGGCAGCCATCTACACAGCGGCACGCAAGCCTCTGTCTCCCACTCCTGCCAGCCCCAAAAGATCTTGGGCTTCTTTTTGTGACAGGGCTCTCAGAAAATGTAATTTACATAGTCTGTAGTAAACCACTTCTGCAGCAATATGATTTCAGATCTTTATGCTCGCAGGCAACAAAAGCTACAGCTTCGCTAAGGTTGGGAATGATTTATGAGGTATGAATTATGCACAGACAAGTGGCTAGAATGCATAGAGTGTTTGTCCAGCTGAGGAAGTCACATCTTACTCAGACGCCTCTCTGTCCACCTGCATGCAATCCCTCCTCATTCTTTGCCTCCCTGTCTGGCTCCCCCATGCTTCCCTTTTCTCTTCCCCATTTTAGTATGTGTCTATCAAGACCCAGCTTTACTCGCACTAATACCAAATAAGTATCAGCTGGCTAATGTACAAATGCTTTAGCCTATTAGCACATGGTTAAAAATGTATGTCTTAGATTCAGCCAGGTCTGGGTTAAAATCCAGCCAGACTAGCTGTGAGCCTTAGGCAAGTAACTTGACCTCCTACACTTACCTCTCCTTCTATAAAATAGTGCTGATAAAACTAATACCCAGTTCACAAGGCTGTTGATGGGTCAAAGGAGACAGTTTGCTGATTGAACATAGCAAAATGTCAGATACCATAGTAAGTGCTCAGTAGAACGGACACGTGGTTGTTTATGATCTGGCTTTATTTCCATCCTCCTTCCTAGCTGCACCTATCCATTCCATTAAGCTATAAGTGAGCTCCTTTTGCGCAGGAGCGTGTCTGCTTCACTCTTCGGGCCCAGAGCCTTGCACTATGCCTGGCCCATATTTCAGTGCTCTGTAAATATGGGAGCAAACCAAATAAGCCATGTGGAACCATGCCCTACCACACACCTCTGTGCTCTCACCTCTCTGCAGTGCCCACCCCATCTTTGCCTGAGCCAATGTCCAGTCACCTTCACAGTTGCTGACCTGGATGAATTTGGGCTCCTTCTGCACTCCTTTCCCAGCCCAATTCATTGATTGACTTGTCTGTCTCCCTTTTAAGTATATATGAGCTTCTCAAGGGTAGTGGCCTTTTTTACTTGACTTTATATCCACAGCCCTTTACACAGGGCCTGTCACTTAATGAGGATCAAAATATGTTTGCTGAATAAAGGCTGGAAGTAGGACCACATGTAAATAAAAGGATGTGTGCAGAGAAACAAGAATGCAAGGGAAATTAAACAGTTGAAAACTGGCAATTTGTTACTATGGTAATATCTGAGTAACTTTTGTTGGGGGGGTAGTTCTTTGTTCTTATTATTGTTTACTTTTTCACTTCCTCATCTCCAACAGCTCAGGAGAACAGCTATACCTAGAAACCCTAGAGAAGGGCCAGAGAGAATCGGAGCCTCCATGTGATGAGGTTTTCGCAAAAAAAGGCAAAGATGGCTAGGAGCAGAGCATGCTTCTCAAAAGGAGGCATGGGGCGGTAAGGGAGAGGATGTGGTTGCATTAGACGTAGACTTGGATCCAGGTCCTACTGACTAGGTAGCCCTGGGCAAGTTACTTAAATTTTATGAGCCCAAGATTGCTTAACTATGATACCCTTTCAAGGTTGTTCTGAGGATTAAGTGAAATATGTGAAGTACAAGCAGAAAATAAGTTCTCAATAAGTGGTAGCTATCGTTATAATTCGTTATTGTTATCCTACTAACCTGCTTTAATTCAAAGTTAACTGTCAGTATCAAAGGAGATCAGACACTCTTATTAGTTCTAGAGGTGGGGGGAAAAATAAGTGACCAACAGAGCTTCCCTTTGACCTCTGTATTAGATTGACTTCCTCGTGTTGGGGCACAGGCTATCTATTATAACCAAAAGACTCCACCTCAGTCCTCCATGCCCCCCAAAAAAACAGTGGCTCACACAAGAAAGATGTTCATGCCTCTCTCATGTTTGGGCCTGTGATCAGAGCAGCAGCTGTGCTACACAAGGCCATCCAGAGCCCAGGTTCCTTCTGTCCTTCAGCTCTGCCATTCCCTGTTAGGTTGCCATCCGCTGTCTGTTTGAAGCCAGTTCACCAGCAGCACATTCACTTTTTAGTCCACAAGATGTGAGAGAAAGAATGGAGAGAAACCCATT
>NW_011888882.1:4476598-4494187 GCF_000151845.1 Pteropus vampyrus
TTCCCTACACACCGCCAGCAAGCATCTTGGTATCTTTCCTGCCAAACAATTTTCTAGCATTTGTTCTATAGTCACAATCATGTGATCCTTCTTAATATAACATGAGCATTTTTCCATGTTACTAACAATTTTCTGTAAACGAGTTTTAATTTTCTGTTTTATTTTATATTATGAGCATGGCTTACAAATTATTTACCCATTGCTCTCTTGTTAAACAATTAGCAAGTTTTCTAATTATAATTCAAATTATAATTGACACTTTACAGACCTCTTCATATGTCATTTTTCAAAAGTATCTCTTTAGCACAGATTCACAGGCAAAGATTGGGCCCATTTTTAAGTTTTGTTTTCTTGTTTTTGTTTTTTTTTTTTTTGATGATATTGCCAAATCAGTTTACGAAGAGGTTATACACTTATTTCTGGTCTTCTATCATCAGTGTATGAAACCCTGCATTCCAAGGGACCTTCATTACTATTGGGCAGACTTTTTAAAATTTGGTTAATTTAGAGGTAAAAGTATCTCACTAATCTAAATTGTGTTTCTTTGATTACTAGTGAAGGTAACATTTTCCCATGTTTTACGAGTTGCTTTTCCTTTCTTTGAATTTCCAATTCACATTATTTTCCATGTGCCTACTCTTAGGGTTTTTCTTATCTATATAAATTCCTTATATATTAAAATATTAACCCAAGAGAATTGAAAACATATGACCACAAAAAAAAGCTTATACGTAAATGTTCATAGCAGCATTATTCGTAATAGCCAAAAAGTAGCAACAACTCAAATGTCTATCAACTGATGATTGGTAAACAACAAGTGTTATATCTGTACAATGGAATATTTTTCAGCCATAAAAAGGAATGAAGTACCAATTCGTGCTACAAAATGAATGGACCTTGAAAACATTATACCAAGTAAAAGAAGCCAGTCACCAAAGGCCACATATTGTATGATTCCATTGGTATGAAATGTCCAGAATAGGCAAATCCACAGAGACAGAAAGTAGATTAGTGGTTGCCAGGGCCTGGATTGAGAAGAGAATGAGAAAGAACTGCTTACTGGGTGCAGGTTTCTTTTTGAGTAATGAAAATGTTCTGGAATTAGATAGTGGTAATGGTTCCCATTGTAAGTATATTAAAAACCACTGAACTATATACTTTAAGAGAGTGAATATTATGGCATATGAATTATATCTCAATAAAAATGAAATAAGATAAAATGTTACAATACTAACCACAAAGAACTTTCGTATGATCCAAAAAGAGGTGGGGGAAAGCCTACCTGAAAAACTTAACAACCCGTGCTCTAAGTTTTCCTGAACCCTTCGGCGTGGACAGTTAAAACAGATCCTTATTTTTATCTCCATTTCACTTTTATCTTTACCCTAAGATCCAAGTGAAGTGAATGCAAGACGAAAAGGTTCTTTTCTCCTTTGGGAGCCTTGCCACAGTTTGGTGTTAAAACCTCATTTGGCCATTCGGGTTTGAGAATCGTTCCAGCATTTAGCTGACTGCAGTGTTAATCTCACCACTGGCCTCTAACGCTTCGGTTTCTTTTCATTAAGTGTTTTTCAGTCTCTAGGCATTTGGGGAATGGGAGGTGACACAGAAGGGAAAGAGGACATGCTACAGGGCTGTGAGCTGCGGCTTCTCAGCTGAGGGGTCATTTGAACAAGACAAGCCAGAGAGGAGACGCAAAAAAAAAATTCTAGTTGCCGGGAATATGGCTTTTTCTTAAAGTAATGCAACATTTTACAAGTGATTTGTATTAGTTCACTTCCCTTGCTGAGCGATGTAGAACAAGATCCATCCTCCTCACCCTTCAGTTGTGCATAAATGATCAGACGGGTCCAACTCCACCTCTTATTATTTCTGGAGCAAAGCTTTGGTTTGATTTTCAAATAGGTTTCGTTCTCCCTTTGTGGCTGTGGCCACTGCCTGCACTGTATATATTACTGCTTTTATATCAGTCTTCTTACCTCAGGGATACAATGTTTTACCACGTTTTGGTGGAGTGGCGGGGGCTCACCCTCGCAGGACTCCAACTCCAGGAGTAGAAACCTGTTATTTTGTGCTTGGAGGAAGCATTGCATGCATAGCTCAGTTTATGCAGTAAACACGTTCCAGAAAGTTTTGCGTGTAAAGCATATCAGGTTTGAAATGCGTTAGGAAGGCTCACGTTTATACCAAGGAATCCGATGCTGACTCCTTCATGGTGTATATAAATACCCTGCCACATCTAAGAAATATGGAGAAACTAAGGGCTGCTTTAGTGTCGTTGGCTTAAACGTTCTTTAAGATGCCAAACCACATCATGGAAGCTGGTGACTCACCACACCCGGTGTAGTCCCAGTACCCCTACGGAGCTAGTCTCAGGGGCTGAGGTGTGAGTGAATGTGGGGGAGTGAGGCCTAGCACCTAAAATCAGGGCCTTCATTAGTCATGCACATGAAGTAGGATTCTGTAGAATCAGGGGACCTTTCCCACACGTCTCTCCCTCTGCTCCTCCCACCCTCGCAGCCACACCCTTTTGTGGTCTGGCCAGAGTCCATGGGGCAGGAAGCAGCTCCAGTATAGAGGCTCCATGTGCTGGCCGTGGAATCAGTATGTCTGGCTTCAGATCTCATCTCCACCCCTGACTGAGCTGTGGACAAACTCCCAGTGCCTCTGTTCCTCTGTTGTGAAGTGAGGGAAAATAACAATACCTCTGTCTCAGGACTGTCCTGAGAATTTAGTGAGATAGCGTGTTCCAGCACACAGCACAGCGCCTGGCTTGCAGTGAGCCCTCAATTGATATTGGCCATTATTGCCAAGATTGGAGCCTTTATCTCCGTGATGCCCCATCCTACTAAAATATGTGTTAATTTTCTATTGCTTTATAACAAATTACTACATATTTAGCAGCTTAAACAGCACTCATTTATGAACTCACAGCTCTGAGTCTCAAGTGCAGGCCTGGTGTGGCTGGCCTCTCTGCTTACAAAGCTGAACTCAGTGTGTCAGCCGACAGCCTTCTCATCTGGAGTCTAGACTAGGGAAGAATCCATTTCCAGGCTCCTTCAGGTTCCTGACCCAATTCAGCTCCTTGTGGTTGTAGGACTGAGGTTCCTGTTTCTTTTCTGTCGCCAGCTGGGGACTGTTCTCAGCTCCTTGAGGCCAGCCACCTTTCTGGCCATATAACCTACTCTGTCTTCAAAGCCATGGAATGCCTCTCACACTTTGAATCTGCTTCTCCAGAAAAGGCCCAGTCCCTTTCAAGGGCTCACCTTATGAGCTCACATCCACCTAGAATAATCCCTTTGTTAAAGTCAGCTGTACCAAATAAAATACATAATCACAGGAGTGACTGCTCCATCATTCACAAGTCCCAGGGCTTGTACACCAGGGGCAGCACTCTTGGTCACACCTTTGAGTTCTGCCTGTCACACCACCTTTTCAGCAAGGTACATATTTTCATTGAGCAGCCAAGGGAGGCTTTTGCCTTGTTGGCAAAGTGCCATCCCAGCTGTGACCTTTTCCCTGCTTCAGGACCTTGGGGAGTGTTTGTGCTTCCAAGAGTGTCCGGTGGGGTCCTGCTTTTTTTCCAACCTCCCCAGTCATCCAGGGCCCTTCTGTCCTGGCTGTCCCCAGAAGACAGCACTGCCTGCACTCCTTTGTAGGGTGTCAGGACCCAGTGTTCTACAAAGAGGATTGAAAATCATTGTAAGGGATTGAAATGTTAGGAAATTTGGGTAGCAGGTTCTGTGGCCCAACTACCATTGCTGCCAGTGTGATGCTTATTTGTCTCTGAATGTCTTGCTTCCAGCAGTTACATGGGAAAAGGCCAGGCTTCTGTACACTTCAAGGGATTTATTTTATCCATTGAAAATGTAGCAGAACACCTCAGATTGATTCTTGTAGGGGTTTCCAGTTTTATAAGGATCAAGAACCCCCTGCCATGAATCTTCTATCCAGAAGTTAAGTCATTTCTGATGTGTCTCTGCCACATCTTGCTTCATGCTATTACTGTTGACTGAAAAAGGGTGTTTGCTTGTTAAGCTGCCAGTTTTTTCTTATCTCCCAGAGAAGCGGATGAAACTGTGCAGTCAATCTACAATTCAGCTTCAAATTCTTTTTCAGCTGTCCCCATCTCAGTAACTTGTGTTTGGTTCCCTTTCTTGTTCTTTTACTTTAATTTTGATACCTGCCCAGGTAAAGTGGAGACCAGCTAAAAGAATAGTGAATGATAGCACCAGGTAACGTGCCACAGCAGAGAGTACAGGCCAATATGGCTTTACCCGTCATGCTCAGGCACAAGGATGGTGACTTATGCCCAACGCTGTCACTTTTCCACACCCACCTAGGCTGGTTTCTGAGACAAAAGTGCTTACACTACTAAAATTAAAGTTATTTGTTGTCAGTTTCAACTTTTCTTCTCCTGTTATCCTTCCTCTGCCTGCAAGTTTATATGTCTCAAGAGAAGGTAATTTACTTTTGCAGGGGACGGCCAGTGGCTTCTTTCCATTTTCGCTACCTAACTCTTGCACATACCTGAGATCTCAGAAGTCCTGTGATGTTGTAAGCTGAGCATACAGGCATTGTTTTATTGATTGGCATATGAGAAAACATGAGCACATCTGTATGTGATGGCCATCTAGCAGACCAGACCCTGGTCTCTGGCATCAATGGCATCAGACTCACTGTGAATCAGCAGCCTTTACCCAGAGTAGCAGATAGATTCCAACCTTTTGTCAGCTTAAGTCAAAGGGTATGCAAAGAAGGATTCTGGGACTGCACATGGCATAACACCAGAAAGTACTATGACCAATTGTGTCTGCTATGCTCACAAGAGCAGGGTGTGGCAATCCTTGGATTCTCTCTTTGGTAACTCTTCCCCAAGTTGCTTAATGCTGTTGGCACATATGAGAAGATCCACAGGACTAAGCAAATCAGGTTTTACTTACATAGTAGAAATAGAACCCCTCAATTGGCAGTAGGACCAGTGAAGAGGGAGCTTTGCAGCTACAATCCAGACGCTTTGAACACAGGAATAGGATCCTGTTGATCAAGTGCTTATTCATCAGGTTTTCCAGGCATAGCAACATGCGGAGAATGGTGGTCATGAGTTCATGGTGTATGATTTACTAATCACTTTCAGAATGGCATATTCAGTGTTTCCCAATGCCTCACAGATCTTGAGCAAGTGTATTAGTGCATTATATGTTCATGGTGGACATACAGCATTGGCCATAAAAGCCCCACCACAAAACTGTGCGTAACACAGGGGATTTTTATTGTAACACAAATGCTGAGAACTTTGCCTTGTGGCAGGGAGCCTGAAGTCATATTGAGTTCAACTCATGGAGTGTCTTCTGGCTCTTCCATCAGGAAATGATTAGTCAGACCACCCCAACAGGGAAGGGGAAGAAGACCACAAGTTCTTATGTAAATATTTTCATTATGATTAAACTTTAATGGCTTGAGTGTGCTTTTACTGATTTATTTCAGTTTCTTCATTATTTTCAATGAAGGGAGAAGAGTTAGCAAGATCTGTGCAGCAACATACCTTACTCGAAATTACAAATGCATGAAGTGGCAACAGCTGTCCCTAAGAGAATCGCTTTCCCCAAAATGATTTTGATTGAGTTTTAGTTTTTTGTATTTAATCATTTATCAAATATTTACTGAGCTCCTACTATGTGCCAGGCACTGTTCTGGACGCTAAAGATGTAATAATAAAACAAAGACCAAAAAATAATCCCTGTCTTCAAGGAGCTTACTATTTATTTTCTTCCATTATTTCATAGAATTATAAGTAAGCTCTTACTCATTTATTACAATGGTAATACTTTTTTTAGTGGATTTTGAAAGATTGTGGTTTTTGCTTAGTTTGATTAGATATAGGGTCCTATTTTCAGCAGGGTTCTGATATAGGGTTTTGTTTTGTTTTTCTTGGAGTTGGAAGAATAGTTTGTAATGAGAGTTTTCATTGATTTTAGATTCTTTTCTCTATCACAGGAACAAGCTTCTAGAGAAAAATCAGAGCATTTCATGTCAGCCTTTTAAATAGCCTCCTTTTTACCTAGCATGCCTATTTTCCTAAGGAAGGCATTCTGAATTGCATGCTAATCACATACATATAAGGGAAACAGCTGTTATGCTGTTTCAAAGATATAGATGTAAATTCTTTCCTCTCCATAAATCAGGATTTTTTGACCTTGACACTATTAACATTTGGAGCCTGGTAATTTTTTGTATTTGGAATCTGTCCTGTTCATTGTGGGATGTTTGGCAGCATCTTTGACCTCTACGCACTAGTTGCCAGTAGTACCCCTTATCTAGTTGTGACAACCAAAGATGTCTCCAGACATTGCCTAATATGTCCTTTGGTGAGGGAGCAAAATCACCCCTGGCTGAGGACCACTGGAATAAATGATGTTATTCTATGATTCAGGTCTCACTTCCTTGAAATACAGTAGATCAGTGAAATCCCCGGGGGAAAAAAAAAAAAAAACCCTGGGACAAGAAGTGTCTCCTGTCAGTCTTTTATAGAAGCTTGGAGTGACTTTCCACCATGAAAGAGTTAATAGAAAGTGAACAAGAAGATATTTATCAGCCTTATGAAGCAACACCAACAACAAATGGTGAAATTCCTTCAGTAAATCATGCCTTGGAGATGTTTTGCATTTCCTAGTGGAAACTTGTTAAAATCGCATTCATTTGCCGTAAGTTAGAAAACATGTTGGACACAGTATACTGTAAGTTAATCTCGAATGATTTACAAGTAAATGTGTTCCAGATTTGGTGATCTCAGCTCAAGCAGTAGGCGGCTCATTTCCAAACATTTCCCTTCTCAGGAACTGACATTCAATTCAATAAGTATTTATCGAAACATATAATTTAAGAGGACTTGAGAACAGTCTGATATTGCTTCCGCAACCCCATGCGGCAGAAAAGCAGTGCTCACAACAGAGCCCCCTCCCCACCCCCAAGAGTCTCCATATCTGACGTGGCACTCCCCACTTTGGTTTGCAAGATACTATAGAAAAACTAGCTCTTTCATTCTCCTTCACTGCCTCAAGTCCCTTCCCATCCTGTACCAGCTGTGCCCTTCTCAGTGAATGCATGTAATTACACATGATGATGTCATGTGTTTCTTATTTGGTTCTTTGGTCCCAAGTGGACCGCCCTTCACAGTTTTGCCGGGGACATCCATTGCATGTTCTACCTGCCCCCTGCCAACTTGACAGGGTATTGCAGTCCCTAGCGAGGTCATTTAAGCAACTTACCTTGTATTTCTGAATCGTCTTCACTTCTCACACACACCAGTAGATTCAAAAATGCAAGGCAAACTGCCGATGAAATTCACTGGAAGAAGGATTGGTCTTGATGCAAAGAGAAAGAAAGGGTAAAAGAGAATCATAGTGGGCTTGAGAATCTTCGCTCAATTCAATTGCTCTTTATTGAGCGCCTACTATGGGTCAGGCACTGGCAATATAGCTATGACAAAAATGAACAGGGCTTTGCTTTCCTGGAATTCACAGTCGATTGGGCAACGAAACAAGTGGACCAGCCATGTTTTAATATGGTGCAATTAGGTGCCAATATGCTGGAAATCAAGATGCCACGAGAGCACTTAAGAAGAGCACCACTCCAGCCCGGGGAATCAGAAAAGGCTTTGCAGAGGAAGCAATGTCTTAACTGGAACATGCAGGATGTGTTGTATATCAAAGAGGAGGGGGAAAGAATGTTCAAGGCCATGTTCCAAAGCCTAAAGGAAAGCTGAAAAAACGGAACCTTGGAGGAACTGAGAAGTTCAGCATGTTTGAACAGTACAATGTGAGACAGAAAGAGTGAGAAGTAAACAAGACGAAGCAAATAAGGATGCTTCTCAGGATTCAGACTTGAGCAAGTGAGTCATCGGTAGTGCCATTGACTGAGAGAGGAGCTCAGAAGAAATAGGTTTGGCAGGGGGCAGGTAGAACATGCAATGGGTGTCCCCAGCAAAACTGTGAAGGGCGGTCCGCTTGGGACCAAAGAACCAAATAAGAAAAAAAAACGACTCGCATTTTTAATCCACCACTACCTCTAGAACATGGGAATGATTTTTTTTTAAGCGTTTCTAAAAAATGTCAAAAGCTAATGGAAATGTAAAGAGTTAATTAGCAGTTTTCAATGATTTCGTTACAGTAGGCTGTCATGACATCCTACAAATACACTCGGACCTCTTTGTTTCTGTGAGTTTAATTTTTCTCCCAGCAACTATTTCTTCATTGTGATACTTATATATATCTTATTGCTTAAAATTTACCAAATGAGTCCCGGGGAATGGGTGCCCATAAGTGAAGAAGCGCAGCGAGTCATTTAGAAGCTATAGTCTGGCTTTACTAACATACCTCTACCCTCTTTTTAAAATTTCCTTAGCCATGATGAAGGTTTTTATTCTAATATTGCATAGATTTATTTTCTAGAGCATACTTTTTTTTCGAGATGACTAAAGAAAAGCATAATAATAAGTATTATTTGGCTGTTTTCAGACAAGTACGTGATATTACAGAATTTCAAAGGGCGCAGACCTCATTTGAGGAAAATTGCTGTGTGGTGAACATCAACTCTGTGTCGATCCAACCGCCCAGAGCATATGGGGAACAAATGTGATTGTCAAGTTCAGGGCACTGAGGTTGCTTCTAACCATCAACTCGAGCTACTGCTTTTCCTCCCGCCCCTCACAGACCTGAAATATCCAAGGGCAAACCTGATGAATGATCCCTCTTAAATAGTCAAGCAACCCAGCAACTAAGGAGCACCCAAGTTCACGTGCCTCCTTTATGTTTTCGGCAGGAATTTAGATAATGGGCTGTGTGCAATGTAAGGATAAAGAAGCAACAAAACTGACAGAGGAGAGGGATGGCAGCCTGAACCAGAGCTCCGGGTATCGCTATGGCACAGACCCCACTCCTCAGCACTACCCCAGCTTCAGTGTGACCACCATCCCAAACTACAACAACTTCCACGCGGCCGGAGGCCAGGGACTCACCGTCTTTGGGGGTGTGAACTCTTCGTCTCATACTGGGACCTTGCGAACGAGAGGAGGAACAGGTAAGCCCCAGGGGCAGCAGAAGGCTGCGGTGGGGGGAAGCAGCTGCTCTTCATCCTTTTGGCAGTTGAACATTTGTGCTCTGGTCAGCTCCCTTTTACTAAGGATTTAACGTTTAGGTTTTTCATTAGTCTCCACCTAACATCTGTGAGGAGCTGTACAAAATCCAGAGCTTGGAGCACACATCAAAATGCGGGCAACAGCAGTGCAGGGACCCCAAGTTGCTGCTCTCTGCGGGTTCTGCATGGGTTATGAGCCAGAACTTCTCCAGCGGCACTTTAGGCCGGTGGCTCTCAACCTCAGCAGGCTGGCTCAGAATAATTAGGGCAGCTTTTGCAAAATACAGATGCCTGAGCCTCATCCCGGAGCTTTTGAATTGGAAGCTCTCGGACTGGATCTGAGAGTGTATATTTTGAGTTCTCCACACATTAATTCATTCCTTCCTCCCATCTCCAGGTTAACAGCCACTTTACAAGGGTTGCCCCTTCTCCCTCATCTTCCTTATCTTCGGCCTGCCTGTCACTGCTCAGCCTGTGGGGGTCATTTGGCTGCATTATATTGTTGGCCATTCATCATCATTGATTCTCTCTCTGATCTTCCCATCATCTTCCATGTGACTGAGTTGATCAGCCCTCAAGTATTTCCATGTATCTTTTGTATTTTAAAATGGAATCTTATGTATCCTAAGAGATTGTTCTCATTTGTTTTTATGTTTCCTTCTCTTTCCCCCCACAAACTATGTTGGACTGCCATGTGCATTTGCTGACTTAGCTAATACTTTGTAAAATATCTGGCATGCATTCTCAGACATATGTTTTCTGAAACATTTGCAAGTTATCTCATGCATCCAGAGTCTTCCAAATCTCTCAGTGTGTGAATCATCGTAACTATATATTTAACATTATTTGTTCCAAAATTATTTTGTTCATTACAAAAGTTTAAAGAAATACATATTAGCCCTTGTGCTCTCAGCTCATCTGGGAGCCGATGTCTTATATTAGGACCCACTGGGCCTTTTTTACCTGGGGAGTTGGTGCTACTGAGGCCTTAGCAGGGGTTTTCTTCTCTCCGCATGCAACAGGCCAGTGTAGTTATACCCAGGGGACCTGACCCAGAGCGTTGGGCATTACGTCCTTGTGTTATGGTGAATCTAGCTTTCTCTTTAAAGCTAGCTTTGCCTGGGTGAATGAATGCTAGGTACATTTTCTCATCCTTGCTGCCTTCCTGGAAGGAGCCTAGAATGCAGGGAGGGAGGAAGGAAAGAGGTAGTCAGGCTGTCTAGGGAAGTCTCTTGAGAATGCAGGAGAGAAAAAGAAAGAGCCAAATATGCACCCAGAACACACTCCCTGTGCCGGCTGAGTGCTTTGCCAGCCAGACTCTGAATTCTGCTGACACAGCCATTGACCTTGTTCATTCATTCATCAGTGCTGGATATGAATCCCTGTGCCTGCAGGTATCATTCATAAAGCCACTAGAGATGGTCATAAAGCTACTCACCTTGAATGTGTGGGTCTATACTATAGTCAGGGACAACATAAACTATGAACATTAAAACACAGTACCCCAAATAGTGGCAGGTTTTTCTGCTTTCTATTATTTGGCTTTGTTATATTTGCATGCATGTCTTTCTCCCCACCACTGCTTTCAGTGCTTTAAGGCCAGAAACAGTGCCTGTGTGTCCCTGTGACCTCCTTAGACACTTCCTTCCACCCCTAGAAGATAAAAACACCCAGTGAGAACTTGCCGGCTGATGCAGACAAGGGGTGGCGATGTCCATCGCGTGTGTCTTGTCTTCTATACAATGGAGTCTGGGTCTGTTTTTGAATTATGTAATGAAGGGAATCTGTTAATAGAGTATCAAATGAGAATAGGCTCCCACTTTATGCCAGTCTCTTTTCTAACCTTTCAAAGAAATCTAAAGAAAGGAGGACAGTTGCCAAATGAGCCCTGCTTTGCAAAGTCAGACCTTCCAAATGCCAGCTCTCCTATGGGAAGTCCCACTTGAGATGAGTGGAAAGACAAGCCCTGCCTCCATCTCTGGGTCTTGAATAGTCTCACATCTGTTCCCTTGGAACTACCTACACAACAAAATAGCAGCTCGATAAAGAGTAGAATCCATGTTGTGTGTTCTTCAGGCCACATTAGGCACTTTTAAGTGTGTGATCCAAATGAGAAGCCAGAGAGCAGAGAAATGGGACATGTTAGTTGTCAACTGCCACAGAACTTAGAAGTTTTAAAACAATGCTCGTTCACTATCTTACAATTTCTGTGGGTCAGGAATCTAGGAATGACTTAGCTGGTTCCTGTATTTCAGAATCTCTCACAGTCCGGGCTGTAGTCTTCTCTCCGTCCAGCTGAGAAGGATCTGCTGCCAAGCTCATGTGGCCTTGGCAGGACTAGGTTCCCCATTGGGTGTTGGCTAGAGGCCACCTTCTGTGCTTTGTAATGTGGGCCTCTCCAACATGGTAGTTTGCTTCATGAAAGTGTTCAAGCCAAAGCAGTAATAGAACAAGTCTGCTAGGAAGACAGAAGTCACAATCCTTTGAAGCTTAATTACTTAAGGGACATCCTATCACCTTTGCCGTGTTCTATCAGTTAGAAGCAAGTCACTAGGTTCTCTCACACTCAAGGGCGGGAAGGCAGAGGGGAAAGGGGTGGTGTCACACAAAGCATGAATCCAGGAGGTGCATCATTGAGGCTGTCTTAGAACTCTGCCAGCTATGTGGAGGAAGCCTCAGGCCACATGGGACAGTGAATATTCTGTGCCGTTAATAGCAAACTTCTGCAAAGCAAGAAGGGCCTGCGTGGGGAGGAACTGGATGAGGAGAGATGGGGTGGCTATGAGGAAAAGTGAGTATTACAAGTCAGCGCAAAGACAGGTGACTTCAAGGGAGAAGGAGAGAGGGGGTAGGAGAAGGAGTCCCAAAAGCAATTGCAGATGCCAAGGGCGAGACATCTTCTAATTGGGTGAACATTTACGGAGAGGCTCTTCTCAGTCTCTAGGCTGCAGAAGGAGTTTCTCGCTACATTCTAGTTACTATTGTGCCAGGGGAAAGAGTGATCCATCTTACGCCGAACCTAACATGAGCTCCTGAGTGTCAGATAAAGGGTGTCTATAATGGCCGCAGAGCTCTACAAATCTGAGCTATGAGGCTGCTGCTGCCCCTTCACTGTGGACTTATTAATATCTGTCACCTCTTGCGAACTCATTCAAAGATATACAGAGAGAAGTCCTTCAACTCCAGGTTTTAGTCAGATCAAGCAATGTTTCACCTCCAAAGACCAAAGCATAAATTCAGCTCTGTGACTCTGGTTGCACACATTAATTACCATACTGCAAGATTAGCTGCAGATTTCAAGAGTGAGATTTTATTGAAGATTTAATTTCTTGGAATTAATTTCCTCTTGTGTGATAATCTCTCCCCCTTCTGATTTCATTTTGTCAGGAGTGACGCTGTTTGTGGCCCTTTATGATTATGAAGCACGAACGGAAGATGACCTGAGTTTTCACAAAGGAGAGAAATTTCAAATATTGAACAGCTCGTAAGTTTGGAAAAGAGGAGGAAGCACATGTACCTTTCAGACTGGGGAAAAAATCTTGTTCCCAGTCTGCACCTTTTCAGATATCTGAAATGTTGAAAGAACAGTAGCTCAGTTCATTAATTCATAGCATTTTAACTTGAGAAACAATGAGCCAGTGAACCAGTGCAGAATTTTATGGCACTGTCTGTCCAGGGAGCTTTTTGGAGGGTATTATAGTAGCAAAGTCGATGGTTTGGGTTTTGTTATGGGTTTAAAGGTTGCAAAAGCACCAGCATCTGCAAATCTACATTTTCTAGTGATTGGCACAAGGCCTGACTGTCCATGATACCCTTTCTCTGCCTGGAGAGTTTCTTAGCATGTCAGATGCTGCACTAGCTAAACCCTCACGTAAGGCTGGCAACAAGTTCCTTCTGTTTTCAAAACTGCTAAGCATTTCGATCGGTGAAGCCTGTGGAGGCATTTCCCCATAACAAAAATTTGCAAGTGACTGAAAGCTTTGTGAGATGGAAAGAGAAGTGATTTTGCCCACTCAGGAATGACTACAATGCATGCATTTTAAATGTGGCCAGAAGGAACGACAGTTAAACAGGCAATGGGGAAGTTTCAAGGGTGAGAATCACTCACTTTTCAAATACTACATTTCATACCGCCATGAGGAAGAGTAAATGTGGGTCAGATTTCCCTGCAGTTTTTGAATATCACCTCTGTTCAGTTAAGGCAGTGTATACAGACAAGGATCCTCCAGAAAAATCCAGGCTCTAGAGAAAGTGGTGGTGTCCCACACCAGCAAGACAGGCCTTTGTCCCCATACCTCAGCTTTTCCTTGTGAGCACTCCCCAGTGACTCCCCAGAGTGCCCCTCGGGGCTGAGGGCTCCCAGGAAGTTCTCCTGTGCTGCCAGGTCTGGTCGTCCCATCCTCTGCTCCCTGAGCAAACTGGATTTCACAATGGTTGGAGGACCTGAAGCCTGGCCAGGAGCGAGGAGGGCAGGTGAGAGGCAGCCCGGTCCACACAGCCCATCCCAGGGAAGAGGCATGGTCATCATAACAGGGAACTCCCGCAGGCCCTGGAGCCTGCCTCCTTGGAAAGCCGACCCCTTCCCTGGGATGGCCCCATGTCTCAGGATGGTACACTGAGAATGTGCCACCTTCCAATGGCCAGAATGGACTTCCTCCCAGGAGAGGCCAGTAACTCTTCTGAACATCAGAAGACACTGTCTGCATAGCAGCTGCAAGATTCAGGGAATTTTTTTTATTATTATTTTTAATTATTATCATCATTAACTGGGTTATGGATGGGGATTTTTTTTGTCTCGTTTTGTTTTGTTTTTAACTTTTTGTTTAAATGCATGCAGAAAAGTGCATCAATCAAAAGCATGCATGGTGGCAGTCTCACAGTGGTGTAAAATGTGTTTAATGCCACTTAACTATATACTTGAAAGTGGTTAAAATGACAAAGTTTATGTTATGCATATTTTACCACAATTTTTTTAAAGTGTACAGTTGGAGATTTTCACAAACTGAACATGCTGTGCAACCAGCACCCAGATCAGATCAAGAAGATCCCCAAGAGGCCTCCTCTTATAGCCATAGGAATGTTTTAAAAAATAGTAAACAGCTGCCATTTATCGAAGGCTCTTTATATGCAGCCATGTGCTAAGTTGCAAATGTTCTCATTTATTCTTCACAGCAACTGTCTGAGGTTTGTCTCATAGTCATCACTTGACACATGAGGAGCCAGAGGCTCAGGGTTGGAAGTTGCGCAGGTACACAGAGGAACTAGCAGGTGGCAGAGCCAAGGGTGGCATGCAGGATGCATCCCAAGTACAGCATCAGGTTCAGTCTTAGAGAGCCCCAGAGACCCGTCAAAGGGGACTAGTTCCATGAAGGTGGAAGTTTGGCCGGGAGGTGGAAGAAGAGGGAATTGATGATCTCTTGGGATTTATGGTTCCCTATCATTAGTTTGATTCTCAGATGAATGCTTCTTGTCAGAGATTTCCAACTTTGAATTCTGAAATATACTTCATTTCCCCTCCCCATTTTATGTAACATTCTCTCAGTGCCAAGGCTGCTTAAAACTTTTAACCAGTTTCTGAAAAGTAAGACCAAAGGAGAGGTAGGAAATACAATACACAGCACTCTTTCTGCGGGTTTTCTCCACACTGCAGGTGGATCTGTGCACCAGGTGGTAGGGTATTTGGAAAGCCAGTTCATGCCAAAGTCAAATTCATGACTTCTTCCTTTATCGATATGGATAGATCTACAATGGCAACCAACCAAATTTTTTGAGAAACATTCAAGGAAGATCAGATCTATCTCGATCTATATTTTGTAATTTGCATGCATGACCTATAATGTTTTTGCAGAAGGCTTTGAGTCTCTGACCCTGTTCTCTTAGCAGAAAATATTACAAAGGTTTTTTTTTCCTTTAATGTTCTTCCTTCTTGCCAGTGGAATTCCTCATCCTACATGCCATTTAAATACCCTTTCCCAAGGTTATGGGGGAAAAAATGAGGTTTTTGTAACAAATACAATATCCTGAAGTCAAGGGTAATAACAGGGAAGAGAAAATCACAAAGAAAAAACAAAGCAGTAATACAGAACCAGATGGCAGGCGGCTCCTTCCCCTCCCCCAGCCTCTCCCAGCCTGGGCTCTCATCTGCTGAAAGGGGGAAGGATGGGGCTCTATTCTCCCTGGGGCAGCTGCCACACCTCCTAGTGTGTCCTCCCACTCCTTTCCCTGTCAAGAGGCAGAAATGGGAGGCCCCAGGGCTGGCTTTTGTGTTTTAAAGTGTGTCGTGAACCATGTGATAGGCATGTGCACTTGTGCCCAGAGCCAGTGGCACTGCTGCCCCATACCGGGGTGGGGAGCCCTTCACAGACCTGTTGTAAGTGCTCAGTGTAGTATACTCAGACATTATTAAACTCGAACCCATTTTGCAAAATATTTCAATTCATTTGTGTTTATTTCGTATTTTCACAGTTCCTGACCAGTGATTTACCACATAGAAACACAGGGACTCTTCGAAATATAGTAAACAGAATAGAATAGTGGTCATTGTCTAGGGTAGTGACCCCTTTAAAGTTCTTTTCATTGTGATAAGAAGAAATCCTGGTTTAGAACTCCTTCTAAACATTTGATAAAATTGTTACGGAAATGCTGTCTGAAAGTAAGACGGACAGTGCCGAATTTAGAAAGAAAACATTTATAATAAAAATGCTCCACAGCTGGACAGATCAAGGCTGACTTCTGTTTGCAGATGCCACTTCCTGGCTCATCAAGGCTTCTGGCTCCATCGGGGGCTCCCAGCTCTGGAACTACAAGCCCTATGAGCAATTTCATGGATTAAGACCAGGCTCTTCTAACAAGTCTTTAAATTGGAGGAACAGGAGAAGCTGCTATAAAAAGTTAAAACTGTTCAGAGCCCGGGCTTAAATCATATATTTGAATCAGAGCAAGATGACAGTTAAAGAATATCTCACCAACTCTAAGTTAATGAAATATCTGAACTGGAAGAACAGTTTAAAGACATGCAGCTTTAACAATACTAATTACCCACAATCACTCAAGTAAAGCAATAAAAGGCAGCAGAGTAGAGATCCTATTTTCCTAAATCTAGATGAATGATTTGTAGAGTATATTATTTATTTGTAGGTGAATTGGGATTCTAGTGTTTTTAAAAAAAAAATGCTCAAAAGACTTTTTAGATAGATGTTTTGAGTCTGTACTAGCCTCCCCGGGCACAACATGTGAGATTTACTACCTAATATATTGTGTCTTTGTCACATCGTATCTCCTTTGATGAAGAAAGTGACCCTAGGTGGCCTAGAAAAAGAGAAAAGTATTTTATCTTTCTCATGAGTAACTGAAGACTCTTGTGAGATTAATGGAGTCACTTAAGAGAAAAATCATGAATTCCTGATACATGACTTTAGAATGAGCTGATAGTTGGATTCTAAGTGCCAAATCTTAAAGCGCCGAGACCCAAATAGGATAGTTAATATTGGATTTTAAATGGAAATTATTTGATTAATACCAGATCACCTGAATAAGACTGAGCTTGTCTTAACCTGCAACAAAATGTATTGACTTTCTGCCCCAGGTGGCATTACTATGTGCCCCCAAATTGATACTAGACTTTCTTTTTCTGAATTTAAATCAATTAGAACTAACTTGATAAAGTTTATCTTGCATTAAAAAAAAATAATAATAAGCCTCTTCTGCAAGCACTTAATTTTTCCCTCACCATTTTGGAGCATTTCCCAGGTGTGTGTGGGGTGTGGGGGAAAGAAAGAGAGAAGGCAGGAAGATAATGGGTACTGTTATTTTATGATGAAATGTCTCCACCTAGTGGAATTGCAGAGCAGTAAACATTGTCGTCAGTAAAGATGTCTCCAAAACCATTTCCTTAAACACAAGTTTAAAGAAAAAATAAACTTCTGCATGTTCTTAGATGATATACTTACAACTGCAAGAATTTTATTTTTGGAGGACGTAGAAATGAAACCAATACAAACTGTTAAAATATTGACATTTTTAATCTCATGAATCGAAGAGGGATGTGACAGAGGGGCAGCACGGGGTAGATTCCACAGAGCTGGTGACAGTCTCACTCTCAAGGTGGGTAGTGAGTTCACAGGTATTCACATATACACTTGTACATACAAATTATTTCATAATAACAAATATTTTTTATTATGAAATAATTTGTACATACAAATCTGGACATGAACTAAATTTAAGGTTAGTAATAAAGGACTTTCTGGCTATGAGAACACCCTCTTGGTTGACTTATCTGTTTAAATTTGTTTAATAGGGTGAAAAAGGAAAGACTGAAAAATTAAAACATAAGTTTTTGAAATCTTTTGCCAGCACCCTGTTTTCTTATGGACTATTCTGTGGTACTTATACCCACAAATGCACCTAGAGCACTTGTGGGCTTGTCACCAATTGTCTGTGGCTTTCTCAGAT
>NW_011888882.1:4497407-4578664 GCF_000151845.1 Pteropus vampyrus
TGACTAGCAGTTAATTGGCCCAAGGATTTCACTGGTAACAGTTCTGGAAGGTGGTCGATAGGCTGAGGGCGTTCCAGAAGGAACAGTCATTGTTCCTTCCCCTGACTCATGGGAACTCAAGGGCACTTTCAGAGTGAAGAACTGTCGGAGTGGCTTTGTGGTGACCTTAATTTCTGAACTGAAGGAAAATGAACTGGGCCACGATCTCCCAAAGTCCAGAACCTGGCCTCCTCCCTGACGCCCTGGGGGCCTGCCCCTCCTGCTCAGTGGAGGCAGTCTTACTTTACCAAAAAAGGAGTCGAGAAAAGTCAGCCACGAGCCCAACCTTGGGCTCTGATATTTAATTTTGCCCTGGATTTGTTAAAGCTGCAGGGAGGATTAGACTCCACACCTCAGCCAAATCCCCCATTGGATCAGTCTCTTGTCTTTAATTCCTTTGTATTTTCTGTAAGAAGATCTATTTTGTTTCCCACTCTCAAATATTCAGTGGTCCTGAGCTCCTTCTTTCTCCTAGTGAGTGTATTTCGTCATTAGTGAATAAAGGAATTTGTATCGAATTTTTATTTTAGGGCAGATTGGCAAACATCTTTGTGTCCTTTCAGAATAAAAGGTACCGCCAAAATGTAGCATTCTTTTGATTTAACCAGGAATTTACCTGCTATATATTTGTGTTTATAATCGTCAATCTTTTAAATATTTTGTTTCTAAAAAATAAAATAGCATTTAAAAAATAGTACCTGTGGTTTTACATATACAATTATCATTATCTTAAAATACTATTGTTTTAGTGCAATCCATTGTTCTAACAGTTCTCTTTTTATCACTGTCCATGTTTACACTGCATTTTAATTGATACAAACTCAAAAAGTCATATCTCACAAGTAATTGGTGTAATTCTTTTTATACAATCTAATGCTAGGTTAGGATTGTTACACAGTCTGGTGCCTTTAGAAGTCACTGAGGAGCAAGAGACAGTGTCTTTTCTTCAGTGAAGCTCTTTCATTCACAAAAGAATTTGACAGTGAACACATAATAGCTATGTTCAAGTTCAAGTATAATGAATTGAAATTTCATTTTAGAAACTGGATCCTTTCACAGTTAAATATTCTTAAAGTCGTTCCTTTACACAGATTCCAATGGAATGCTCCCAAATTCTCCCTTGGGTTCTTGGAGCACCTGCTGCTCATTCAGCACCTAGTGCTGAAACATTAACTAATTGCTGGGCCATGGTTAGGGCTGGAGACTGCAGAGGGGAGATAAAAGACAAATGACAAAGGTTGTGAGGTGACCTGATGTGATGCCTCCAAAAGTGGCACAGGAATGTCATCACAGGAAGAATATGAACACATCCACAATACCAAGTCGTTTTCAAGGACGTGCTCGTTGACCGTGTGCTGTCACCTGGCCCTGCAGCTGTGCCAGAGCACACGTGCGGCAGATCCCACCCAGGCACTTGGCACATGCCTTTTACTTATCCGAGCTGTCACACCTGCTGAACAGGAAGACAATACAAACAGCATCCAAGGGCAGCACTCATCGCAAATTAGGAGTAGTCTTGACCATCTTTTTCAGAGTTCCTATAGGTAGGAAGTTACTAAATATATCATGTCTTTGTTCTTTACCTATTCTGACTGACTTTTTTTCAAAAAGGCTGATTAATGACCTTTATTTACACTAAGACTGTGTTTTGTTATTTCCCAGGGGTTGTAATTATGCTCAGAAATCCATGGTCTTATAGATGTGCGTGGAAAGGGTCTCCTGTGGTTGCCATTTCAAACAAGGTCTTAGATTTCTCCTTTTGTGCAGGCAGGTGGCAGTTTTAACACAAACTGGTTCTTGACATCTCTGGAGGAAAGGAAAATAGCCCACAATTCAAATATGATTTTTTTTCTAAAGAATGAAAGAGATGGATTAGGGATGGAATCGGGAATAGATTGAAAGGAAACTAGACGAGACTAGGGAAAAATAGATAGGGAACACGTAAGGATGAAATCAGAGGTGAGAATTCATGGACCAAAGAGCCTGCGTGATTCCATTTCTGTAAGTGATTGTTTTGAAATGTTTCGTTTTCTTGATCTCCTTCAAAGGTGGTACTTTGGAAAACTTGGCCGAAAAGATGCTGAGCGACAACTTTTGTCCTTCGGAAACCCAAGAGGTACCTTTCTTATCCGTGAGAGTGAAACCACCAAAGGTAAGATAACAAGCTGAAGAAGTCCGCTTGTCATTCAAATCTGTGGATTAGTCAGAGGGGATGAAAGGCTTATCTCTAATGGACAAGGATTTTTAAATGGCACATATCCTCCCTGCCTTGTGAGCGGAGTCCTAGTTTGTTTTTCCTCCAGGCTCTAGAACTGCAGACAGCTCCAAAAAGACAACAAAAGCGCAAAATCAAGACCTTCCTCTTGAAACGGGGGCTGGGGCAGCTTCACTCCTTCAGGCACACGAGATCATAGAATTTTCAGAAGTCCTTTAGAATTATGAATTTCTGAAACTCTTAGTTCCTTGGCACCAAACATACAGGTTGTTTTTGCATTTATTCTGTATGCGTGTGTGTGTGTGGTTTTTTTCATAACTGAGGACTTTTCATTATTTAATGTCTTATTAGAGCCCACAAAAGGAGGTGGGCCAAGGAAAAGAGTAGTGGCCTTCTAGTTTGATCTTCCAGACACGGGTTATCTGCTCCTATGAAAAGTATTATGAAGCAGAAGTGGGAAGCTCACTTCTAGAGAAACAGTCTTTATGTTTCTCTAGTACATGCTGTCCCTGCGTCCATGATGCTCCGTGTGGGTGATGGAGACTGGGGAAGCAGTGTCAGCCTTGAATGTCTGCGCCTCTCTTCATCTTGTCCCTTGGGGGTCAGGGGGTTATAGGAAAAAATCCGAGAAGCCTTCATTCTCAAGGGTAAAATAATTTTGTTGATAATATTTCCTGACACTTGCAGGAAAGAGGTGCTTTCTTCCCACGTTACTGAGTGGAAGTGTGTGTATGTGTGTGCATGCGCGCATGTATGTGTCTCCTTGATAATTGTTCATCAGAATAGTCAAGTAAATAAGACCTAAAAAATCAAATGAGCACTCCAAGTGATTGGAGCTACTAAGGTTTTGCATATTTACCAGGTGCCTATTCACTTTCTATCCGTGATTGGGATGATATGAAAGGAGACCACGTCAAACATTATAAAATTCGCAAACTCGACAATGGTGGATACTATATTACCACCCGAGCCCAGTTTGAAACACTTCAGCAACTCGTACAACATTACTCAGGTAACTTTAATTCTAACTAAGACTAAGCATTTGGACACTGGAGGAAGCGGGCGGGCACAGAGCAGGAAAGGTGGGGGAACAGATAAAACAAATATATACAAAGTCACCGGTAAAATACAGTTGACCTTTGACCAGCATGACTTTGACCTGTGCAAGTCCACCTCTATGTGGATTTTTGTCAATAAATATGTACAGTACTGTAAATGTATTTTCCTTATAATTTTCTTGATAATATTTCTTTTCTCTAGTTGACTTTGTTATAAGAATACAGTATATAATACACATAACACAAAATATGTATTAATCAACTGTTTATGTCATCAGTTAGGCTTCCAGTCGACAGCAGACTATTAGTAGTTAAGCTTTTGGGAAGTCAAAAGTTATACGTGGATTTTTAACTACATGGGGCTTGGAGCCCCTAACCCCTGTGTTGTTCAAGGATCAACTGTAGTTTCCTTCACTAGCCCCTCATGGTAGGCTTGGCTAAACAAAATCTATTGATGTTTTTCTACCATGCTTATTAGTTCTATCGAAAGATTCTATAACATTCTAGTTTCCCAAGTAGAAAGTAGTAAGTTAAGCTTTAAAGTTATTGTTCCCACTCTCCTGCAGTATATAATTGAGAAACCACCAAAAGGAAGAAGAGCAATCCCTGAGAGAGAACTGTCACATGGGGCCTCCTGTGGGCATTGCTGTGTTTCTACCAGCACCTTGCCCTCACACTGTCATAGAAATGACATACACATGCGCTTTATTTTCATGACTGGATGAATTTTGCAATCCATTTCTCACGTTCTACTTCCCCACCACTACTTCTGCCTTCTAATTAGACTTAGACTTATGTGACAGATCTGTTCCAGCCATTGTTAAACTTTTATACAGTAGATCAGTCTCTGCCCTGACGCCCAAGTGTCACCATTAATGTCTCTTGTTCCTAGAAATATATACTTAGTTATTTAAACCTGGTAGTTTTTTGAGTGACCTATAGATACATTTTATATTGTTCTCCAGAACAATGACAATACCCTAAACAGCACATGATTTGACCTCAACTATTGTTTTACATACATTCATTAAAAAATATGTCTGTATAATTTTCAGCACTAAAAAAAGCAGTCTTTTGAAAATGGCAGTAAGAAACACCTGTCTGTTGATCCTGGGCACTAATAAGCAAATGAAAAAACTAACAGCACTTAGAGTATTTGTTGATTAGGGCATTGGGTAATTTTGGTTTCTGTGGATTCTAATGAAATATTTGGGAGAAATGGAGCCAGATACCTCCCTGAGCTCAAGTGATGTACTCAAAGTGCCTGCATGTTGTTAGGGTTTTTCAAATGCCAAAATATATTTTATTACAGCCAAACATCAGCCAGATCCCCAGGGTTGGGATCATTTAAAAATATTGTGTCAGAATCGGCACCTTAAATAACATAATAAAGCTGGAAGGAGAGAAGAGATATAAAGAGCAACACACATATTTTAACCTCAAAAAAAATTCATCTCAAGTTAGATTTGTTTTTATATTGGCTTTTCCTCTTCCCTCCTTCTTTCACACAATGAAATGCCTTTGAAATATTGACACATAAATAATCTCAGCACCTGATTCTGTCAAAAAGAAAGGAATAAAATGTAACTTATACAGCTGGTTCCTGGAGAAAAGGCAACAACACTACATTTGATTTCCCTGGATCCGAGGGACCCCCAGTGGGGTGTGGCGGGCTCCATCCACCTCACAGCCAGGCTCTCTGCTGCTTTTGTCACTGCCCTGATTCCTTGTTCTTTGTTATCTTTTCTCACCTGACTGATGTTTAACTTGGCATTTAGGCAATTTCCCCTAACCACTGGTCGATTCTAAAGGGCATATTCTTTTTGAAAAAAGAGAGCAAGAAAAGGGAAAAAAAAAAAAAAACCTTCAGATAACCTCACAACGATAACTACTTCTTTCCTCTCTCTTTTTCATAGGAAAAAGAGTTCTTTCACATCCTTGAGTTTCTGCGGATTTTAGTTTTCATTCTTTCTGCTTTCAAATCAGACTCCTAAATTATACATTGGAGATTGTTATAAAGACCTTTTTTGAATGGCAAATATCAAAGAAGCAAGAATATCTGACTGGTAGAATAGAGTCAGTTAAAATGCAAGAGAAATCACTAGAGAAATATGACCTCTTTTTTCCCCTGCCAGGTATAATCTTCGTCCTTACTAGTTTTCAACAGTCTAATGTTCCATAGAAGAATCCTGTACTGAAGTTACGATTTTAAATATATTTATACCGAAGTGTTTCCCCAAACCGTTTTGAAATCAGAGGAGGTATTTTCAGGGTTCCAGAAGACATGTTATTAACACATTGGACAGAAAACATTGTTCTTACTTAGTGAACATAGAAACCAAAACAGTCTATACCTATTTGTATGTATACACTATGCCATGCCTGGGGATATGGAGTAGTCCAAATTTAAAATGTCCTCCATTCTAGCTCCAGTGAACATGTTTCAATGTGTGACATCTAATCTTCCAATTGTGTGTAATTCTCTGCCAATGTAGCACTGTTTGGAACAATGTCATTCACTGCCTGAGTTTGTGCACCTGTAAGTGTTGTTGTTTCATGTGTTCTGCTTTTCTCTCCCTCTCCTGCCGCTGTCCCCACTCCACCAGAGAGAGCCGCAGGTCTCTGCTGCCGCCTAGTAGTTCCCTGTCACAAAGGGATGCCAAGGCTTACCGATCTGTCTGTCAAAACCAAAGATGTCTGGGAAATCCCTCGAGAATCTCTGCAGTTGATCAAGAGACTGGGAAATGGGCAGTTTGGGGAAGTATGGATGGGTATGCTCAGACTCAATTACTCTATTACTAGCTTCCTCATTTGGGGAGTCCCAAACATCAAAGATGGAAGGTGAAAATAAAGACTGTATGACCAGGAAGAAAGTTTGACTTATTAATAGTGGGTAATAATAATTTTGATTTTGATTTCAGAATGCTGGAATTTCTAGAAAAGAGATAGTAAGTGGTCAAGATTGGCAGTTGGCTCAAATTACACTATTATGTGTGTCTCGATTCATAAACCAGAAAATGGTACAAAGAATGTTCCAGCTCACACCAAATGCCTTGCCTTTCATTTCCAACTGCAAATATTTATCCAACGAACTCAGTATCGCCCTAAAGAGCGAGTCACCTTCCATCTTTCCTAGTGCATGCATAATTATGGATTATAAGGACTGTATTTTCTTTATTAATTCCCTTTCCTGTAGAGAAAGCTGATGGTTTGTGTTTTAACTTAACTGTGATTGCATCGAGTTGTACCCCACAAACTTCTGGATTGGCTAAAGATGCTTGGGAAGTTGCACGTGATTCGTTGTTTCTGAAGAAGAAGCTGGGTCAGGGGTGTTTCGCTGAAGTGTGGCTTGGTAAGGCAGAGGGCACATTTTGTTTTGGCTGCATCTCAAAGCCAATTAAAAGGATGGTTTTGAACAAAAACATGCACAGCTGCTGGGACCAAGATACTTACCCTGTATAGCTAAACAGACACAGGCCATCCAGATGATCAGAATATAGCAATACCTTGCTGTACTCTTCTATCCTACTTTACGTGATTGATTAAGGCATGCACAGAACAGAAAGCCAATGCAATAGGAATCTGGTGTTTCCTCTTCCTAAGACATGGGAAGGTAAGATACTATAGATGGGCTTCTATAGGGGGAGACCATGGCGTTTTTTCCCAACGGGTCTGGATTTTTTGCTCAGTCTTTACTAGCTGATTAACCATGGGCTTATTTAACCTCTTTGAGCCTCAGTTTCCTCATCTGTAAAATTAGAATGATACATACTTCATAAGGTTGTTTTGAGGACTACTAGGGGCAATATGTGTAGAGTCCCTACACATATTGCCCCTAGTAGTAGTATGTAATAGGTGCTCGGTAGACACACAGTTCTCCTAATTCTCCTATCACTCATTGATAAGGCTGACTGCACTGGGCCCTCCCCCACTGCTTTTATAACTTTGTTTGGGGCAGTTGCAGCTTTGCTTAGAAATAATCCATAGACTTAGGCCCCACCCAAAAACATCTGTCAGTAAGATCATGTTAGAGCTTATGGAATCCCCCTTCTTCCTTTCTGAGATTTAATTTAAAACAATATAGATAAGTACATGTTATGTGTAGCTGTAAGTGTTTAGGTGTAGTCTACATTAAAAGATTTAATACAGTTAAAGCACTTGGAACAGATCCTGGCAATGAGTTAGTACTACAAAGATACAGAGTTACAGATAGCGATAGAGAGAGAAATGTAAAGATAGAGAAATGTAAAGATAGAGTTACAGATAGAGAAATGTAAAGATAGAGTGTACTCAGTCATACACATATATGTGTATATGTATAAGCTATTTTAATAAGTATTATCATTATTATTGTTTTTCAGAGTCTACATTATTATGTCTATCTCTTTCTAGACTTTAACTCAACTATTACAACATATGTTTACATGACCTTCCCCTCTCAACTGCCCAATTTATAATAAAAATGAGTTTAAGAATTTTAATCCAGTCACTAATACAATCAAGAAGAATTGGACCCTATACAAAATTTATTTTCTAACTTTACCGTTATCGCCTTTAAATCATTACACATATTATTAAGATTTTCCCATTGAACATAAAAAATTTAATAAATTTAAACCAGCTTTCTTTTCCAAATAAAAAATAACGATCTAATTTGAGCAGATTTTTTGTTTCCCTTATAGTTTTAATTCAAAGTCATAGGATGAATAATGGAATACATATAGAACCCACATTTTTTTTTTAATTTTGGGGCCAAAAGAAACTCAAAAGATAATCTAGTTCCATTTCTGTATTGTATAGATGAGGTAACTGAGGCTCATAAACCAGTCATGCCCCTGGACCTACTAGATTTTTTTAATATGTTAAGTTTAAATATTTCTGTTCCCTCTTAGCTCTTGTCTCATTTTGCCAGTCTGATAGAAGTCATTATTCTTGTTGTGGCTAACCATCAGTAAACCTGAGCAATTTTCCTTACTTGGTGGAAGTATGGGCAAGTAGACTGCGAGCTTCTTGCCAGTGCTTATCAGCATACTTACAATCTTACTTATAGATCAACTTTTCAAGGACTCAGTCAAGTAGCTCATCCATTGCAGACAATTGAAAGCCTAGAGGTGGTTTCCACACATCTTCAGTGTGGCACCCTATCTTTTTAATGGCACACCCCATAAAACAGAACTTAACCTCATTTCCTCCGTGCTCACTCTGCTGCCTAATGGATGAATATTGGACGGCCCAGCCCATTGTAACCCCTGGACTTTTGTCCTTATAAAGAAGTGTCCAGAGCTTTTGGTACAAATTTGTAATCACATCTCTGAGCCAGTAAAGGAAAGTGGTTTATATCAATATAGGAAAAAGTTAAATTACAAACCATAATAGAACTATAAGTAAACACATTTTTCCTGTTGCAAATACTTGACAGAGTCCTTATATTTGACTGTCTTTGTTCAAGAAAAACTATATTGTTTTTTTAACTTAATATCTAAATTTATACGATAGCTATGGATAAAAACCTTTTTTCCATATTGACTTCACATTGTGGAATGTCTGCAGGCACCTGGAATGGAAACACAAAAGTAGCCATAAAGACTCTTAAACCAGGCACAATGTCCCCTGAATCATTCCTTGAGGAAGCACAGATCATGAAGAAGTTGAAGCATGACAAGTTGGTCCAGCTCTATGCGGTAGTGTCCGAGGAACCAATCTACATCGTCACCGAGTATATGAATAAAGGTTGGGCAAGGCCTCTCTGGACTTCATCTCACAGTGACCTATGGGGATTGTTTCAGGGAGGGAACTGGAGCTGCCTGCTTGCTTTTTTCCTAGATTTTACATGTGTCAAGCATTCCCATCAGGAAGTACAAATTGTGCACTCATTAATAAAAACATTTGAAAATAGACTGTGACCTTGAGTTCGCCCCGCAGGTCCTTGTGAAACATAGTACCTTTTGCATGCTGCACATGGAGAGTCCCTACTCCTCTCCATAATTAAAACATTCATTTTTAATATCGGTGATGCAGAAGGCTATGATAGTTCGCTGTTGCTTTGAATGCCATAGCTTGTGTTAAATTTTCTTTTTGCAGAGCTGAACAATTAATATCAGACACTGGTCTCTGAGCTGTTTAGTCTCCATCTTTTCAACATCTTTTTTTTTTTTTTTTCCAGCTCTCTTTCATAAATATCAAATGAAGAAAGACATGCTTTTAAAGAGCACATTTTATTCTCAGTTTCTCTCTTTCTGTCTCTGTTTCTCTCTATCTCCTAATCAAAGCAATATTGTTGGGGATGAAGACAAAGATCACTTTGTTTTGGAAAAATAAATGAACCAAACAAGAAGTATCCATAAAAGGCAATGCATTGTACATCAGAGGGATACCAGTGTAATTTTTCCTTTCCACGTACTATCTTTTAAAATATATTTGGAATTTTTTCCTGGCAGACTGTTTGTCCTTTGTATCCACAGTTATTCAGTAAATAACTTGGTGATTAAAGCATAGAAAACATCACCGATGGCCATCATGAGCCTCTAGCCTCTACACATGATTGTCTCAGCCCTGGAGTTAGTTCCAAGCTCCTCGGGCTGTGTTATCTTAGCGGCTCTGAACCTCCAGCTGTTTTGATACAGGTGTCTTTAATGCCTGGCTGGTCATGCATGATCTCATGGGGAGCTACTTGCCTCACCCTGCATTCCTCAGATATTCTGTTCTTTCAGATGTTCATTTCTTGTAAAAAAGCTGGGCCGGTGGTTCTCGAACTTTACTATGTATCAGAATCACCTAGAGGGCTTCTTGAAATGCAGGTTCCTGGGCCTGAATTCCAGAATTTCTGATTCAGTAGATCTGAGCTGGGACCCTAGAGTTTGCATTTCTAACAAGATCCCTCGGGATCCTGTTCCGGTTGGTCCCAGGACTATATTTTGGGAACCACTCAGCTGGGTGGTATTGTCCCCACATCATTCCTGTGTGCAGGGCTGACTGGGGAATGAGATGGCCCAGCCCGTGGTGCAGCTCTTCACACGTTCTTTATGACAGAAAGGGAATTGAGTCTCATTTTTTCTAGTTTTATCAATTTTTTTATTGTCCTTGGAAATGGAGTCACCATTGCTTATTTTTAAAAGGTAGAACTGCTGCTTTTCAATGCATAGAAATTTTCTATGATTTTTTGGTTGTATAAACCTTTCTTTTGCATTGATGGCATTATTCAATTCAATTACCTCATTAATCCTAATAAGAAAACCAAGTACAGCCCTTTGTTGGGAATTTTTATCTTTCAAAGTAAATTGAAATGGTTTTATGTTTTGTTCATAGGAAGTTTACTCGATTTCTTAAAAGATGGAGAAGGAAGAGCTCTGAAATTACCAAATCTTGTGGACATGGCATCACAGGTAGGCCCCATGATACCTTGATTACTGCATGAGATTTAATGATGCCTGAGTACATCGAGCCATGGTATACACATATGTGCCGTTTCCACAGGTTGCTGCAGGAATGGCTTACATCGAGCGCATGAATTATATCCATAGAGACCTGCGATCGGCAAACATTCTAGTGGGGAATAGTCTAATATGCAAGATTGCTGACTTTGGATTGGCCAGATTGATCGAAGATAATGAGTACACAGCCAGACAAGGTAGGCACTTGAATGACGATGGCTTGTGATCACAACCTTGAGAACTTACTTACTGCATAACCCTTCCTCCCACCTTCTCTTCTCTTCCTCCAGAAAGTATTTGAAATGTCCTTCTTCAGCTGAGTTTTTTTTTCTTTTTTATCTGGCAAGAATTCAACAACTTGGCAGGTGGGAGACTAGTGGGTTTCAGTAGATGGATGAGATGTTCCTTTTTGGTGAGTGAGTGTCTGCTGATGTGTGCCTCCTGGCTCATGCCGCCCTCCTCACAGTGTCCAGGCCTGGGACACTTTGCTTTTGGACAAAGAGGGCTGTGGAAGGCCAAGAGCTCAGTCAAGTAAGAGCTCGTCACTCCATCAGAGTCTCAGCAAAAAACAGGTGTGCTCGTTGGAGAATTTAATAAAGAAGTTATTTTCAAAGGCATGGGCAGGGTTTAGGAAAACCAACAGGGCACGATGAGGTATCCCAGAGCTGGTAACAGTAATGGACCCAAGGCCTGACAGCAAGTGGGAGTAGTGGGCACCAGAACTAAGGAAGAGCTCTGTAGAGAGGCCACCTTTCATTAGAGAGAGGCAGCAGGGGTGGATCTGGAGGGTTCATGCCCAAGCTCACTCTTCAGCCCCGCTCCAGAAGTCTCCTGCCAAAACCACCTAGAAGCCAGAGGTCAAAGGAGCCCATTGATGAGTTCAGGTAGGTCCAGAGCAGAGAGAAGAGTAGACAGGGGATTTAAAGGGAGAATAGAAGATCACATAGTCACTTGAAAATCTCTACCTCCTTTAATCACCTCCTTCCATCCTACCCCCTCCAAAGATTTATAGGAATTAGCCTCTAGAAAAACACATCTCAAACCAGCAGCCACTATAATAAGGCAGCTTTTTAGGTGCTTTTAGAGCACCAGACACCAGGGAGTGAACTCTCAGGGATATTTTCTATCCTCCCAGATCTTCGGATAGGGGTCAACGGGTAAATATGTGGAATTCGATTGCTGCTTGCAATTAAATTTAGGCTCCTCAGGTAGACTATAAGCCTCGTGTCTGAAGAAAAGGAGTAACCTTCACTGTTGTTGTCTTTAACCAGAGCCTGGTCATTTCGAGCAAGGCTGAGCAGTGACTGGAATATATTACAGGGCGGTGCTTTCTACTGGCCACCTCTGGAATTTCTTATTCTTCTTTCTTCTTTAATTCTTTCATTTCATGCCAATTCTTCCCTCCTTTTATCATTCTCAGCAGTCTCAAGTGATGAGGAAAAATGTTAAACTAAAACCCTGGCTCGTACAGATACTGTCCAAATGCTAAATTACATGTCGGTCAGACAGCTTGGCTATTTGAATTTCCCCAACACGTGGCAGTTCTTGTCCCGGAGCCAAATGCCCACATAGCAAACATACCCGCACATTACACACACACACACACGCACACACACACGAGTGCAGGGCCAGATGGCATGCTGTATCTAATCAAAGGCACAGGGCAGCTTTGATTGGCACTGGCAGTCCAGAGAAAAATGTGGACATGATTTTATGTCAAGGTAAGCTGAGAGGGTCTGAAATGCCACTGGGTCTGGAACCTGGCCCTAAATGAGAGAGTTTACCCTGAGGCAAACCTGTCAGATCCCAGCTCACAGACCCAGAAGGAGAGGAGAGCATGTGAAGGTTGTGATACATGCATAGTTGTTTTAGGAAGGGGTGAGAATGCAGTCGATCTTGGCAGTCAGTCGTGTAAGCGTCCTTCCCTGTGTGAATAGAATCCTGAGAGGTGCCGGAGAGAATGGTTCGGGATTTGTTTCTCTCCTTCTCCTGGACTCTATTCTCTAGAATTTGTGGTTAACAGCCTTGAAACATCAATAAATTAGAAGGTTGCAGGGCCAGAAGCCCGAGGATGCTGGCAGGAGCACTGTTGACAGGGCCCAGATATTAAATTCACAGAATGAGTTCCCTCTGGCTGTGGCCCTGTGTGATTCGCGCCCGGGGAAGGCACGTGCGGAGCCCCTCACTGGTTTCCCCTCACAGCGTGCTGCTGCCGTGGATCAGGGCCAGAGCGGCCACCCTCAGCCCTGGCCATCAAGTCCCCACCTTCCTCTTCAGTTAGCTGTCTGACTGACTTTCTGGTGGCTTCCTCACCTCCACTGTCACTTTCCCAGATGCCATATTGATGCCTTTCAAAGGATCAGCCTCAAACCCTTTGTACCATGTTTTTTTTTTTCACTTAATTTCCAAATAGATTACCCCCACCTTTCCCTCTTAAAATTCTTTTTTCTTCTCTCTTCCCTTTCACAAATATCTTCAGATCCACGCCAAACACTAAAAAGAGTAAGTGAGAAGTAAATGAACTGGAGAACTGAACTGGGGGACAAAACAAGGATTTGCAAGGAGAATAAAATGCTGTCCTGTAACAGAGGAAAAGGAAGGAACAGGAGTGTTTATGGGCTACCTACCGAGTACCAGGCCTGAGCGGGAAAATGCGAGGTGTGGGGAGGGAGACAACAGAAATAGACTCAGAAGGGTTAAGTGACTTGTACAAAGTCACACACACGCAGCTAGTAAAAGTGCAGAGGCAGGATTTGCATCCAGGTATGACTGGCCCTAGTGCATCTGCTCTTTTAAGCTGTCTTGACTGACTCTCATCCAGGTGGAAGTTGAAAGAATAGAAAATAAAAAATTGAGATGAATTCCTTTTCTCCTTTATTTTATGGAAAAAAATTTAAGGGGCATCTGTTAATATACATGTGTGAGGGAATTGGAAAGACCTGCATTTTCTGGCTCTGGGACAACCCAGCTATTTATAAAATTATTCCCAAAGGTCAGCCCTTTCCTGGCTTCTTTACGAGGCAGGGAGGGCCTGGTATGTATCTGCTGGTGTGCTCTGCAGATGGCATACGTGCTGCATGCTGAAGTTTCTGCTGGGGATTAAGCAGCTCCTCCAGACAGCTGGTCCATTTGCCGGGTAATATTTGCAAGTCGGGTTTTATGACCCCCACAGGCCACAGCCAGGCAGTATCTTGATTATGGAAGTGTGCACAGTGTTCAAAAGCACATGCTAAACACAGGTATTTAGGACTGTGGCAATTGCTTTTCAACACAGTTGTGACCTTCCCATCTAAGGGCACAGTGAAATGTCTGCCATCCCCCTGGATAGATGAGATGGCATCTCCCAGGGCGCAAGCAGAATTGGAATTTGGACCTGTGTTAGAAAGCCCTTCTTGTGTTCCTTTCCTCCTACCACCCCCACCCCACTGGACTGTAAGCAGAAGTCCCATGTCAGGGAGATGGTCAAGACCAGGCCCAGAGCCTCTGAGGGTGGTCCTCTGCCAACAGCATTCTAGAGGCAACTAGAAATTATTTGGTGTTGCTCTTTTTCCATTAACTGTACATCTTCCTCAATTTTTCTTTAGTCATAAACTCTGAAAAATTCCGACCAATTAAGGTCTCTCAGTAATGCCAACGTTAATTATTTGAGGGCCTTGTCTGAGAAAGGGACTTTGCTAGGACCTACTGATATAAAGAAGCCTGAGAATGCACAGGGGCGTCAGCAAGCGTGAGGAGGAACATACAGGAGTATCGCTGAATGAGGTCAGGTAGACCCGGATTTGAAACCCGACTCTATCACCCACCAGCTGAAGTTATTTAATTTTATTGAATTTGGACAAGTTATTTAATTTTTCCATACCTCAGTTTGCCTATCTGTAAAGTAGAAATATACTTTACCTGCTTTGTGCTTTAATTTTTTGCAAAGATTAAGTAAAACAATAAATAAAGTGTTTAGCACAGTGCCCAGCACATAGCAGGTGGTAAATAAAAAATATTCTTGTGATGTCTAAGTTCTTGGAGAATGAACAAATGCCAGAATAGATTGTAGGCAGTGGAAAGGCTCAAACACTATCTGGGAAAGGGAAAGAAGAATCAATGATAACTCCCAAATAGTCAAATGCAAGTAATCATAATAGAGTTGCCAACAAATGAGTGAGTCAGGAAGATCTTATTTTCCGAGAGAGGGTGAGTTTGATTTTGGATTCATGGTAGTACATCCAAGCAAGGCGTTAAAGCCCAGAGAGATCAGTCAGGGTGCCCACTGCCACAAGTCCTCACTTCCCAGCCATCCCCACCATGTCACTGTGCCTAAGCTGACCATGGCCTCTCACCCCCATGCTACCTGCACCTCCGCACCCCCCCACACACACAGGTGTGATCACAGCCCCTTCCTACCCTAGCACTGCACCTTCATCCCAGAGTCATTCTACAGCTGCTCCCAGCCCTGCCTGTGCCACCAGCGCCACAGAGATCTTTTGTCTGTCCTATTGTCCTCATACATCCCCACCACACCTGTCTCCTATAACTGCCAGCATGGGCAGCTGTTCACTTTCCAAGACTCACAGCCCCTCCAGCCTTCAGAGTTCACAGAGACAGACAGCAAGCAGTGGGAGGATTCTTGACAGACTCTCATTTTTTCCTTCATAAAATTCCAGGAAGCTCATTGCTAACTAACATCAATTTAAACCTAACCATTTCGGATAGACATGGCTTATGTATAAAAATGACTTGCTTTTGTGGACACGTTTTTTTTTTTTATATATTGAGCCTGTAACATACAAACAATAAAATGAATAAATCTGAAGTGTACAACTCACCGAATTTTTACATCTATATATGCCCCGAAATCACTCACAGATGAAGATACAGAACACTGCCAGCACCCTAGACTTCCTCATCCTCCTTCCAGCCAGTTAACCAGCCCCAGAGGTAGCCACTATTTCTACCTCTATCACCGTAGATGCATTTTGCCTGTAAATGAACTTCGTATAAACAAAACATATAGAGTATATTTTTTGTGGCTGGCTTCTTTCCCATTATTAATCTGTGAGATCCATCCACGTCGCTGCACGTACCAGTAGTCCTTTACATTGCGGAGTAGTATTCTATTGTAAATGTATCAGTTCGTCCACTTTATCGGTATTTCTAATTAGTGGCTATTATGAATTAAGCTGCTGTGGTGGTGGATGTATGTCCTCCTAGTTCTTGGGTACATTCCCAGGAGTAGAATTGTTAGTCATAAAGCAAATCTAGCATGTGTAGCGACTGTCCAGCAGATTTTGTGGGCATATCTTTAAAGGGAGAATACACAGGTGTGATGTTGGTTGTACTTCCCTGTAGACTGCTGAGGCAATCTGGTGAGACCGAGGAACCCGAGGCTAGAAGTTAGGAGGTCTGGGTTTGAACTAGCTCTGTCACTTACGAGTGTGGTTGTCCCCAGGCAAATCACTTACCCTTTTTAAGCCTCATTTTTAGCATCTGTAAAATGGAGATAATAAAAATAATTACCTTATATAATGTGAGGATTAAATGGGCTGTCTATAAAAACTCTTTGAGGGTTGTATAAAACTATTCTTATAACCCGAACTTTTTGAGTTCGATGTATATGTTTCTTGAGAAGAGTGTTTATTTTCTTACTTTAAAAGTTTTTTAAGAAAGACTATTAGTAATCAATAAATAACCTTTTAAGAGGGAAAAAAGGTATTATTTCATTCTTTTATAGCCAACTCTGTTTGCCTGGGCAGTCACCACTCTGTATTACCGCTCTCCTCCCTGAACGTAGCTGGGAGCTGGATGGAGGTCCACTCACCATCCTCTCCAGCACACTTTCCTTTTTCTCATGTTCGCCTTCCCTGTTGAGAGCTGTCCCTGCCTCCATGCTGCCTCCATTGTTTTTAATCTTGTCAGCTATGAACAGTCTCAGTAGTGTCCCTGATGGTCGTGCATGCACACGCACACACACGCACACATACACACACGTGCATGAGCACTGTTGTAGCAGTTCTCCCAAGTGTCAGGAGGGCCCAGGTTTACTGCTTCTCTATAGAGGCGATGTGGCCTGAAGATCAGCACAGAGCGCATAGTAGGTATTTAATAAATAGTTGATTGTTGCAGTGGAAATAGCCAAGTTACTGTCACCTCTCCGCACTCTTCCCAGACGTGCTCTGCTCATTCTCTCTCTGGGAATCGGATACCGTGTGACTGCAGCAATCTCCAGAAAGGATTGTTCACTACACCCATATTTCCTGCATGCAGCAAGGCTGTCTTTGGTGTAATGGGAAGCACAGGAGCTTGGGAGCTAGATAAGCCTGTGTTCAAATCCTGACTCTATTTCCTAGTCATGGATTTTTGCATAAGCTCTAGCCCCACTGAGCCTCAGCTTTCTCATTGTGACATAGAGTTGGTGTTGCTCGTTTACCATTCATGTGGTGTGAGAATTACAGAAGTCAGTTGTAGAAGCTGTTGGTGTTATTCATTTCTTCCCATTCCTTCCTCACAAAAAAACCCTTCTCCCTCTCAAAGATGGCAGGGGCTATATTGGTTAAGAGCATGACCCATGAAATCAAATTATCTTGGTGTGAATCCTAGCATCACTGCTAATTAGCTGTGAGACTGTGGACAAGTTACTTAACCTCTCTGAGCCTTATTTTCTCCTCTGAAAACAGAAATAATAACAGTTATTGACATAAAAGACTTGTTGCATGGCTTCCTGGGGAATATACATAAAAAGCATGTCGCACAAAGCAAATGCTGAGCTAATAGTTATATAATTGTAGTTTGTAATAGTAATATCACTACTATTGATCAATGAGGTAATAAATGGCTACCTCTCCCTCCCTCCCTCTCTTTCTCTCAAATACACAAGCACTTGGAGGACCTGCCTATTTAACCCTCTCTTCTACTGACAGGAATATAGAGTTGCTCTGTGCTTGGGGTTTGTTTGGGGTTTATTTTAAGGTCTTAGTTAACGACAGGATCATTGTTAAGGAAGCAAATGTCAAGGCGTTTAATCTCTGGATCTTTGGAGTGTACATAGAAACAAGGGCATTTGGGACTTTGTCTAAGACCTGCTGTTTAGGCTTGTGTAGTAAATAGAAAAAGAAAAATGTGTCTGTTCAAATGCTCCCATTATTGAGGATTTAAGTTGAATAGATTATTATCTGGAGGAAAATTCACGTATAAATTAGACTGCGACAAATTCATAATGGTTGCAGTTTTCATGTTAATTATTTCATGTTAAAAAATTGTTACTGCATAAATTAACACATTCTTTCATGGAGAACATATTTTAGAAAGATTTGTTACTTTAATAACTCTTTGTGTATTAGAAATCCCAGATGCCTGTACTAATTAAATATAATCAGATTCTGGATTCAAAAAAGCACAGTAGCCATTTAACACAAACAAGCAGGCAGCTAGGTTGACAAACACAGTGAGGAAGAAGCGGATCCCTGTTTCTTTCAAATTTTGAATTTCACAATTCAGAGCTGTGAATTCAATTTCTGTCCTTCCTTTGTATTACCATGGCTGGGGATTATCAGACTCAGAATGCCAGCTTTCCAGCTCAAGGGCTCCTGCAGAATTATTAATCAGCCTCTTCTGAGGCCCCTGTAATCCGGCAGCAGATCAAGGCTGATCTCTCCATGAGATGCCCTCCCTCTGCCCCCATCAGCACATGCGTTTCTTGTTCTCTGTCAACAACAGCATTGCAATTCCCACACAGTGTGCTGTGACCTGAACAGCAAATGTCCGGGGAGGGAGGGAGAACCTTTTTTAAATATTGAATTTAATCTAATTCTTCCCATACTAGAGAAGCAAACCATCCTTTGACAAAAAGCAAACCCTTTTCAGTGCAGCCATTGTTTTAAGTACTGAGCAGGAAACTCGTTTGTTTGAACTGACCACGCACTGGTCGGCGGGGGCCGTCTGGTGAGAGCTGGGGTTCCGGCGGAGCGCCCTGCCCTCGGCCAGGTTGGAGCCGTCATTCCTGCTGAGCGGACGGGCTGCAGCCTGAACCGAGCCTGGTTCTCATCAAGCCTCCCAGAGTTTGGTGCACTTCCGTCGCTAGGCAGAAAAGCGCCTTCATTTGTATTCTGCCATTTACAGTCTCGGGCTTCCACCAGCATTTCGGAGAGGGATGCTTTGTGTATCTGCTGAGCCACCGCCGCTGCGGGGCCGGGTTTTAACCTCAGGGGTAGCCGGCAGACTGACTGCAGGGAGAGGGAGATGGTCTGTGCTGACCACCCACTTCCCTCAGAGAAAGGACGTGTGGAAAGCCAAAGATTACAATGAAAAGAAAGGGACTTTAACTCACACTTGCCTACCCCAGTCTCTTTTCTTTTAAGATTAAAAACTGTTGTGGGGGAGGGGTGGACGGCTTTCTTTCACTCCCTTACTCTGTCTGGAGGACACAGATGAGACTTCCTTCAGTAAGCCCTGGTCACCGAGAGCCTCTTGTCTGAATACCTTTCCTCTTTATCTGCCCTGGGCAGTCATGCTTTGTATTCTGGGTGGGTATCTCTTTCTCCTTTGTGCTGTCTTGAGCGGAGCAATTTGGAGGTTGTTTCTGAATGGTCAAGAGCAAGTTGTTGCTCTCTGCATCCCACGTTTCTTAGTAATCACCAAGAAGGAAGCAGATGGTCACCCTCTGTGATTTTAAAGTGTGTAAATAGGAGCTGCAGACTGCCATCAAACATCAAAAATGTCACTTGGCTTCCTTGTCTCGCTTTGCTGGCAAAAGGAACTCCTGCTTTTGCATCATCTGGAAAATCAGGGACAGGCAGTGCATGTGAAATCTGCCCCACATTGTAAAGCCTCTGTTTCTTCCAGCCAAAGGAGGTGCACAGCAGCATCATGCTGGTCTCCCCCGCAGCACAGGCACTGTGGGAGGCAGTTTGCAAAAGCAACCCCACAGTGATTATTATCATCTATACAGCCTCTCTTCCTTCAATTTCTTCTTAACTCCCAACCAAGCCTCAATGTGACCACCAGCTGTTCCCAAGCAGTATCTCAGACCCCAATGCTTGTCCTTGCTGCTGCCTAACATACTTTATGGCATGACATCAGATTTACCCAGGCCCACTGCCCCTTCCAGGGTGGCTGGATTCTTGGAATAATTTCTATGTTGAGCTACATCCCAGACATCTGTTTATTACTTAAATCTGAGTTTTTAGCACCCTGAACTGCAGCATATGAAGCTCTGCAAACAGCTTTCTTGCTGTTTGTCCTAGATAAAAGTCCATGAAGTTAGTGTTCATCCTAGTGGGGCTGTGAATCAGAATTTTTACTCTAATATTGCTTCCCTTTGGGCTCTTGGTGTTCCAGAATAGCAAGCAGGATTCCTCTTTAATTCCACCCAAGGCAACCACTTAAACAAGCCCCCCAACACAGTCTTCACTTCAGAGAAAATCCCCTTGGTGGTTCTTCGATTTCCTTCCTGAGAGTTAAGGAACCAAATACCCATGATTTCAGGAGATGCTCATTAATTTTGTTCTTTACTTTTGTGTTGCCAGTGAGAGTTATCTTGAGTTGTCATTGGTCACCACTGAGAGGAAGGTGATGGGGAAAGGCAAGCAGCCCAGAGCATCCTCTGCTCACCTTCTGGCTCTGTCACAGAAGGAAACGTCTTGGTCTTCCACTGTGTACGGTTTCTCTGTGCTTCCACAATTCCTCTTCCTGCCTGTCTTTCCTCAACTACAAGACACCTCATCTTCCATTCTCCCTGGGGGCTGCTTAGCTTCCTCTGCCCTCTGGTTGTCTTGATTAGGTTTTTAATACCTTCTGATGGCCCTTCCATCCCTTTTCTGTCTGGTCTTCAATTTGGGGCTCCCTTTGGACTTTGTTCATCCCTCTTAGCCTAAATATTTCTTCTACAGAGTCATCTACACCAGACTTTAGATCTGTGCCTAGCTAATCAACCTTTGTTTTGCAATATGTTCAAGCCCTGCCTCTGGTCCTTGGTTCTTGTCTTCCTTGCCCAAACTTATTTCTTTTCTACCCATATTCCCAGTAGGACAGCACTCCTCTCTACTCCCTACTCCCTATCTCCTTTCTTCTCAAACACCCTGCTCACCAGTGTTCATTTCAGATGGACTATCACTCCATCGTACCATTTACTGTTAACTTATTTTTATTTTAAAAACATGGTGCTAAAGCCTTATGAACTTAAAGTAGAAGCTTCAACAGAATGTGGAAAATGCACAGCTGAATACTCCAGACACGTTTGGAGAGTTTGAAAGTCATTCCTTTGGCCTCGTGTGAAAATGTTGCATTTTGCTTTGCCAGGTTTTATTGGGTTTGAAATCATTGTTTTGTTTGAATAACCACAAAGTTCCAGGTCAAGTCAGCTTTGATTTTACCACTTTCACAGGATATCCTGTCCTAGTCCCGCCTTGTCAACCCTCCAGACCCCTGTAATCAACTTCCTGTTATTGGCATAGTTGGTGATTTCTTTTTCTTTATTCTCCAGGGTAACTTTAAAGTTGGAGTACTGTACATTATTTAATATTGAATGCAATAATTTGCAGAGTTTGTGGCTTCATAATTAAAGAGGGTTCTGGATAGATCTTTGGTTCAGAAAACCAGTGTCTATTGTTGATGCTGATGCCTTTCCTCTTTGAAAACAAAAAGCTATTAAGGCACCATTTGTATTTTTTGTAGGAAGGATTTGGTTTCTATTATTCTGTGCTGGCTTCTCCTTCTCCACCTCGGCCCAGTTTTTTAGCCAGAGGGGATATTTTCTGAGACAGGACTATGGAATTGGGTTGTTGACCAGGAAAAAAAAAAAAGTTTGACAGTCCAGCTCTCCAGTAAGAGCCTCTAATGCTAACTGGACCCCCCTTCACCTACCCTGGCCCCTGCCTGAGCCTCACCCAGGGATAACCATGGGTCACACTGTAGCATTACCTTATGGACAATTCTACCCAGGGCCCCCGTTTCCCGTACAATTCTTCTTTCCCCTCTCTCCTGCTCCCTCTCCTTCCTAAAGCCAGCACCACAGTTTAGCTCTCTGTTGGGTTTGCCTATGAGCTCTATCTTCCCAGCTGCCTAGAGAGTCCTAGGGCAAGAGGTGACCCATGCTTAGTTTTCTTTTCTTTTCTTTTTTTTATTTTTTAAGCGAGGCAACCCTTGGTTGACCTCACAGATTGTAAGGACCTTGTCAGCTTACAACCCCTTATTTTTTTAATTTTTTATGCTTACAGCACCTGGTCTTCCTAGGTGGTCTCCCACCCAAGTCCTAACCAGGCCCGACCCTGCTTAGCTTTCGAGATCAGACAGGATTGGGCTTGTTCAGGGTAGCATGGCCATAGACCCATGCTTGATTTTCTCAGGAGTCTCTCCAACTGTTCTGAGGACTAACTGGATGCTTGGTAAGTTCTCCGTGATTGATTGGGGTTTTTTTAACCTTTTTCCCCTCTCTTGAACTTTGGAGAGCTTTGGCTAACCTGACATAACTCAGTGCCTTTGCATTACTATCCAAAGAAAATAATAGCTGGCATTTATTTAGCTATTGCAAGGTGTCAGATGCTATGCTGAGCTCCTTACATTATTTATAATTCTCAGCACAACCAATATATGGTCAGGGAGACTAAGACTAAGGGGGTGGTTAAATGGTCACCCAGCAAATCCAGTATGAAAGCCCAATTCAGCCCACATGTGGGCCTGTTCGCATCATCACTGAAGAGCATTCTCTAGGGAGCCCTGTTTCCTGGCTGACTTACAGACACTTAGTGCAAGAGCTAGACTTGGAAGCAAAAGTCTCTGCTGTCTTCATTCATACGTTTGAAATGCCACTGCCACCATCATAATGCATGAAGATGCATAAAGTGCAGTAAGTAACCGATCAAGTAGGAACTATTTCTATTTGAAAACAGATTGCCTGGCCTCTGGGGATAGAGGACCTTCATGAACTGGAATGGGGCCTGCAGGTTGAGATTAGCCTTCCTGACTTAATGAATTTAGTTGTCATCCTCTTTTCACTTAAAAGCTGAGAGCATTCCATCGGACTGTCCTGGAGTATGATAACGATGGTTTTATTTCTATAACTCTAAGGTCGAAAATGATAATTTGTTTGTTTCACTCTTATATTGTCACTCTTTTCTTTGTTGAGTTTGATGAAGTCGGTATAAAGAGAATTTCTTCGGCCATCAGAGTGTTGGATAAGTTGCTGGGTTGACCCTTTAGCCAGTTAAAGCTTTTATTGAGCGGTTGCTGTTTAACCAGCCTTAAGCCAGTTACTGTGGAGGAACATAAATATAAAACCTGGTCTCCAACCTCAAAAGATTTACATTCTATTTAAAGAGACTTTAAAAAAAATAACACATGTAATAACACATGTAGAACTAGTAGAAAGACATGTCAGAGATGTGGAAATGGCAGCATACTGTATCGTGTTTAAGAGCTTGGGCTCTTAATTGGAGCCAGATTCCCTTGGTCCCAATCCCAGTCCCCAGCCTTATTGGCACCAGGGACCAATGCTCCTATGAGAATCTAATGTCTGATGATCTGAGGTAGAGCTGAGGCAGTGATGCTGGTACTGGGGAGCGGCCGCACTTACAGATGAAGCTTCGCTTACTCACCCGCTGCTCACCTCCTTCTGTGCAGCCCGGTTTCAAACAGGCCACAGATCAGTACCAGTTCTCAGCCCTGGAGTTGGGGACCCCTGCAAGTTTGGCATATCATTTTACCTCTCTGTGTTCAATTTTCTCATCAGTAGAACAGGAACAATTATTGGTATCTACCTCCTGCGTGTAAAGCACCTAGCATGATCCTTGACACTTGCTAAACACTCAATATGTGTTTAGCTATTGTGATAGCTACTATTGTAAAGCATTATTAAACTGTTGTTTATAGTGTTAGCTTCAAGTGTATTGGAGAGATCAATGAAAGCTAGAGTAATCACAGATGGTTTCATGAAGGAAGTGGGACTTGAGCTGAGTATGCTTTAACTAAGCAGGTGGAAGGAGAGAAAGCATTTAGAACAAGCTTATATATAAGAAGCAAGGATGATTATGCCAAGTGCAGGTACAGGCTACGGAAAAGCAAACTAGACTAGAGTGATTGTGTTTGTGTGGGAAGAACCAAAGTCAAATAGATATGTGGGTGTGTGTAAACGAAGTGGGAGATTTTGACTTCATGCAGTAGGGAGCCCGCTATATATGGTTGGGGGTGGGGAGTGGGATGACAAAGCTGGTTTATAGTGATTATAGTTAACCCTGAACAATGCTGGGATTATGGGCACCGATCTCCTATGGAAAATTCACATATGAGTACAGTAGACTCTCCAAATGCACAGATTCCCAACCATGGAGTTAACCCCTGAACAGTGCAGGTTTGAACTGCGCAGGTTAATTGTAAAACTCTATGTATAGGTGGATCCATGCAGTTCAAACCTATGTTGTTCAAAGGTCAACTGTAGGTGGAAGGAAATGAACTGAAGGAAGAGCACCATGAAAGGAGGACTTAACAGACGGGCGAGGACCGGAACCAAGCTTTGACAAAGAGATTAAACCAGAAAGGGAAAATTTGAGAGACATGTCAAAGAGGGAAACAATAGACCTTGGTGATGGATTAAATCAGATGTTTGAGGAGGGAGAAGTTCCAGCCCACTTTCAGGTTTTTTCTTTGAAGCCTGGTGGAATGGTGATCTAACCCCCCCAAAAAAGGTAGTGAAAACAGAGACTCCGTTTGCATCCTAAAATATTAAAGTGAGAATATGCCTTATAAGTCTTAATCATTTAGTAAAATGTTTTACCTAGTACAAGAATCTCCTTTATAATAAAATGTCTTATTCATTGTAAGATGATTTGGTGAAACGTAAATTTAGATTCATACTTGCCGCATTTGAGATCACGGTGGAACACCCCGGAGACTTTGTCCCTTAAGACATTTGCTAATCAAAAAAGAAGTCTTCAGATGAGAGACAAAGTCTGTCTAGTGTGTCCAGACCCATTCGCATAGAGATGACGGGCAGAGTCAGTCATGAGAAGAGGGTATGTATTGCAAGGAAATAAGCAGAAAGAGAAGAGTCTGCAACACTGAGGCCCCTCGGGCACTTGTAATTAAAGAGTGGGATAATGAAGAAGAGCCTACAGGAGAGACAAAAGAAATGCTTGGAAGGAAAGGAAGAACATCAGGGAGAATAAACTCAGAAAAGATAATTTATTCATTTCTCATAGAAAAGTTTGAGCTTTACAAAGTGTTAGAGTATGCTAAGTTTTACTTCTTTGTTCCTGAGATCATTAGGATTATGCAAACATGAAAAGTGAGCTAAAATAACACAAATATGACTAGAGCCACAAGTTAAATAAACATGATGACAGAAGTGACAAGAGAAGCATAGTCTACCCAATTGCTAATTGCTAACAGACACCCATGGGCCTTGAAATGTCATGCTTTTCAAGAGTTTTGAAAAGTCAAAATGCTTTTCACATTCTTTCTCATCACAAATCATTATCAAGGTACTGACATGTTATCTTCCACGGTTTAAAGAGAAGAAGAAAGAATGAGGTGGGATGTCATCACACTTCTGCTCACAAGCTTTAATGACTTCCCATCACAGTTATGATAGGACCCAAAGTCCATAGTGTGGCAAAGTCCCACAAAATCTATCCTCGTCGTCCATTTTATTGTCACTGTCTGATATACATACTAGCCACTCATTTATCTCCTTCCCAAACTAAGCTGCAAGCTCCATGAGAGCCAGAGGTTGATTTCACCCCAGCACTGAATACAGTGCCAGGCATGTGGGGGAAAACTCTGGAAATATTTATGGTAGGAAGAGAGAGAACAAAACCAACCCAGCATTGGTGGGGTTTTTGTCATTGTAGGGAAAAACTTTGATAACCGAATAAATCCACAATCCTCTCCTTTCTCTTACTTAAAGCATGGATGATTATTAATCTTATTTTAAATGAGAAAGATCATGGCCCTGTAAGGTTTAAAGATTGGCATCCAGTCACCTACTTTCATCCCAATCTATTAAGAAAAGGATTTTCTGCTTTCTTTCACTCTGAGCTCTCCCAAGGCCTAGGGCCACGTCATCTTCCTGCTGACATAGCCCCTCCAGCTGCAAGTTCAATAAACTGGGCCCATGCTCCTCACAGAGCAAAGTCTGGGGGGCTCCCTTCACCTCAGACAGTTTTACTCAGACCCAAAGAGGATCCAAACACACTTCATTTGGCATTAAAACACAGGGTTTTCCAGGTGTTTTTATGTTTCAGAAGTGTGTGACGGGTGCATTCCTACTATAGTTGGCAGTTATTAGCCCCAAGGCATCCAGATAGTGACAGACAGTGATACTGGTCACTGAGGACAAGGAGAGGTCTCACCAGGGAATTGATAATAAGCCCTGTAAGAAATTGGGGTTCAGCCTGGGAGGGAAGGCTGGAAAGGCTAATCGGCCATCCAGTTCCCCTTTATCTAGTTTCTTCTGTGTACCAGGCACTGGGCTCAGTACTGAAGATATGGTGGCCGTCCAGAAAGACAATCTACCCGCCCTTAAGGACAGTATCTATCTGTAAGGGGAGCTGCATTTCAGACAACTCCAGGTTTCCCTCGCTGTCAGAAAATAGAGCATCCCTATGAAACCTTTCGTAAGCCTAAACGACATAAAGCAAAGAAGCAGTTATCTCAGGACACATCTTGCTAGCGGATGCACACAGTAAATCAAGGTAAATCACAGATGCTCATAGATACAATTCAAAGCTTTGGCGGGTTGATGCTGAGATGCTGAGTGTGGTTCCCGGGGACGGGGAAGTAGCTTGGCGGTGTCCCCCTCACTGTTCCAGGTGCACGCTGCCTCTAGAACGGCAAGCTGCAAAACAAACAGGAACACTGTTTGGGCCTTTTACCTTTTTCTTGTAAAAGTAGAAATCCTCTTTCGGTTTCTTTTGGTTAGCAAAAACAGGTACTAATGTAGGTTTTTTTTGTAAAAGCAAAATGGCATAATGTGAAGTTTCAAAAAGTAGGGGATATCTGTAATGTATTCATTGCATTTGAATAGTAACGGCTACAAAGAACAAGGCACTGGCAGCACAGAACTAAGGAGGCTCCCTCAGTCATGGTGCTCAGACAAAGGTTCCCTGTGCAAGTGACACTTAGACAGAGAACAGAGGAGGAGCGGGAGTTAGTCATGGAATGGGAGTGGGGTGAGGACTTCAGACAAAGGGAACATCCTGTCCCATGGCCTTGCAGTAGGTAGGAGCAGTCAGCGGTCAGTGGAGAGGGTGTGGGTAGGGAGGGGGAGCAGAGGAAGAGAGCCCAGAATCACAAGAAGAGGCTGGAGAGGTAGGATGGAGGGACCAGACCAGACCATGCTTGTGGATGCAATCGGAAGACCATTGCAGGAGTCCAGGCAGGCGACAGTGAGCAAGTGAGGACTAGAGTGAGGGCAGCGAGTGGACTCGATATGGAGAATGATAAAGCAGCAGGGGCCAAAGATGACTCGGTGACTATTTATCGAGCTCCTTCTCCAGGCAGGCTCGGTGCTGCTGAGTGCACCACAGTGAACGAAGAGACACAGCACCCAGGTGAGGAAGGTTGTCAGCATGCTGCTGTCATCAACGAGGTAGCTTACAAGGTGTCCAGCAATGAAAAAGAAGCAGAATTGTGGGGAAGATAAATTTTGAATGTTGTGTTTGAGAGGCCCTTTGAGACTTCCCAGTGGAGACATTGAGGAGGTCAGGAGCTGGGAAGGGAGGACCCATCTGGTGCTACAAACACAGGCACCATTGGGATCAGAATAGTCACTGAAGCCAAGAGAGGGAGTAAGATCCCCTGTTGTTACACAAAGCTTATGACCACTCTTTTCACATCTCAACAGAATTTAGAGAAACAAGATTGAGATGTATATAAGAAATTATTATTCGAAACACTGGTATGTTTACTCACCACAGAAAATGATTCAGCCTAAAGCTAACTGGTCCTGAATACTACTAGTCCAGGGAGGTAAATGACTAAAGTACAAGGACCATTTACTTTTATGGTGGTTCCAGGACATGGGCCCCAGTGACAGCACCAAATTAGACTTTCAACAATGAGTTTACTGTAGGAGGTGATGAAATCTGCAAACACTGCCTGGCAAACATCGGTTGGAAAGGATGCTTTCAAGTCCATATATAAATACCTATATTTTCTATGGCCTTTGTCTATTAGCTTAAAAGAATCTTAAACTGTTAAAGTAATTCAGTAAGCAATAAAAACTAGAGTGATGGTAATCCTTCATTTTTTTAGTTCACCATACCTGCTTAGTTTGCTACATTTCCTCAACTAAAGTGCAAAGGAAAGGAAATTACATGGGAATCTGCATCCTGCTCCCCAACAGGAGAATTTCAAGAAGAGTGAGTCAGCTGGTTACATAACAATACCAAGTTCATTGTTGTCTCCTGACATTATCTCCTTTTATCTACAAATCCATACTGCTTAGAAGACAACTTTGATCCTGACTTTATGCCTGCCGTAATATCTGTGAAAAAAAATCCGAGCGGGTAGAACTTTATTTTCAAGGGAAAAGCAATGTTTACATCCAGGAGATCCTTCCTTCCGGGTTCTGAGCTTTCCTAACTTCACCCAAGGAGAGAGTCCATCTCAGCCCCGAACAGGAACACGTGTGGGATTGCATAAGTGGTACACCGGACGACCTCAGGGACGCTGTTCTCTTAGACTGTTCTCATAGGCTGCAGTGTGCAACCTGCATGGCTGTTTGCAAAGACCTCCACCTAAAACCCCACGTGAATTCCTCCCCATTTGAAGCTGCATCTGAACCCTTTAGAGGTGGGAAACCAAGATGAGGGGAAATTGAGGTAATGAGATGAACAGAAGGGTGAGCATCAATTTGTTCTTTTGTTGAAACCTTAGTTAATGATTAACAGCTTATAGCTGCTTTAATTTATTAATCTTTATCTTCCTTGAAAAGAAAAATATGAGTTATCTTTACATAAGCTTCTTTCGTAAGAACCTAACAGTGCCTGCTATTTTCAGACCGAAAAGAAGTAACGAAAATTGGACAAAGACATTCTTCATATTTTCCCCTCCAAAATGTATTAGGTGTAAATACCTTGCTTATCTTAGAAAGAAAACTAGTGTGAAATAAATTTATTTAAGTGAGCTCCTGCTAATAAGTTGAAGCACCTATCTACAAATGATTTCCAGTCAGAGATTCATCACATCCTTTGTTTTAACTTATGTTTTGAAGGTTTATATACTATGATTCTTGTTGCAGATGTTATAATGAGAAAATAAAGCAGACTAGCACGACCGGCTGACATTGAAATTTTTGATTTTTTTAATCTGAAATTATGAAGTCTCTTAGAAAATCCAAAATGCCTTTATTCAGATTTTGAATAGTTTACTTTCAGCAGCACGCACCTTCCACAATGTTGAATGATTCCAAAAAGGGAAGGAAGGCTTCTTTTGCTTGTCATTTTATTTACAGAATTTGTGTCTGCACAGTGGAGAAAAATGTTCTATTTTTCTTCTGAGATGGACATAGATTTCCAAGCCATTTGGTTCAAGAGATGGTTTAAATAGGAATGAATTTAATATACCTTTAATTCTCTGAAATGAGAGAACTCCAGCTGTGGTTTGGTCCAGGGCAAAGTCTGCTCTCAACACTGAAGAAAATCTATCACATTAATCCCAGCAGCTCAGAGTCCAAAGCTGCGTGAACAGAATGCTTGAGGACAGGAAGTGTGAGAAGAATGATTTGAAAGAAACTTTTAAAACAAAATGACTGTTCAGCCAGGCCTTGTGTGTGTGGAATCATGCAGCACTTAAGGAAAGAGAAAAATAATTATGCTTGAGAAACATAGCTAATTATAAATAACTCAGTGCATAAAAGGAAAAGAAAACTATAGAATAACTTCTCTGCTCCACCGTTAATGTGAGCTGCCACGTAATGAAATAGTAGGATTTTTTCTTATTTCATTTCACACCGGCATAGAAGAGAAGGAAAGGAAAATTATATTGCCAGAAAATTCCAGTTAGATTTGCTAAAGATGTACTGTATTTAAAACAAAAATCTAATTGCTATAATTTATCATACCTCTGGTTATTAAAACCATGCTAATTTAAAGATTTTAATTGTTTGCCATTTTGAGCATTGTGACTTTCCATAGACAATACTATAAAAATTTCTGACTTTTGTTAGCTTTCGTATGATTTTTTGTAGGCGCTCCTAAGTAAAGTTAACATGCTTTAAATATGTAATTGTGTTTACATCGGTAATAAAAATTCCTTGTGTTTTCCTTTTAGTTTGTTCAATGAGATACATGGAACTACTTTATAATTGCTGAGCCTAACGTGTGAGAGCACAGGCTGCTGAATCCGTTTGAATTCCCTGTACACACATCTAGCCTTGTAAAGAGCAGTGTGGCCCCCACTCTTCGTTTTAGATTGGAGAGAGGATTCTTTTAATGGTTAGAGAAATTAAAAAGAAAGGATTATACTGACTTCGGTGTGAAATTTGCTTCTTGGTCTTGAGAAACCTGATCCTTCAGACAGTCATTGAGGCAAGACTGCTCTTTAAAAACAAATATTAAATAGTACCCTCTCTGGCTGGTAGAAGAAAGGTAGGGAGGTAAGCAAGGAATCATACAGTGCAGAAGGAAAAACTATCCCAGAATTAAAGATGGCCACTATCAGGGGGAAGGGGTAGAGGGAAGAGAGTGGAGGGAGGGAAGCAGCCAGAGGCAAAATCATTCTCTGCTGTAGGTTGGGGAGGCCTTGGGGAAATATATAGCCCATTTCAACATAACACAAGGGCTGCAGCAAATTGCCTCCACCCTGGGAGAAGCAGGGTGGTTTGGTTTGGTTTTCATGCACCTCATAAAAGCAAACTATGTCCTCATAATACCAAAGGATTCATGAGAGTAACATTATGATCTAATACTATGTTATTAGTTATTAAAACATAACATTATTTCAAAGCAAAAAAAAAAAAACTTATAAATTAATTTCCTAATTCACAAGTTAGCTCCACCTCCAGACCAAACCTATGACATTCAATGTGGTCATCGTTTCAAGTTCCAGAAGCTGGAGCTTTAAGGGGCTCTGAAGTCCAATCCTTCAATGAGAAAATTAGAATTAAACTGGCTTCTTAAGGTCACAGAGCCAGGACGAAACCCCACAGCTTCTCAGTCCTAGTGCATCCCTGTTTCACCTCCTTCCCATCCTCCTCTCTGATCTGCTCCCTGCAAAAGTGGCTTCCAAGTGCTTTTCCTTCCTGACCTCACACCCAGTACAATGCTTCCTCCCTGATGAGTAACCAGGTGTTCTTTCTACAGGTGCAAAGTTCCCCATTAAGTGGACAGCCCCCGAAGCAGCCCTGTATGGGAGGTTCACAATCAAGTCTGATGTGTGGTCTTTTGGAATCTTACTCACGGAGCTGGTCACCAAAGGAAGAGTGCCGTACCCAGGTGAGTGCAGGACGCAGTAGAAGTGGGCTCTGATTGGATATTCTTTCAACACCATTTGGGGAAACCTCACCTTGCTTGCCTTTGAAGCCCCATCCTCAGCTTTCTGCCGAGCATGAGTTTGACAAACATGGGCAGGTAGTTAGCTAGAGAAAAGCCGAACTGAGCACCACCATGGCATGTAGACAAACAGCCTCCATGAACTGTGTGCCAGGATTAATGTCATGAGCAGCTGATGTGAGCATTTCAGCCCACCCCAGTTCATGGAATCTCTCCTCTCTCAGTAGGAGTGTGTGTCCGTAGCTTTCAGAGCAGAAATGTCGCTGGCAAAACTTCTACCCGAATAGAGTTTGCAGACTCTTCAAGGAACGAGGAGAAAAACCCCCACTGCTTTTTGATTACTCTGTAGCACTGACCCATGGAGTGAAACTGGCAGGAAGATGCCAGGACCTGTTCTCTCTCCAGGCCCCAGCTCCAGATGGCCAGAGAAAGCAGAGGCACATGTGAAAAGCAATTTAGAGGCCACTCACTGCCCATTTCTGAACAGTCAAAATATGCTATGCAAAAGCAAGTATAATGTAAAGAAATTGGAGATTATTAGGCCCTGGAATTTTCTAGATTATCAGATTCACGCTTTTTCCAAAGAAACCATGGGTTTAGGTTATCCATGCTTAAATTCATTAATTTAGACAGATGGTGACATAAAGGACACTCATGCCATTTTACCTCCACGCTTTAGTGGTTATAGTGCAGGGACGATCTGCTTTCTGAAATGTTAAGGACATATTTTTCAGTTACTGCTGAGTGAAGAAAGAACACAGCTCCCCCTCATTCCCTGCCTAAGAAAAGAGCTTTAAAAAAAAAAAAAAAAAAAAGGCAGTGATAGAAACGATAGTGGAGATTAATGAGAAATTGAGGTCTCTTGCAAATCCTGGGTTTGTAATCGTATCTTTGCAGTCAGAGGAGCCAGGGAGGGCAGATTAATTTGTAATCCCTTTGTTCATTTTTTATGATTGTTTCTGGTCATCTTCAGAGAATGCAAAAAGGGAAAGAGATTCTCTTTCTGGATTGGTGTAGCCTGGAGACTCCTAGGAGAGCCAGGTTGGCACAGAGGCAAAATTGACAAATTCCTCGTCTGTGAAGCACCGGCCCTCGGCGTTTAGAGAGGCGGGTGGAAGTCAGTGTTATTGATGCTGCAGCGGCTGCTGCTCCCGGGGAGCACAAGTGGGAATAGCCAACCGGCTCAGAAGAAAGGGCTGCCCTGGAGGGGCCTGGAGCACGGCACGAGCGTTTTTTTTTGAGTTACTTCTCAAGGAGGAAAATGTTCAGGTCTTGGGATTTTGCAGATGTGAGGGCACCTCTTTTTTTATTGTTTGAATTTTGCGCTAATTTCTTCTGAACCCCCTCCCCGCCCCACCCCGCCCCAGGTTTATAATCACCCGGCGTGTTAAATGCAATTGCAAAGGGGAAAAGGCTAATGTTGTTTTGTGTTTCTGTAAAGCCTTTCCTTCCAGGAATACAAAGCCACTTTTTGTTTCTCAGGGTCTCACACAGAAGCCAAAACAAAAGGGTGGGGGCGGGGGCCTCAGAGAAGGGAGGTAGGTGTTGCTTCTGAGGGAGAGTCTTTTATCACGTTTGGTTTTAGCATAAAGAAAATGGGCTCTGTCTATGGCTATACCACCCTGACCACGCCCGATCTCTTCTGATCGCGGAAGCTAAGCAGGGTCAGGCCTGGTTAATACTTGAATGGGAGAAAATGGCCTCATTTTACAACTTAGACTAGGATTCGTTCATTCAGCATAGCATCACTAAATGTGATCTTTTGCTCACCTGGGAAATAAGTACAAATAAGACATCCATACTCTCAGCAAACATTGTTTAGAACCTTCCTGGAGCTTGGCGCTGTTTTAGGTGCTAGGGTTAGAACGGTGGGCAAATAAATAAATTTAATCGGTGGGCAAATAAATAAATTTAATCAATGCACTCATGGAGCTTACAGTCAGATATTTAAAATATGCATCAAATCCAGGAAGAAATCAGCCTTTTCTGATACTTGTTTATTGTTAGAAGATATCACCCTTAAGAGATGAATTACTTGAATTTACCCACTGTGGAATTCTGATAATGGGGTCAAGGGCACACGATTCAGGTATCTACATACAACAAGTACTGAGAGGGGCCTTTCATTCAGCATCCTGTGAAGATGGCAAAGGAGTTCGAAATAAGAACTAAGTCTGCTTTATTATGCATAGTTATATACATTGAGCAGCTGCTCATATGCAGGAAGCTTTGATAGCCACTCTGATTCTGTGAGAGTGGCAAAGAGAAGGGGCTGTATCTGGGAATCTTCATGGAGAAGAAGGCAAGTAGGGTTTCCTCCTCAACTCGAAGAAGAATGAAAAGCGTCCAGACAAGGACAGGCATGTGGGAAGGCACCCAGGCCTGGGAGGGCGGTACAGATTCAAGTTGCTGCAGGATAATGAGTCCGAGAAGGAGGGCTGTGAGGTGAAGAGCCTCGAGGTACACCTGGAAAGGCTGGCCAGAGCCCATGCTGCCTGAAGAGGCCCTGGGGCCTGGCTGGTCCACAAGGGTGGCCAGAGAGCCATGTCAGCAGTAGAGTGACATGCACTGCTCTTTACCTACCGAAAGCCACAGAAAATTGTTCCCAGTCTTGTTTTTGTTTTTTAACATAGCTATAATCATATTTAATTGGACTTAACAGTAAACTCTTCTTGAGGGAGAAGCTTTTACAGAGGGATTCCAATTATGGGATTATCACCTTAATGAAGGCTAACAATTCCTAAGGAACAGACAATTTCATTAAGCTTCATCCAGATGTAACTGGAAGGAAGGACCTTCCTCTCCTCTTTCTGTCTGCTGCTGTGACCACGTTAGCTAATGTGTGCTGCTGAGTGGCTGCTTCTCTGCTGCCCTAAGTCCACTGCTGATGGTACTCCAGGCCAGACTCCCAGTCCCTGTCCATCATGGCTTCCATTCTGACATTTCGAAGCAGTCATTTCTCAGTTGGCTAGAGTATGTTTTCAGGTAATTCTTTTTCAAGAACAGCCGGTGGCGGTACATTTTTCTGAGTTCTTTCATACCTAAGAATGGCCTTCTGTATCCTTCACCTAGAGAACAGTTACTTTGGCTATTAGGTAAAAATGGAAGATGAAGGAGTGGGCGGTGACTCATAAATGGGTTTGATAAAGCTTTCCAGGCATTTTTACCAGCATGAAAGAAAGTCCAGAAGTAAGAATCGGAGAAGGAACTTAGAATGGAGTATGTGAGGTGTGACCAGATGCAGGGCAAAACGGATGAGGAAACAATAAAACACTGGATTGGTTGGTTAGTTAGCAGGTTTTATAAAATGAATGGATTAAAAGGAAGGGGAGAAGGACAAGCTGAAATTGAATGAGAGCCTCGAAGCCAAAGGAAAAATACTGAAATGTGACACTGAGATTAACAGGGAGGAGTTACATCACCCAACCAGACAAGAAGGTTGCTTTTGACATGTGTGACAAAGAACAGCTCCATTTTACAAATTCCCTAGTAGCAGCCTAACCTGAATGCATTCTCAGCATAAAAGTCTAGCTCGCTTTTCTGTGAGTCAAGGTTCAGAACCATTCTTTGCATCAAGATTAGGGCTGATTTTATACTTGATGGATCGTTGTAAATGAAAAATGAAACACAAATAAAAGCAGTTTTCTGGGGTCAATGCATAAAACCAGAATTGAGTTTTAGCCTGTCATTTCACCTTCAAATCCTTCTTTTCTTCTTTGCCTCCACTGCCACTTCCCCGTGTCCGTATGTCATCCTCTCGTACAGTGACCTCTTCATGGGACTTCCTGCCCCCAGTCTCTTCCTAACCACCACCATTCTATCATTGTCACATCAGTTATTATTCTAGAAAACACAGATCCAGTCATCTTACTCTCCTAGTTAGAAACATCCACGGCTTCCCTTTGTCTCCAAAAGCCTTAGTTTTATAGAGTCCTTAATAACTCTCTTTCCTTCAGTCATTTCACGAGTATTTATGGAGCCCTTACTATATGCCAGTTACTGTTCAGGCACAGGAGTAGAGCAGTGAATCCACGGACAAAAACTCCTGCCCTCATGAACTTTTATTCCTCTTGGAAGAGACAGACAATAAACCTAGATAAATAAGCAAAATATATTCAGTGTTGCCTGGGGGATAACAGATAGGGAGAAAAATAAAATGAGGAAGGAAATAGAGAGTGTTAGGAAAAGGTGGCAAGGAAGCCCTCACTGGGAGGGTGATATCTGGGTAAAGACCTGAAAGAAACAAAGCGCAAACTAGCTGGATATATGGGAGCAGGTGGGGCAGGGTGCGGTGGAAGCCTTCCCTCAGAGGAAACTGGAACATAAAGGCCCTGAAGAGCTGTATGGAGGCCAATGCGCTGGAGCAGAGGGAGCAAGAGGTGAGACGCCTCTGGGCAGATCAAAACAGGCAGATCCAGGCTTCCTAGGTCATTGTTAAGACTTTTGTTTTAACTCTTAGTGACATAGGGAGTCGCTGAGGGGCTTTGAGCGGGAGAGTGACATGGTCTGACTTACATTTTCTCTCTTGCTACTCCCTGACCCTTCACACCAAAAGATGTCTCTTAAACATGCAAGTCTCTCTTCTCGGCTTCACTGCCTGCCTCAGAATCCTTCCAAGCCCAGCCCAAACGTCACCTCCTCTGTGTAGCCTTCTCCATGTCCAGACCAAATGGGTCGTCCCTTCTGCTTGCTTCCATGGTACCCGGTACACTCTGTGGAAGCCTCTGTCTACATGTCTGTATTTCCCAGTAGTTCCGAACATTTCTGATAGAGAGGGGGCTCCTTTTATGTGTTTCCAACACCCAGCACAGTGACCGCCCCATAGTAGACTCTGACCAAGTCTAAGGGGTTGGATGGATGGTTGGATGGATGGGACAGAAGAAAAAAAAGATCGTGCCTATGAAGTTTTTGAAACAAGATTTTTTTAAATTTGGCCCATAGCCTGTAAAGCTTTTCAACTCTATTGCATCATTTTCACATATAAATATAGCATATATGTTCCCAGCCATGAAGTAGTCTCTGTCCTCAAAGTTGTTTTGGGAAATTGGCCCTGTAGTGAGTTCCAGCACCATTCTAGGCAAAAGGTCCCGGCCATTCTGTGCCCTGGCTCTCAAATGAATATTTGCTTTGTGAGTTTGGCAGGATCTGGCGAAGCAGGAACATTTTCTTAAACACATCACATTTATCATGCATTTGAAGCACTTTCAAATCTTTTTAGCAAGTGACAGCTGCCTTTCTGTGAATGCATCTAGTCACTTGATAATGACTTGAAGAGGCAAGGGAAATAAGAGAAACTGTTGTGCTTTCCTTAAAGAATTACAAGTCCCACCCTTGTCCTCCCTCTGTCCCACTTAGAAGCCTTAGAGCCCTGAACTATAGACATATGTTCCTCTCTGTTCAGCCCATCACTGTCACCCGCACTCTTGTTCCTGCTGTGCCCGTCATGCCAACGGGAGCAGCTTTTTGAGGGGTAGGAAGAGGTGAAGACTATCCAGTTAGGAGAATGGGAAGCAGGATGGAACTTCTAATCTTAGCCCAGTTTGCTTTGTCCCCTGCCCTCCCTGCCCCCATCCACAGCCCCTGGAGCTTTTCCTTTCAGCTCATGGTGGTCTTCCAGAGAGGGAATTCTGCTTCGAATACCCAGGAGTCACGTTGTCACCTTCCCTACAAGATTTCTCTTGGCTAGTGTGGCAAGTGAGAGGAGGAGAGGGTATTGAGCAGAATGCAAGAGAAGAGGTCAACGGCCAGGGAGAGACTTCCCACGCCTGCATCCTGTGACCGAGTCCTGCATTCTGCTGCTCCTCGTTCTCAGCCGTACATTTCCATGGCCTTCCTCATGGGCACCCTCACCGTCTTTTTCACTTCTCTTTTCCTAGGACACTATATTATCAACCTTAAATAACCTTTGTGTATTATGGTACCTGAGGAGCCGTCATTTCTGTATTTATTAATACAGTGGGTTTAATAAAAATAGCTGCCCTGAGGTTATCTGGTAAGATGGAAAATGAGAAACAAAGCTTGTCATTATATTCTCAAGGTTACTCCTTTATTTTCACCAACACTTTTTGATCAGCCTCTATCTACCCAAAATTTATACTTTGATCCTATACCTAAACCTAACTCGAAGCATCCTGCTCATTGCCCAATAAGACGACGAGAGCATATGATGATCTGATGGCACATGCTTGTGCTAGCACATTCACCTTAGCCCTGCTTCCTTCCTCCCAGCACTGGCACAGCACTGCTCACGAGACAGTAAATAGAAAGGCCTTTTCACAAGGTTTATGCCGAGAAGCCGGGGGAGCCTCTGATGGAAGACCTCATGCACAATAAAGTATAATTCCTCTGAATGGAAAGCGTAGTTTGTAAAAGTAAATCAGATGTCTGATAACCTGAACAGCATTCCCATTGTTAAAGTGCTCAATTATTTACATGGCACAAAGATCCAGGTTCTTGCAACCCACAGTCAAGTCCAGATGCAGACTTGAACTGGTAACAGTTAAAATTCCTGATTGTGCAGAGATGGCCCCTCTGAGATCCACATTAGGAAGCTGCACCAATGGAAGGCTATAAAGCAAAACACTCTTCTTTCATACAAGACATTTTTTTTTCAAACAACTGAAAGCACAGTGAATGTTGAGAGATCTTGTTGACCAATGGAGAAACTGAGGCCAAGGAAGTCAAGTCACGTGCTAAGAGACACAATGAGAGACGCAGTCAGAAGCAGTAGCTCTGCCAATGAAATTGAGGGGTTTTTTTCCTTCCCGAAAATAATCTAAAAGAAAAAGAGGGAAGGATCTACCGAGTTAATATATAGCTCAAAGAAGAGTAATGGAGACGTTTAAAAGAAAAGGAAGGGAGAGAAAACAAAAAGGAGAGAAGGGAAAGAAAACACAGACCCATGAAAATAGATGTTGTTGGCAACAGGACATAGTGAGGGTTGGAAAGTGAGAGTTGGAAACTTGACCTGAATCCGGAAACCAAGAAGAAGCCAGCAAAATGGTTTAGAAAGGATAATAGAGTCGTAATGGCAGGAAGTGAGTACAGCCCACCTGGCTGAAGAATCTCAGCGGCAGTGTTTGGGGCAGACTGACTGGAAACGATGCCATCATGACCATGTTTGAAAGCTTAAAATCCATGGTGACAGGAGGCCCCCATGGAGGATCTAGGAAAGAGGAATTTGAAAGTAAACACTGGCACAGCAGGCTACAAAGGTTCTGTGTGATCTGAGTACCACTGTGTTGTACCCTGTGAGAATGACCCGTGAAAATGGCCCATTTTCCTGATTCAGTCCGGCGAGGGGGCAAGAGAGCCAGGTGCTCCAGTGGGAGCAGAGGAGGGCAGCGTTACAGTGAAGCTGGCTGGTGTGTCTGTGGACGGTGGTAACCCGGGAATACACCCGGTTACACTTTGTGGATATGGCATTTTCCACGGTCAGACGCCACTGGCTGGGGGAGACCACCGTCCTGTTGAGAAGTGGCCTCTGTCGTAGCCCGCTAGGAAAGCCGAGGCACAAACTGTTGATGACAGTGTTTCCCTAAGACATACGCAGACGTCGCGTTTTAAAGTTTCTATCTTTTCTATTTCTCCTCTGGCATTCTCTCCATTGAAAAGGGGAGCAGGGAGGGGGGAAGGACAATCCCCAAGCACCCTCCTCCCACGCTGTTCACATCTTCACTTGGAAGTGCAACAAAAAGATTCTTCTCTCTAGTATCTCCACATCCCTCAAGACTTTTCTGACGGCCCTGGTGCTCAGGCTCTTGTATGGCCCCTTCTCAGTCCCTGTCCTTCACCCCCCAGGTATAAGCAAGGTCAATGTCTTGGGGAAAGTGGCTAAAAGAGGAGAAATAACAGTTTTCTTTGGAACAAAAATAAGAAACTATTTTAAAAAGAAAAAAATGAAATAGGCTCATCTTTAGAGTAGTATACAGAGGAAAATCCATTTTGGCTAAAAAAAATTCTTAAATATGATTTTTCAGAGTTCTTGTAGCTATATTCTCATGCTTTTTTTTTTTTAAAAAATCAACACAATCCACTTAATTTGGCTATTGTTTGTGAAGTAAAAACTAGCCTAAGCCTTGCTAAGTGAGCATTATGCAGTTACAGTTGCAAAGGTCCGTTGTGAAGTACCAGGTCAGCAGGTCAGCCTGTGTGGGTTCTGGCTCATGGATAGTTGAAAACGAGGTAGCCCCATTCAGATTGTCATTGTCAGCCATGTGCGTTGTCTTAGACCCCACTTTTCTAGCAAAGCTATCATTGGTCTGTTTCTATTTGGCCTGGTGCATGGAATTGGTTACATATACTCCCCATGCTTTGAGAGGCCTGCAGAGAGAAGGCCTGAGAAGAGAAAGGGAAGGAGGTGGAGCAGAGCGAGGAGCATGCATGTGATGACAGCGGGAGTGTCCAGTGTGGGCCAAGTTACAGCTCTGTACCCTAGCTTCACCTGCCTGGAGGCAAGCTGCCTCGGGAGATGCTACATGTTGACGGTCAAGTTGCTGTATCTGCTGTGCCCTATGCTGGGGCAGAGCACTGAAAAAATAGGCTTGACTCAAGTGGTCAGTTAAACTTTCCATTGGTGGAGATTGAATGTAGAGTTTAAAAAAAAAATACGTGAAATCTTTCCATTTGAGTAGTTTTTGTTTTGTTTTTTAATGAAATGAAACATTTACTGACACAAGCTCCACAGAGCAGTAAGAGAATGATTAATTAAACTCTGCGGTTCCATTTTGGACAGCATGAGAAGGTATTCTGAGGAGATTGTAACTACCTCCAGAAGGGCCTGTCAGACCCTCTGAGGTTCAGACCTTCTGCTTGTCTCTCCTCCAGTTCCTGCGGGCTCCTGGCAAGGGCAGGGACAGGGATTTCTGCAGGTTTAAGCCATGTGGCTTCTGAGATGTTATGAAACCAAGGACTCTGCTAAAATACAAAGCAAATGCTTTGGAGAATGCCAGTCCTGACAGGTGATTATGCTCTCTCTTTCTAACTTTTCCAGGCTGGCTGGAGTTTGGTGGCTGCTGTCATTCGTATAAGGGCTTCCCAGCCAAAACCTTTGGGGTAGAATATGCTTTCAGACTCAGACTTTCTCATACATTGCATAGAGCAGCGGTCTCCAGCCTTTTTGGCACCAGGGACCGCTGCTCCCATGAGAATCCAATGCCTGATGATCTGAGATGGAGCTGAGGTGGTGATGCTAGCGCTGGGGAGCAACTGCACATACAGATGAAGCTTTACTCGCTGGCCTGCCGCTCACCTCCTGCTGTGTGGCATGGTTCCTAACAGGCCAGGGACTGGTACCAGTTCACGGCCCAGGGGTCGGGCACCCCTGGCATAGATCATACATTATAAAACACCCTAGGAGGGCCTGGGGCAACACTCCATATTCAGATACATTCTTCCTTCTGCAGTAATGTATATGAATAAATAAAAACAGCAAGTAGTCTCACACCAGGTCAGGTTTTATGGCCAAATGAGGTCAGGTCAGATCAGTTTTGCTGCCAAGTGAGTTACCAGCTCTTTTAGTTTCCAGAGCTTGCTGGATTTGTGAATTATGGATCAGGAAATGCTGGCCCTCGTCCCTTATTCTGTTTGTCCAGAGCGCTGCAAGGCATTCTGGCGGCTCCAGGTTCCTCCCGGTGCTTCCAGCTCCCCACCCCATCCTACGTTTTCAAAATGAGTTTTCAGCAGTTGGAACTAATTAAGCTAATTAGCCACAGAGCTGACCGAACACCCAACTAAAGAGGACACCTTTAAAGTCAGGCATGATGTAGAGACAGGAGGCTGTGACTCGTCCACCAAACCTCTCTCACTAAAATAAGGGTCACCCCGAATTGTGAGTGAGGTTATGTCAGAATAATTAAATCGAAGGCCTACTTCAACAAAGCAGGAATAATATATGGATTTTAAAACCTCAGGAAATTAAAGTGGTAGAGAAAAAGAAAGCATCCTAAAAGGATTCAGACAAGCATGGGACTGATAGGGCCATGGTCGACAGCCTCAGGAGCCAGGATAAACCCAGTTCCAAAAGTAACAATAAAACAAAGAGAACTGGCACCAGATCCTGAAGTCTGTGTATCTCCTACCCAGGAGGCCGGATCATGCTCTGGGCCCAGCTCCTCTGGACAGGCTCATAGGATTCTAGCTGAGGGTTGCCAGCTCCTCCAGAATTAAAGAGAGTCTCTGCATGCATATGCTGCGTCCTGCTGGCTAGACCACTGAAAGATAAGGAAAGAGATCTAGGTTTCTATATGGCTTAAAATTAGGTTCTTGCTTTTGTAAAGTAACCAGGTCGGCAGATGGGGAGGATTCCAGATTACAGGCACAGGGCCAAGGAACAGCCAAAACATACAAGGGCTTGGCGGGCAGTGACAGAATGTGATATGGCACAAAAGGGAAGGAAAACTTGAGAATAGTGCTTGGTGGTGATTGGGAAAGGGGTCAGGACATTCGCCTCCCCCCAGATGTGGTATTTCCTGTTCTATAAAGAAGGCCAACATGTGGGGAGGCTACATTCTCCAAAGAGTTAGCGCTTTCTCAAAATTTCTCCTGTCAGTTCTGTGCAGCCTGATGTTTCAACATGAGGCAGCTCCCCCAGAGGGTCACAGAGGTCTTGAATGATAGATGGCCTGTCCGAGGTCGTCAGTAAACACAGGCCTGGAGACCCCCTGTCTCCCCATCAAAGTCACCAAACCTCAGGGCATCTCTGGGTCACTGGGCCAGGCAGTGCCCAACCGTGGTGGCAGGATGGCAGATCTCAGATGGTGGGGCACCAAAAGCTTGCCCAGGCAGAAGGAAACTAATTTATGAAGTTCGTAAATGGAGTTTATAGATGCTATTAACAAGTAACAGTGTATTTTTTATTCCATGGATCTTTTCCGTGTGCTTCATTCGTATTTCTTTGTCATTTTAATTGAAGTGTAAGTTGCATACAAGAGAATTCAACAAGTTTAAGAATACAATGATTTTTGACAAACATAGGCATTCAAACCACCACATACAGGATATAGGATAAATGTAGACCACAACTTTTGTTTTGTACGCTTTTAAAGGGTAAAAAAAAAAAAAGAATATGAGACAAAGATCATATACAGCCCGCAAAGCCTAAAATATTGACTATCTGGCCCTTACGGGACTAGTTTGCTGACCCCTAATAGAGAACATTTCCATCACGCCACTCCCCGTCACCCATTGATCTGCTTTCTATTACTGTAGTTTTGCCTTTTGTAGAATTTCTTATAAGTGAAACCATACAGTATGTTACCTTCTGTATCTGGCTCCTTTGACTTATAACGCTGTGGAGATTCATCATCTGGGTTTTTGCATGTATCGGTAGTGCATTCCTTTTTCTATTTCTGAGTGGTGTGGTGTCCCATTAAAGCCCGGGTTCCACCCTGAATGAAGTCAGGCCCTCAACATGGTTTAACCACCTGCAGCTCAAAGTAGAAGAAAGGGGAGTTCCAGGGCCCGGCAGCCGGCAGATGCCCACTTTCACCGCCCCTATCTTTGCAGGCATGAACAACCGGGAGGTGCTGGAGCAGGTGGAGCGCGGCTACAGGATGCCCTGTCCGCAGGACTGCCCCATCTCTCTACACGAGCTCATGATCCATTGCTGGAAAAAGGACCCAGAAGAACGGCCCACCTTCGAATACTTGCAGGGCTTCCTGGAAGACTACTTCACAGCAACGGAGCCCCAGTATCAACCTGGTGAAAACCTGTAAGGCCTGGGTCAGCAGAGAGAGGCCTTGTCCAAGAGGCCTCCGCCCCCTCCCCATTAGCTTTCAATTCCGTAGCCAGCTGCCCCAGAGCAGCAGCGAGAACCGTCCAGGATCAGATTGCATGTGACTCTGAAGCTGATGAACTTCCATGGCCCTCATTAATGACACTTGTCCCCAAATCCAAACCTCCTTTGTGAAGCATACAAGACAGAACCTTGTTATTTCTCAGACTTTGGAAAATGCATTGTATCGATGTTATGTAAAAGGCCAAACCTCTGTTCAGTGTAAATAGTTATTCCAGTGCCAACAATCCTAGTGCTTTCCTTTTTTTAAAATGCAAATCCTATGTGATTTTAACTCTGTCTTCACCCAATTCAACTAAAAAAAAAGTATTATTTTCCAAAAGTGGCCTCTTTGTCTAAAACAATAAAATTTTTTTTCATGTTTTAACAAAAACCAATCAGGACAGGTGTTTTTTTGTTTTTGTTTTTGTTTTTGTTTTTTTGTATAAATATGCATACATATAATATATTTGTCCCTGTACATATACCATGTGGATGCTAACATGGAGACCACGGCCAACCTGGGCCACAAAGCTTCAGGACCCAGAGTGAGGATTTTACTGCAAAATCAGCATAAAAGCACTGGCGTTATTCTGAAAACCAGTGACCTCATTTTTGGCTTTTGCAAAGCATGATTTTTTTAAAATTTGGATTGTACTCTTTTGGTTCTTGACTGTACCTATAGATGGCTGTGACTTGACTCTTTTCAGCTCTCGAGCTGAATTCGCAAGTTCTGTTTCCAGTATTTGTTTTGACTTACTGCGGTTTGTTCTTGAAACTTAAAAGTGAGCATATTTAAGCAAGCAAACGGCCAATTACTACCAGGGGAACTGGAAGATGGATAACACACAAACTTCTTGTATAAAAATACGAATGCCGAAATGTTTCAAACTTTTTTATTTAATAAATCTTGTAACCACATTTAAATGTTCTAAAACCCATAGCATTGTAGTCATGGCAACCTGCTAAACTTTCTCATGCGACTAAAACTTATAGGGAAGGTGAGGGTGGGGGTTGTACATTTCCCATTGTAAAATAAGTGTTTTAAATGTCCTGTACTGCTAATGAAATGACTTTCTATATGTCCAAGAGTTCTCCAGTGGAATAACTATGCACTACTTTACATTTCATGGGGATGCACAAAAAAAAAAAAAAAAAGTATTACATTTTTAGTTGCTGTTTGTACCAACCTTGGATTACATGTTTAACAACAACAAATCTAAAAGCCTATTTCTATTGAGTTTTTAATACTGAGTAGCAACTCGGAAGTCTTACTTCTTTTTTTGTTATGATTTATTTGTGAGTTTACATTTTTAAATTGTTTAACTTTCTTAATTTAGTAATTAAAAAGAGAGCGTTTTACATTTGAATTTTTTTTTGTTCATTTGTTTAAATCATTGAAGGTACTCCAGTAGTGACATATCTGTTCCGCACCAGGTGGTAAGGAGTCACCTGGTGAATTTACCCATTGTGCAATGATTTCCGAATGACAGAAACATTCAGGACACCTGGAGTGGTTTGTTGTTTTTTTTTTCCCCCAGAAAGTCTGGGCCATTGTCTCATTAATTCAGAGAACTGCTAAAGCCAGACTAGGCATACCTTAACATTTTAATTTGTCAGACATTTTCTCTAACTGGAATTTTCTGTGTCCCACCTGTAGGAGACAGAAACAATTACAAGGAGAATCTTTCTTGTCCTGGAGTCACTATATACATTTCCCAAGGTCCCTCCAGCTCTGTAATGAAGTTGCTACGCAGCGAAACAAGCTGGTCGAAGGGGCAGTGGGTAGTCCTGGCTAACTGTCCAGGCCTGGCTCTGCACTCATTCAGCTGCGTGACCTTGAACATCAGCCACCTGGCATCTCTCGTTTTCAGGGCCCATCTGTAGAAATGAGGGAGCTGGATAAGATTCCTACAGATCTAAGATCCCGTGATTCTAAGATCACTGGTATTATGTGGAATCATGGAAGGAGGACAGTTTTCTTGCTGAAATAACCATTGTATTTAGAGAGAATTTCCAACATTTAAAAAAAAAAAAAAAGGTGAAACAAAGGGATTTTCTGGTTAACCAAATCTATATGGTATTATTTTTGGTACAATTAGTACAATTCAAAATTGATAAAATTTCAAAGATCTTATTACATACAATTATTATCACGTTACTGGACAAGTTATTAACACATTCTAGATATTTGTAAAGAGAACTTTGTTTTTAATCTTCACATCCCACTAGGTTGGATAATTTGCAAACATTCCCTGGAGGATTTTTGTTTATACTTTTGACTGGGTCATTTTTAAAAACCTGAGAAAGTAGTAACAACCTGTTTTAAACAGAGATTCTTTAAAAAAAAAAAAAAAAAACAGTCTCTTCAAATTATAGCCTTTAATTCAATTGAGTTCATCATGGATTCTCTGCTGTGAAGCAAAACTAAGGATTTAGGTTAACTGGAAGGCACTCTCCCGAAATACAGCATGCTGGGACTATTCTGGAACACTCAGAGTGGGGTTGCAGAATAATAGTAAAAGCATAGCTATAAATATGAAGAAATCAGATCAGCGAAGTTTCGGGTTTTTTCTTCCAAGAAGCTAATACGCTACCAAGAGCTGTTCCAGTCCAGACAAAGGAAACAGCCCCTCCAGAGGGGCCCAGCACCTCCCAAGAAGCCTCTCTCTCCCTCACACACTGTAGAAGCTTGCGATAAGCTGAATTCTCTGACCGGAAAGTTCTCTTGTTAAGAAACTAAGGTATCTTGAAGGTATCTCAGCAGCAAATGATGGTGAAATATTTTTTGTCCTTGGTAACCTTGTAGTGAATAAGTACTTGCTCTGTTCCTTTAGGAGAGCTGGCATTCGGCATTGTTGTGCTGCATAGGGAGACTTCCTAATAAACTCTTTTTATTTTCTTAATGTCAAATAATAAACCTACTGGAGAAGACAGTTTGACAAAGCTCAGACATTGTAAATGTGACAAAGTGATTTCTGTTCACCCATGCTGACTGGGCTCACACTCTCCTCACTGGGTCCTCTGAGGCCATTGCATTCAGGGTGCACTGAGGGTCTGGGGGGACCAGAGAGCCCACAGTAACTACAGGGGCTTCCATATATTAGGGCATCAGGGCATAGACGCAGGCGAACACTGCACTTGGCTCTGCCTTGATGATGGCAAAGAAAGGTATATGGAGAACCAGGCAGTTCCATGAGAAAAGTTAAGTTATTCATAATTGTTCAAAAACAACCACACTTCTGAAGATTTCCTGACAAGCGCCAGAGGGTGTTTAGCTGCCTTGAGAAAGACAGGAATCCTCCTGTGGCTAAATCTTGGCACCAGAGGATTTTTCCAGTAGCACTGGAGCTGCGAAAATTTTATCTGAAGTTTCCAACAGGACCTCGAGAATGTACACCGTATTAATTGGAATGGTTCTTTCATGAGTCTTGAAAGAAGGTAAGGTTTTCAGCAGTATGCAGAGGAGAACTACACCGAAACCCGCTGCGTGAGGAATGACATCTGTACTTGTGTCATGGCTCAGAACAAGAGAACCTCACTTGACAGAATAGGCATTTCCTAAGAAGTTGTATTTGAATAAAATGGTGTTTGATCAATTTGTTCCTGAAAGATATTTTAATAAATGTTGATGACTCTTGATGGTTTTCTTCCCGCTATATATTATACTATTGGAATTCAATTAGACTGTTCAAAATATATTCTGGAAAGAAGAAAAGAATGGAGGGAAAGGAGGAGAAAAGAAAGAGAAGACAGGAGAGGGAAGAAGAGAGAGGGAGGGAGGAAATAATTTGGGGGGAAGGAAGTTCAAACAAATTTTTATTCTAAAAATGATATGGTGGGGTACAGATTTACTGAAGCAGATACCAGTAACATGTTTATTTAATTCCCCCAAAGTAGATTATGACTACAGAGAAGAAAATAATGAAAAATTAACATCTTTAATATCTTTGAAATATCATATGGACCTTCATAATTTATATATACCTGTATTCCCAGAAAATTTTTATAATAAATTTCTAAAGCGTACCTCATTCTTTCTGAACAAGCGAAATATTCAAAATCCCATGGCTGGTGGGGAGAACATACCTTTATTCTAAAAATTAATTCTGAGGACTGAAAATAAAAATAAGTGATTTTCCAGTGTGGCAAGGACTCTTCTAAGGAGAATGAGATTGGTGACAAATGAGTGCTCTCTCAACAGCCAGAACGCCATGCTCCTTTCCAGAATACATACTACTAATAATAATACTCTTTTAATAATTTGTTCAATACTACGGCTCTTCTTTTCATGCATTTTCCCTCCCAGCCTATGAGCTCTTTGAGAACAAACTGCCTGACTTGTTCACATATTCTCCCTGCACCTAGAGCGGTGATGAGCCGATGGTAGGTGTTCAAGGGATGGATGGCTAGATGGAGGATGCTGCCCAGTGAGATCGACCTGGCTGACCTGCAAATGATACACTTACCTAAGAAACTTGCTGAGCACACCTGGCTTTGCTACAAGCTGCCCAAGGCACTAGCCCTGACTGTTGTGAATGTGTTGTCACCAGTCTTCATCACACGATTTGACCCAGCCTATAGCGTGAAGTGAATACTGTTAGTGTTTCCCAAACCTCTCCCCAGCACTCATCCCAACACCAATGGAAATAAACTTGTACCCTCTCAGACCTGGAGCCTTCAAGGTCTCATTTTAACTTTGTAATTTTATGAAAACTTGATATTCTACTCCAGAAATATCTTTGTCTTTATATGAAATTATTTTCCCAGACCTTCAGGTTGTGCATTGCTAACCAATCTATGGCTTGTAGTACCCCTGCACACCTCTGCAGGACCAGGCTCTTCCTGTGCCCTGCTAGAGAAGCACAGCGTGAAGATGTCCATGCAATATTACTGCAAACGTGAAAATACTGTAGTTGAAAGTGGTAACATTAACTCCTATTAATATGAATTATCTTATCTCATTCCCAGCAAAGAAGTGCCCCCTGACTGATAATGGGACAGAAGACAAGAGGGTTTGATGATGGAAAGAGGAAAACTGTCCAGAGCTGCCTGGAAGTGCATGTCTGGTCAGGTCAGCCTGCTTGTCCAAGATGGCAGCAAACGGGAGTAGACATGATGGAGATGGTGGACAAGAAGGAAGAAACCTGAACTTAGATGAGAGGAGTCCTTTGCCAAGGCTGTGCAAGACAGTGGAATGACGGTGGATATGACTGTGGATATGGGTAAGGACATTCATTCATTCTCCAAACATTTGTTGGATACTCATTAAGGGCCAGACCCTGTGCTTAGCACTAGAAGATCAAAGAGACGATTAATATTACCAGTCCAGTGAGGATGGAGACCCATTGAAATGGTTGCGGCAAGTTCTCTGCTAGGTGGAAACACAGGTGGCAGCAAAAGAGTGCCATCCAGTCTAGAACGGGGAGTGCAGGGGAGGCTTCCTAGAGGAGGAGATGCCTAAACTCAGTCTTAAAGGACAAGTAGATTATGTACTGCTTAATGGTAACCCCAGTGTTTTTTGCCTTGGGATGTGTTTCCTTCTACTATCCAACCCTCATAAGGGGCTGGCCCATGCTTTAAATAGAGAAGGTGCTCAGAAAATGCATCTAAATGAAGAAAAACCAAAACCATGTCTACAAATTCTCTCTCTCTCTCTCTCTCTCGTGCACACACACACACTCACACACACACACACACACACAAAGTATACAGGTACATCATTTATTCTGATTAGAGGGATACTAACTGGAGGGTAGATAATACCATAAAAGGACAGAGAGTAAGGTTTTAAGCAGATTATTGGCTCCAGTGTCCCAACTGGAATGTAGTTTGAAATATATTTATTGAGTATGAGAATAAAAGAATTGTTGGGAAGGAGGCTTGTAATAACTCCTCACTAACTCCGTTGAAAATGATTAGTAGGGGTTTTTCTCCCATTTATGAGCCCATTGTCATTCCTCTCCTTCTATATACTAGGCTATTTTGCTTCAATCATCATGCAATGTGTAAACTCATGAAAAAAGGTATATACTAGCATTTGTGAGGTGGTCTGGTTGCTTTGTTTTGAATTTTTTCCTTTGGTTAATTATCAAGTGTTTCCTATGTAATAATCAATGAGTAGCTAATTGGAAGCAAGAGAGAATGAAATGGATATAATCAGATAGTGTTTTTTAATGAAACGGGTACATGTAATACTATGGGGAAATATTACTAAATAGCAAGAGACTTTAATCTTTTTTTTTTTTTTTTTTTTTTTGCTGTGTGTTTACAAAGAATCCATGTAAAGCCACTTATGAACTACATCCAAGTATGTGAATTCTTTCACTTTTAGACTCCGCCCAAGGAGTGAGCCCTGGAAGATACCAGGAGAAAGGCGGGGCCTCTGGAAGGTCACTTGGGAACCCAGACTACCCTCAACGGAGCCAGAAGGTCTGTCAATTCCCAGAGAGCAGCAAGAAAATGGTGAGCAAGTGGCAGCAGTTGCCTAGAGAATTAGAGAATGAATAACAATGCTTTCTGGTAAATTAACCATATTAGATTGTGCACAGCAAAGTGATGGAAAAACCCTGTTAAAAACTGAATAATAATTTGCCTACATCATTTATGTAAAGTGAATAATTTTCCTACTTCAGTGGACTTTAGTTTGATTTAAAATATGAACAACTCCAGTACTGTTCACCACAGCATAATATGTGAGATCATTGGGAAGAGGAATCAGACTATAATCAGACAATCCTCTGTGAGCCACTCCACCCACTCCTCTCACCTTCAAATTTTGGAAAATATTTGTTTGTGGGTTCCTGAAGGTCTCAAAGTGAAAGGCATTCATCACCGTCAATGCTATCACTAACCATGACCTCACCATGGTTGAGAGGGGGGGAAAGCAATGCTTCATTCTAGTCAGTATTTCTCTGCTCTAATTCAAATAAGTACTTGAATTTGAATTGTAGAGAAAATGGAAATGTAGCAAAGCTATACTTAAAGCAGTAAGCCAAGAACAAAAACAACATGCATGCAGCCAAAGGAGACCTTGGAAAATACATAGATAAAACAAAAAGCTATGCTTGGCTGGGACTCTGTTTGAGAATCAGATGCAAAATGGAGAACACTATTCCCACTATAAAAATTTTACAATCTACAATATCCAAAATAAAAAGGCATCATGTAATCCACCTTGACATTAAGAAGCCATGCTATTGCTCTGAATTATGATATTTGTTCATGACTAATGTAGGTGTTTTAGAACCAGAGAGGTCAGAGGTGGGGTGGCATTCCATAGGTGTCTCAGAGACCATTCGCTTCAGCGGTGCACTCCTATGTCAATCACTGTTCATTTTCCTTTTCTCCTCACCCCTGCGCCCCACCCCCACTAGAACCACAGAATTTTTATTTAGGTATTCACTCATTCTCTTCATCCCCATCTCCCCACAAAGGACCATTGTTTACGTATTAAAGTCAGCCCTCAGATTTTGACCTTTCGGGGCAGATCTGTGGCTAGTTCTGTCTGCTCCTCCTTGTTGGCCTATCCTGCTTTTCTCTATAACCCTGATGGCCCCAAGAGACTGAAACTTGAACCCCCAAATCTCAACACTTCTTATCTCTTGGGTGCCGATTTTGGGTGGGCAAAGGAGCCTTCCCTATTCCTAATAGTTCTCCCAACTCCTTCCTTCGCTCCCACCAACCCTTGCCCACTGGCCTAAGATTTATTAGACACTAGTTTTGTCCCTATGCCCTCTGCCTCTAGCTATAAATTGCCTTTTTGCAAATTACCCCACCTCAAGATACTCTGTAGTCATCACCAGAAAATTATTGTAATAAATATGCCAAGAGATGATGTGAATGGCGCCCTCTGGACTTGTGTGGTACACAAATGGCACAATGGTCTGTGACGTTCCTGAAATCACTTGAGCTATCCCGGAGCCTGTGTAAAAGCTTCAGAGCCACAGTACATCAGTCTTGACTTTTTATGACAGTTTGCAATTTCAAAATTAAAATCTTTCAGCCATGGTCAGAAATTGCCGATGGGCAGTTTCTGGAAGAGACGAAGAGCCCACAGGCAGCAGTACTTATTAGAGTAAAAGGCTTTTTATTCAGCCCAAGATTTGGCCTGCTGGCTGGGCAGATATAGCCTAAAGCACATCGGGTAGGTTTTCAGGAAACACCAGAGTTAGAAAGCTGCTAAGTCTGAATGTTGGAGGTTCAAGGGGGTGGTGGACTTGGCCTATACTTAGGTCAAATATTATCCACCCTTGGGATTGGCTGCTTCATTGTTTGTTGATTGTCCTATCTGGTCCCCTCCCTCCTTCGCATTCAGTACAGCCTACACGTTCTGGTGATCTCTTGCTGCAAGACAAACCACCCCAAAACTTAGTGGCAGAAATAGAAACAGTCATTTATTTTATTCACGAGTCTCCAATTTGGGCAGGGCTCATCAGAGACATCTCTGCTCCACACGGCATCAGCTGAGGCAGCTCAGATGTGGCTGGAGGAACTGCTTGCACAACGTCTCACACACATGGCTGGTAAGTTTATGCTGGCTGCTGCCCAGGAGCTCAGCTAGGGCTCTTGGTGATATTGGTGAGGACTTTGCTTCTTTTTCACTTGGGCTCCCAGGTGGCTCGGTGGGCTTGCTCACATGGCGGAGCCCGTGTTAAGCCACTAGTTCAACCACCCCAGATTCTTTATGGAGCAGACACAAGCTGCCCCCTACTAGTCCTGCCCAAATTTAAAATTTCCGAGCCAAATAAACGACTGTGGTTTTAAGACACTAAGGTTTATTTTGCAGCAATAGATCACCAGAATGTACAGGTTGGGCTAAATGTAATATGAATCCATTCCCGCATCTCTCTCAGATGCCTCCTGGTGCTACAGAGTCGAGAAAACTAAAAACTACATCCTCAGACTCTCTTACCATTAGGATCATGAGTGTCCATTAGGCTATACCAATTGGACATACTTGCACAAATTTAGGAAGGCAGAAGTAAGACCGAAGCCAATTTCCTGCAGGTTTTAGCTGTTTTCTGCAGGAAAACAAGGTCATGGAGCCACCAATGTTCAATCTCCAACTTCCTGAGTATCAAGAGTCCAGTCGTGGGGGTGGCAGTGGCTAGGCTCCACATCCCAACATGCTGGCAGATGTGGTGGTGGCAGCAATGGCGTTCTGTTCCTGGCTTTCTGCCCCCTTTCTGACTGTTGTATTGCAGCTATGGTGTTCTTGAGGTCAACAGCTCCAGGGGCAGCTTCTTGAATTCCACCTTCCTGATTGTGGCTGAGGAGGCAGCTCTCCTGGTAGATCAGTTCTGCCGCATTCTGAGAGTCATTCTCAAGGTCCAGCATAGAGCTCTCTCTCCAAATCCTTTCAACAAGTTTGTAATTTGCCATATTAAATCCCCTTTTGCTTAAAGTCCCTAGCCTGGTTTTAATTTTTTACATTAAACCTTGCAGCTGGTACCCAACTGATCCCCAAAGTTCTGTGCCTTCTCCGCCATTCTTTTGTTCTTGCTTACTTGCTTGCTTTTGCTCATTTAATCATCCCTTTAACAAGTATTTATAGAGGACTTACTATGTACCATGCACCATGTTAGATCCTGGAGGAAACTCTGTTAACTAAACAGTCATGGCCTCACCCTCATGGAAGGAGCTAGGATAAAGACTAGGAAATAGCAAACTACAGTCCAAGGGCCAAATTGGCCCCCTACTTGTTTTTGTACAAAAGTTTTCTTGGAATATAGCTGTGCCCATTCATTTATGTCTTGCCTATGGCTGGTTTTTCCCTACAATGGTAAATTTAGATAGTTGCAACAGAGACTATATAACCCACAGAGCTGAAAATATTTACTACTTGGCTTTTTACAGAAAAAGTTTGCCAGCTCCTTCATTAGACGAATAAAACTCCAACTCCTGTTGTCTTCCACATCCAGTCTGTCAGCTCCGCATACACCACACGCCAAGCTCCAGGCTCGATTCTGAGCACTTCATGAGAATCGCATCATTTAAGTCGCACAACAACCTTTGAGACATATTGTTATTGTCTTTTTTTCACAGAGAAGGAAAGTGAGATTTAGAGAGATTTGGGCTTGGGCGACTGGATAGATGGTGACAGCATTAACAAGATACAAGACCTAGGAAGAGGCACAGAAAAGAGTCAGGAGATGACAGATTCAGTGTGCACTCGTAACACAGAAGGCACCGACAGACATCCACAAGAGGCTGTCCTAGCTGATTTTCCTCCTTCATGTGATAGATTTTAAGTCTGGACTAATTTCAGGTTCAAATGACAATTGTATCACTTATTAGCTGTGTGAATTTGGGCAAGTTACTTCATACCTCCAAGCTTCTTTGCCTCAGTTTCCTCATAAGTAAAATGGGCTCTTGTGAAAACTAAATAAAATAATATGTGTACATCATTTAGCACAGTACCTGGTACATAATAGACATTTGATCCATGTGGGCAACTTCCCCTTCATCTTCAGTCTATCCTACACATGGTGGAGAGTAACCTGAAAACCACAGCTTTGATTGTGCTGTTCTCCTCAAAACATGTGATAGTTCCCACTGACCCCCACTAATGGAAGAAGACATGATTGGAGGGCCTGCCCGGCCCACACTCCTTTTTTAAATTCCCCCACATATACTACAATCTCTGTTGAAGGCCATGTTTTTACCATGTAACCTTTCCCCCACCAGAACAGCTAATGATTCCAGAGGCAGATGATTGATCCAGAGGAACCAGTCCACTGACTGGCCACTAGCAAATAGAATTGTCTCCCTTGGGTTGGAACCAAGAATAAAGAGGCCGTAGTGATGAACCCTGGGCCTACAGAGTAGGTTGAGTCAGGGCCAGAGTTGGCTCCATGGGGAAAGAGAGGACACAGTCTGCAGAAGGAAGCAGTGGCTGGAGATCAAAGGCCACCAGAAAGAGAATTAGAGCTCAGAACCACTGCTGTCTGTGCTTCCACATCAGGAGGCCCAATTCTACTTTCTGAGCACCATTTCTATGAGCTTTCTCGAGCCCTTGCAGTACACCATATCGTCACTTGAGCTAATTCAAGGGAGATTAGGCCTCTGCAGTCCAACATCACTGTTTTGCCAGCCCTATCTCTCCCTTCAACTCGACCATCACTCCCACCCAAGATCCCGACTACACCGAATTGTCTACAACTCCTCGAGCATGCTCTGCACTGCTCCAGTCTTTTCCCATGGCCTAGAATGTTCTTTTGCCCTCTCTCCTCTTCCTAACAGCCTATTCATCCTTTGAGTCCAAAATCAAGCATCTCTTCCCTCACGAAGCCCTCTCTGGTCTCTCTGATCCCGAAATCATAAGCGATGGCTTCCTCCTAAGAACAACCTGTACTTGGCTTCTAGTCTCTCCATGTCGTTCATTGCACACCTCTCTCTGAGCTTTCCTCCTTACCTCTATGCTCACTGAGAGTAGGAACTTGGCACGCATTAGGCTTTCGGATATTATACCAAATTGAATCTAACAGTTGGTATACTAAAATACGATCTAAGTTGCTTCAATAAAGAGTTTTATGCCAATATAGGGCATTGTTTGTCAAAATGGAAATGCATTTAGAGAATACTTCAGATTAAAGGAATGAAGATAAAAGGGCACATTTTTGGCCAGGAGTTCTGAGTCTTAGAGACCCAAACAGATTGTAGACATTTTATTTCCCGATTTGATTGGAACCATAACATTGGATTTGGTAATGTAATATAAAAGTTTCTAAAACTTTTAGCCTGGCGGAAAGTCTGTCACCTCATTACTGTGTTAGGATTGCTCTTGTCTACGATTAAAGCACCCACACATATTGCTGAAACTGGCTAGTAAATCCGGAAGGCCAAACTTAGAAGAAGCTTCCCTTGTTGACGTGGAACCTGCAGAGCTAGGCCCTTCATTGGAGTTCCAGGCACACCCAGCTTCAAATGTATCAGGAGAGGGTGTGGCTGTATTGCATGTGGACACACGTCCACTTGGGTTCAAGATCTTGCGGACACTGTTGAGAATAGTAAGCAGCTGCTGGTGCTTGAAATAATAGCCGCATTTTGTAAACGTGTAAGAATTTCACTATCAGAATCTAAACTGAAGCTGTGGACCTGGAGTCTCCTCCTGGACCCTCCATCTGGGGCTCGACCCTGGGCTTGCTCTTCCTGGCACACTTCCAGCCTGAACCACTCCACGTATGAACACCCCAGTCTCCCCCTGGACGAGGAGGCTTGGTTTGGGGTTTTAGGTTATGGGGTGAGCCAAGCCCTTGCCCCTGAGTTCAGGAAGGGAGAGAGGCTCCCAACACCTGAAGCAAAGCCTACTTTCTCACACTGCCCTCTGATCTTTCCCATGCTCTCTGAACAAATCCCTACCGGGGTAACCTAAAACCAGTTTCCAAACCTGCTTATATAGGATCTAAGAGAATCTTCCAAAGTTCAGGTTTCTCGGTCCCTTTCCAGACTTGCTGAATCAGACTTCCTCAGGCAGGAGGCCTAGGAATGTGTCATTGAGCATATAGGCCCTTTTCTCCTCTCACCTTCTTCCCACTAAAAACGTATGGCAGAACAAACATATGGCATGAGATATTTCTTTGGGTTCCTGTTAAGTACCACTTGCCTCAGCCCCAGTGGCACAGCCATGGAAGGCTCTCACCCTCAATTCTAACCTGGGCAGCCCTGGTACCTGTGGTCTGCTCCTGCTGGTAAGGAAGGACACCATAGGGGCTGGTGACCAAATCACCCAGGGCACAGCTATGGGGTACTCCCCTCTAGGCAGGACACAGGACAATATCAGCCATGTGGCCTTTAGATATTGGAAAAGCCAACCAGGCCAGGCTGGGTAGGCTTGGCCTGACTCAACCCCTGAAAAAACAAGTCTCTGCTACGAGTAACCTGTGGTCAGTCTCCTGGGAACAGCCATGAAGTTGGACTGGGATTTTGAGAGCAGGATAACCAGACTCCCACAAAGGTGATATGCCCAGCTTGCATCTCTTCTCCCAGCTGATATGAAGTTACGAGGCAGAGCTTCATCCTGGATCTCAATACCAGCACTTCGAGGAGGTGCCGCACTATTGGATTTGATGAACCTGACCTCCAAGACCTCCAGCTGAGGGTCCCAGGAGATCACAGACTCATAGGGCACATGGGACTGCTTTTCAGGGCAAGCTCCTGGCTTTATAGATGAACTGGTCAAAAAATACATTGAAAACTCTCATCGACTTTATTCTTGCCCCCTACCTTATCCTTTTCATGATGAGACTATCCCCTTATGGAATGCCCTCCAATGTCCTTTCCTTGGGCTGGCCATGTGGGAGGAGTGCCCTACCTCACTCTTTTGATAAATATAACTCTCTCAAGTACTTCCCCTTACCCTTCAAAGATTCAAATGTGCTCCTCCAGAGGTGGAGATGGGACCAGGGTGGGATGGAGAAGCACTGCCATGTAGAGGGAATTCTAGCAACTTTCTCCAGAAGCCTAAGGACTCTAGAGCTTCCATTCCCTATCTGGTTTCTTTCAACTTGAAAACCCACAGGACAAAGTTGTCCTCTGCCTCCTGCTCACAGGGGATATCCTATAGTTTGTTTTTGACCCTGGCTAGTCAAATAATTAGCTCTTAACAACCTTCTTGGGAGCTCGCTGCTGACTCAGGCAACTGAGAGAAACGAGGTCTGAAATTTTAGTTAAATGCAGATTCCTAGACTTTTCTGATCCTAGGACAAGACCCAGAAATGTAAATTTTTAAACACATAATTTTTTTCTGTTTGATGACAGGTATCCAAAATTCATATATCAAAGCCCTAATCCCTAGTACCTCAGAATGTGACTATAATGTGTCAAAATGTAATGTATTAGAATGTGACTAAACCCGTAACAATAGATAGGGACAAAATAACTTAAAACATTTTTAAATTTTTAAACAGCTTTATTGAGATATAATTCACATACCATACAACTAACTCATTTAAAGTATACAGTTTGCAAACTGGCAGTTATAAAAATAGTCATGAGGATATAAAGTACAGTATAGGGAATATAGTCAATAATATTGTAATAACTATGTATGGTGTCCAGTGGGTACTAGACTTATTAGAGTGATCACTTTTTAAGTTATATAAATGTCTAATCATTATGTTGTACACCTGAAATTAATATAATCATGTATGTCAACTATAATTGAAAAATAAATAAATAAAGTGTACAATTCAATGGCTTTTTATATATTAACAGGGTTGTATAACTATCACCACAATCAATTTTAGAATATTTTTATTATCCCAAAATAAACTCCACACCCCTTAGCCATCACTCCCCCATTCCTTTTCCATTCCCTTAGCCGAAGGCAACCACTAATCTACTTTCTGTCTCTATAGATTAGCCTATTCTGAACATTTTCTTTAAATTAAATCATACTATATATGGTCATTTGTAACTGGCTTCTTTCACTTAGCATGATGTTTTCAAGTTTCATCCATGCTGTAGCATTTATTTGCACTTCTTTTTCTTTTTTTCATTGCCAAATAATATCTCATTGTATGGGTATACCACATTTTATTTATATGTTCATCAGCTGATGAACACTTGAATTATTTCTACTTTTTGCCAATTGTGAATAATGCTACTATGAATATTTATATACAAGTTTTTCTATGGACATATGTTTTCAGTTCTCCTGAGTATATACTTAGAAATGAATTACTGGATTGTATGGTAACTCTATTCTTAACCATTTGAAAATACTACATTTTAATTCAAATTAATATTACTCAAACTAAATCAAGAAGAGATAGTCCATCTTCATGGATTAAAAAACTTAATACTATAAAGATGTCAGTTCTCTCTACACTGATCTGTAGAGTCAAGGCTATCCCAATCAAAATCTCAACAGAAACTTTTGTGGAAATTGACAACAAAATTCTAAATTTATAAGGAAATAAAAGGACTTAGAATTGCTGACATGAGCTTGACTAAGAATAACAAAGATGAAGGATTTATACTACCGGATTTGAAGGTTTATTATAAAACTATAAAATAGAGGGATATTGGGGCAAGGATAAACAATAGACCAATGGAACAGAATAGAGACTCCAGAAATAGACCTACACATATATAGTCATTTGATTTGCCACAAAGGCACCATTGCAATCTAACATGAAAAGAATGGTCTTTTCAATATAATGGTACCAAATCATTTGCAAATCCATGTGGAAAAAAATGAACTTTCACACTTATACCATATATAAAAATTAATTTGAGGGTGGATCATATTCTTAAATATGAAAGGTAAAACAATAGGCCTCTAGGAAAAATAGAATAGAATATCTTTATGACCTTGGAGTAGGTAGAGATTTTTCAACTAGTAAGTAAAGCACAAAAACAGAATCTTATTAAAAATAGGAACTTACGTTCATCAAAACTACCACTAAGCAAATGAATAGGCAAATCACAGCCTTTGAGAGGATAGTTGCAATATACATTTCTTACAAACTACTCATAGCCAGAATATATAAAGAACTACAAATCTTTAAAGAAAAGACAATTAATTTAAAAATAGGCAAAAGACTTGAACAGGCCCTTTATGAAAGATATCCAGATGGCCAAGAAGCATACGAAAAAGTACTCAACAACATTACTCATCAAGGAAATGTAAATTAAAATTACAGTGGTAGAGCACTGAACAACTAACAGCAGAAGGACTGACAATACCAGTGGTGGATGTGGAGCAACTGAAAGGCCATTCATTGCTGATGAGTGTTAATTTTTTCCACCATTTTGGAAAACTGGCAGTAAAGTTAAGTATATGCCTCTACTCTATATTTCAGCAATTCTACTCTTAGGTATATATCCAAGAGAAATCAGTGCATATGCCTACAAAAAGACTTATACATGAATATTCATAGCAAGCAACTCGATTCATAATAGCCAAAAACTGGAAACAATCTAAATGTTGATCAACAGAGTGGATCTGTGAATTGGGGATAAATTCATTCAGTGTAATACACTACATAGCAATAAAAAAGAACAAACTATTGATACATGGATAAAACCTCAAAATTATAATATTGAGTGAAAGGAACCTAGACACAAAAGAGTATATTCTGTGTGATTCCATTTTTATGATGTTCAGAAACAAACTGAACTCATCAATGGTTATAGAAATTAGCCTACTGATTATCTTGGAGTTGGGGAATATTAACTGGGGGAGGGCAGAGAGCAAGTTTCTGGAGTGAAGGAAATGTTTTAAATCTTGATCGGGTTGTTGGTTACACTGGTATACAGAGAAGTAAAAATTTACTAAGCTGTACACTTAAGACTAGTGCACATTACTGAATGTCAGTTATTCCTCAATAAAAATAACATAATTGAGAAGGACTGATCATATAAAAGAGATTTTTTTAATGACTTAAATTTAAATCTGCTCTTTTGTGGGGCAAGCAGATAGAATATTTAACTTCTCTGAGCCTCAGTTTCTCATCTGTAAATAGAGATAATACATACGTCACATAAATTCATTTGATAATGAGATAATGTATATAAGATACATTCTTTAACTTCTCTTCCTCAGTTTTCCCATCTCTAAAATGGGTATGAAAGTAGTAACTATCTTATATCGGAAGCAATTCACGTGAAGCACTAAGAACAGTGTCTGACACAGGAAGCTTTCATTAAATGCTGTTAGTAGCATTGTCAGCACTATTAATATGGTCTAGATTGACTACAAGGCCCCATTCAGCTGCTGTAGGCATCAATAAATGAATGAAAGACAGGCTGATTGGGTAGATGGCCTATAACTCCTGTGACATGGCTGAGATGAAAACCCAGGTCCCTTGACTTCCCCACCCAGAGGTCTTTCTACCACCCCATACTGCCTAAACAAAAGGGAGGAATTTGAGGGCGTATTGATTCTGCATTGATTTTAAAGTTCCCGGGCCTCTGTGTCTGCCGATAGTTTCCGTGTTCATGAAGCATAACGTGGCCTTATGGGAGACTTCTATCTCCTTTTCTTCCCCTACAGGTGCTTAGACAATAATTAACCCCTGATATGCCATCCTGTGTTCTAAATATCTTACACGTAGTAAAGCTGTTATCCCCATTTCATAGTTGAGAGAACAAGGTGGCTAAATGACTTGCCTAAGGTCACACGCTAATGAGTGGGGGGAGCCAGGAACTGAGTACAGACTGCCCCGTGCTGGAACCTGCTCTCCAAATCTCTACACCGTGACACTTCCTCTAGTGCAGGCTCAGTTTCTCCATCATAAATTCCTCCTTGAAGCACTTTGCCTCCTCTCTCCCCAAGTTCTTTCTTGGGCTTGAAGGAGCCGTCGCTGTATTAGTGTTCCAGTTCTTCACTAAAGCAGAGTTTGCAGCCCACAGTGGCACTTGGCTTCCTCTGTAGACCTATCTGGTTCCAGATCTGCAAAGCTGCTTCTACTGAGCTGACATTGGGGATGTCCTAGGTCTAACCCAGTCTTCATGTTTTTTTGAGGATGACACTCCCTTCCTCCAACATCTGCCCCACTCCCTGGGCCTTCCCTTCATCCTTTCAAGTCCAGAATTCACTTTTTTTGAAGAACAATGATCGGTAGCATCTCGGGCAGTCTAGCAGTTCCCATAAGCCAGTCTGTCAGGGCTCATGCGGTTTGGGGCTTAGGTGTGTGAAAAGTTCTCAGCTCTGTAGGCTCCAGGGTACCTTGCGTTCACAAATGTCAACCCGTACAACCCTATAGAATCAAGGACAAAGCTGAAAATGTGGATCCTGCAGCAAATCTGGAGGGCTGAATGGATTTCAATGCTTGGTTCGGTGAGTTCTTTTGGAGATTCTTTGTCCCAAACCAGAATTCTAATGTAACCACATGTCAGAGAATTATACTGTTGCCCCCCTCACTCACATCCTTCTAATTCTTTGGTTTCTCTGGAGTTCATCATATCCTACAGAAAGGTGTCCGTTTGGGGTTAGAGGTTGCTGCCTCAGTGTAATCGATTTCTTGCACCAAGCAAACCTCACGGTATAAAAAGCTTTGAGTTTGGATGTAGATGCTCGTGCCAGTGTCAGTCTGGTGAACCCTCTGCAGACCTGCATTCTGTGTTCTGTTATGCTGCTAAGGCCTCTAGCTAACATAATTTGCAATCTGATAAAGGGGTGAGTGAGTGTTAAAGCACACCAGCCTTGCTGCCTGTCACCACAGGAAATTGCTCTTTCCAGATTCAAATTTATGTCCATCCTACATAAACTTTATATGGTGCCATGCTGCTGTTAAAAGTGATTTACTCACGAGGTATCGGATCATAGGAGGCAGACCTTCAGGAGATTCGTGCTAACCCCACTGGCATCACACAAAAACACTACCTGAGGGTCAGAGCAGTCATCCGGAGGGCCTTGAATCACAGCGGTCTGGGGTGAAGCTTCCCCGAGGCTGAAGTGGCAGAGGTGTCTCCTGGTTGGCTTTGAAGCCTGACAGCTGGAAAATAGAAGAAGCTGCAGAAGTTGATCTCGCTTGTTTTTATGGATGGCAGAAAACACATGTGCACTATTCTTTCTTTTTAACTTATATACACCCCCAAAAGAGTCTGTACAAGTTGAAAGGAAAAAAATGAAGAGGAAAAAAGTGCATGCGTGTGTGTGTGTGTGTGCGTGTGTGCATGTGTGTGTGTGTGCGTGTGTGTGTGCGTGTGTGAGTGTACAACAATGAATTTTCTAAGTATTTGTAGAGAAGACCAAATCTGCCTCTGCACTTCAGTGAATAACGGAGAAAAGAGTGGAGTCCAGGCCTTGAGCTTCTTCCAGGGGCACATGGTGTGAACCTGGAGTGAAGCTCCCTGATGCCACTGAGGCTGAGCTTTGGCGGGAAAATACTCCCTTCTTGCACCAGGACAAGTTTTCTGTGCGCTGAGGCCAACTTGGGCCTCTGTGTCAACAACTAACTTTGTTGTTTGCTCCTGACCACTAACTCCAAGAAGTGAGAAAAGAATTTGCCTAATGTTTACCTTCGGGAGTCTTCATTCTGTTCAGTAGAGAAAACTAGTGGCCATGCTTTGCCCTCCACAATGGTTCCTGGGGAATTATTTTGGGACTCTGATATCCCACACTTATGAGACAGAACCAAAGAGACTATGTGATCCAGCTTCCTCGTTTTGAACAGCTCAAACAAAAGGAAGGATGAGTACTCTCTCTCTGCTAAGTGTAAGACTGAGGCTGTCCTAGGGCTCTGATTTGCCTAGTGTATCAGTCAAAAAAATTAACACAAGCTGCAGTAACAAAAATCCCAGAAGTCTCAGAGGTTTAACACAATTTTGTCATATTCTAGTCTAATGTGGGTTAAGCGGCTCTCCTGAGTATCTCTCCTCTGAGCTGTGATTCAGGCTCTTTCCATTTTATGACACCATTATCCCTTAAAGCTTCTCTGGAGCCCTCTACTGCAGCACTCCCCAATCTTTCTGGCACCAGGGACCTGTGCTCCTATGAGAATCTAATGCCTGATGATCTGAGGTGGAGCTGAGACGGTGATGCTAACGCTGGGGAGCGGCTGCAAATACAGATGAAGCTTCTTTCACTGGCCCACCACTCACCTCCTGCTGTGCGACCTGGTTCCTAACAGCCTCGAGGGTTGGGGACCCCTGCTCTACTGAATCTTTTGCCTTCATCTGGACATCAGTGAAGGGATAGTAAACCGATGGTCTAACAGAACATTTTAGGGGCCAGATCCAGAAGTAGCATCTCTTATTTCTTCTCTTAGTCCATAGACCAGAACTTGCTGCATGTTTCACCTAGAAGCAAGTCTGGGGAATGTTGTCTCCTCATGTGCTTGAAAGGAGGAACAGAATTACTGGGATTCTAGCCAGTTTCAGCCACCTCTAGGAAAGAAAGTGAAGGGGAACTAAGAGCATAAGGCCTGATAGCATCCTTTGGCTATGAGATCTGCCTAGGAACAATATGTAATAATCCCATTCAATCCAAATATGCATTTATGACACCTACGTAGTGTGATTTCTGAACTGTTAGATAGTGCTGCTATGTTAGAAGCTCCAACAGGCCTTCTCTAGCCTATTTATTTACCACTAGAAAATCTCATTGGATTCAACACTATCTTAATCTTTTATTTCCCTTTTAAAATGTATGCCAGTTATCAGTTTATTGCCTCTTAGCTCCTAATTCACCCTTCATTGCCTGCTTTTCAAAAATAAATCTATATCCTTTAAATCTTTTTTTCATCTGGCACAATGTTAAGCTTTGTCCATCGAGGATGCTGAAGAGATAGTGATGGAAGGAGTTTTCTGTCCTGGTTCCCTGACACTTTCTTGGCAGACTCCTGGAACTTACCAGACTCCTGTAGCACCGATGGCTTCTCCAGTGCCTGGCTCCTATAATGCATGGCGGCCACCAGCACCCAAAGGCCAGCAGCTTCCCTGACACTTCCCTCACCTCGGGGGTTGTTGTAGCAGAGTACCTCTGGTGAAATATCTCCCTAGGATCAGCTTTTCCTGATACCCTAGAAAGCAGATTTCCAGCATGTTCTACCAGTGCAGCATCCCAGAGTCTTCTCTGCCATCCTGTGAGCCACAGTCGCACCCTCTTCAACAAGGTCTGAATCTCACCCTGGAAGGGCTCTTCCTTAGGCACTCTATTGCAGCCCTAAAGGTACCTGTTTTTCTTTATCTGCCATTCTCATCTTCTTTAGAGTTCTCTTTAGTTCTTTCTAACTCTCTGTTATTTAATCTTCTGTTATGGTTAACCATTTTTTGTATTATACTTTCCTTGTTCAAATTACTACGTAGATTCTCTCTCTTGATTACAACCAGAGTGATATGGAATACAAATGTCCTTGAGATAGAATTCACAAGAAGTCAATGACACTTTAGTATAAAATACTCGTCTTGTTTTCCTGGCACCTAGAGAGCAGTAGGTGCCCTGTTGCTAAGAAAGGGGACAGTAAGAAAGACCCAGCAAGGATGATGGGAAAATCCTAATGACAATTTTTGCCTATTTCACAACAGGCTGACTCTAGGTGTTAAGTGTTAATCTTTATTTCAATACAACACATCTTTGATTCCACGAGGTCAACCTAACAGCACCAGAAACAAAATGAAAGCACTAGTTTTTCTGGTAAAGCAGTAACTCTCATATTTTGATAAGTTCAGTACATTCTTCCCTTTGTTGTTTTGTTTCTTAATCACACATAAAAGTGTGCTGGAATATAAAACATAAAGAGGACAGTTCTAGACATTTTATTTCTTTGAACAGAGCCAGGCTACTCCCTGGGTGTATATCAGCTCCTTCGGGCAGGACATTATCACCTTAAGACTTCAAGGAAATCATGAATCAAAACCAAGAGGACTGTCAGACAATGAAATGGCTCAGTGAAGGAGAGGCTAATGTTGCCTTTCTCTGGGAGTTGTTAAAAATAGGATGGTGGGTCATGTTTTAAGGATGGTGTTAGTGTGGTCTTGATTAAACTGGAGTAGGCGGAACAAGACAACAAAAGTCCCTTCCAATTAAAAAAATCTTTTTTATCAGAGTAATATATCTACACAATTTTAAAAAAATGACACAGAGGGATTTATTGAGAAAATCAACTCTCCTCTCTCTCTCTTACCTTCCCTCTCCCACATCCACTGATTCCTGCTGCTCAGCTCTCTTCCTGTTGTGGAGTTATACCTCTTATATTCCTTATCATTTTAATGGTTCCCTGGGAGGGAGTAGATAGAAACCATATGCTCAGATCACCATCTTGAAAAATAAGCCTTCCTCTCAACATTGACTCATTTTTTACCTAGGCAAAAACAAAAGAAACAGAATCCAGTGTTCTGAAAATTCTCTGCTTACTAAGTCAAAATGCACATATATGTGTGTCATTTAAGCCTGTTAGGGAAACGTACTTCTTCCATCTAGTCTAGTCCTTTTGACCTAGGTATTTCTCCATCCTGCTGGCCACTTGGGTTTAGAACCCAGGCTTTGTGCCTTAATCCATCTGGTGCTCCCTGGACAAACAGTACCTTAAACATCTACAGTTTAATTAAAATTTTGATCTAGGAAAATTGTTACAGTAGCAAATTATATTATTATCAAACTAAAAACAGCAATATTACAAATAGTATATTGACTACAACCCAAAGTGCTATGCCATGTGAAAGGAGACAAAGCAGCAAAAGAGCTAGAAGCAAAGTGGCTAGAGTCCTGAATGCACCCAATCTTGTCTGATCTTGGAAGCTAAGCATGTTTGGCCCTGGTTAGTACTTGGATGGGAGACCACCTAGGAATACCAGGTGCTGTAGGCATTTTTTGTTTGTTTGTTTGTTTGTTTGTTTGTTTGTTTGTTTTAAGTGGCTATAGTGTGGGTGGTCACACCATGTCCTGCCACGCTCCCCAGGGCGGCTATCCCATCTCACAATCTCTCACTCCACGGCTGGGCCTCCTGCTGTGTACTCACCACCTTCGCTTTTTCTGACAGCAGAATGGAGGGCCGGGCAGTGTTAAACAGAGAAATTAAGCTAAATTGATCTTTATTTAACCTACTGCTAGTTAACCCATCTATACTTCACTTCATTCCAATTTCACTTCTCTTCACCTGCAGTAAGCTGATGCCATGTTTTAATTAGTCAGCAGCACCACACTTAAGATCCTACAATCTCATAGCCATCAGTGTATCATCTTTGTTTACTAACAATTGTTTTAAAGGCAGCTAAGTAAACAACACTCATCGAATGCACCTTTATCTGGGTTGGTGTTAGTGACAGGGAAAGAGCTAGGACATCTACTTTGCGAAAAAAAATGCCATCAAAACTCCTTAGTATACAATACATTTTAGCAATCAGAGCCAGAATCCAAAAGCACAATAAAGAGAGGCAATGCTTATAATCGTCGTATTTGAAATGTCTTATTTCCTGTCAATCTTACATCCTTTTCCAGAGAAGCGAAAGTTGCCCACTCTGCCAGCGCCTTTGTCAGCTGCCAGCTGTTACTTCCTTGGAAAAAAGGGTCAGAAGGCTGCTGGTAGCTAATAGCCAGCCAGAAGCTGCGAGTAAGAACTGTCCCTCGTGAGTTTTAGCTGCTGGCTGATTGTCAGCCGAGAGCTACAAGTCCTGGTTTGATAAAAGCGAGCTATAGATTTCAAACCATCTTTTTTTTTCTTTTTCCATTTGTGCTCTGAAATTGTCATGCACTCGAAATGGAACTCCGTGAGCATGAGGGCCTTTGTTCTGCCTTGTTAGACACCAGCAGTTAGAGTCCTCTCTAGACAGTCACTTTGCAGGGAGGGCCAGTAGGGTGAGATGAAGTGAGGTGGGGTGGGAAGAGAGAGATTGGAGGCTGGATGAGCTACACAGTGCCTGATGGCACACGTGCAGCCCCGAGTGAGAGTGGACCCAGCAGAAAGGGTTTCATGCTCAGTCTGAGAGACAGACTCAGACTGTGGTTGTTTCTGTGATGGCTGGGGGTGGGGTAGGATGTGTGCTTGTATGTTAGAGTCAGAATTTATTGACTGCAGCCCCCTGAAATGAAATGAGTTACCAGCTTGATGCACCAGGCATGAAATCCAAATCTTAAACTGCCTTAAAGCTCCCAACAGTTCCCATAGGCCAGCAATCAAGAATTACTTTCTCTAAGCGTGGTGTGGAGCTCAGCTCTGTAGATTTCAGGGGGTCAGATGAGAAGAAGGGGGGCAGCAGGAATTCTGTACAATGGTGGGCTTTAAATTCAAATGCTTAGGGGCTGTCATGTGCAATGCATCAACAGTGAAAAATAAACACCCAGCAGAAGCCGGCTGTGAGTTAAGGCGAGTGCACAATAAATTTCAACTGGTTAAATTAATCGCTCGCTGCTTGTTGTGAATATTAATCCCAGGGAGGAAGCTGGCTTCAACCCAATCAAAAGACAGGTGAAAACTGAAAACAGCAAAACATTTGGGATCTTTAGAGGCCAGGCTTACCTGGGAGCCAAGCGTTGATGCGAGTCCCAAAGAGAAGCAGAATATGAAAAAGCCCCTCCTGTTTTACAGGCACAGCTGTGCTGTGATAACCAGACTCTGTCTTCAGCCCTCACCTGTCCCCTCTAGGACTCTCGGGAACTTGTACAAAGAAAGTTCTTGCCTGAGGGCCTTGGAATGTGAATTTGCTCAGACAGAAACACCCCTCATTGCGACGGGATATTGTAAAGTGCTGTTGACCTTGTAAGGCCACTGAGGGTATCAGAACCTTGATTCTGATTGTCAGGTAGTGTCTAGAAATCCATCTATAGAAACACAGGGGAGGTTTCTTTAGTCAAGACTTGAAGTAACGAGATTTGTTGATAGTGATTGAACCTACACTCCGTAGCAAGAATCAGATGTAGTTTTAATGCTCTGTAGTGACAGTTTTATACAACAAACTATGAAAGATTCAGTAGCATTAGTACTGAGACAAGTCCTGTGTTTCTCTTCACAAGGAGTCTGGGATAACAGCCTGCGTGATTACGGATTAACCTTGGTCTGGCCCCTCTTCTGCACATACTGTCTACTTCTCATCCTGCGTCTACGCTCTGTGCAAGTCTTTCACACCTGCGCCAGGGCCCTTATCACTAAGTCTTAGTCTTTGCCAATATAACAGGAAAGGAAAACAATTAATACAAAAACGAAATCACTGTAGTTGTGCATCTGGATTCTAGAGATGTAGGATGAGGGAGCCGGGGGAAGCAGTAGGAAAATGGCTCGATTGTTTAAGAAAATACCTGTTTGCTTACAAAAGGTGAGCCCCCCCAGCATAGTCTGAAAAGAGAAATTGAAATGATCTGCATAACGTGATAGCAAGAATTTAGGGATTTTCCCCAGGCACCAGGGTAGATTGGTGTCCCAAAGCCAGAATAGCACAAAAAGGATCAGAATAAATTCCAAAAATAGCAAGATCAGGGTATCAGAAGAAAGGTAACTCCAGTGAAAAATGCTTCATGACAGGCACAGCTGAAAGTCCTCAGAATAGTAGTGCCACCCTGGGGCCCTGTGCTTTAGACTCCTGCTACTCAAATTGTAGTCCACAGAATAGTAGCATTGGTAGCACCTGAGAGCTTGTTAAAATGCAGAATCTCAGGCTTCAGACTCTGTCATTTAAAAGATCCCCAGGCAATTTTCCTGTACAAAGTTTTTGTTTCATTTTGTTTTTTTAAAAAGATTTTTATTAAAATATATCTAACATACAATATTAATTTCGGGTGTACACCACAGTTATTCAATGTTTATATACCTAAAAAAAGTGATCACCGTGGTAAGCCTAACAACCATCTGATGCTGTACAACACCATCACAATATTGACTATATTCTCTATGCTGTATATCTCCATGATTTATTTGTTTTATTTATATCTGGGAAATTGAACCTCTTATTTCCCTCACCGTCCTCCTATCTTTTATAAAATTTTCAATTACTGTTGACATGCAATATTATCTTTATTAGTTTCAGGTGTACAACATAGTGATTAGACATTTATATAATTTACAAAGTGATCCCCCTGAATAGTCTAGTACCCACCTGGCACTATACATTGTTATTACTATATTATTGACTATATTCCCTATGCATTCCCCAATGCTAGCATCACCACCTCAGCTCCATCAAAAAATCGCCATGACTATTTTTTAACTGCCAATTTGTACTTCTTAATCCTTTCACCTTTTCCACCCCATCCCCCATCCATCTGGCAACCATTCGCTTGTTCCGTGCATCAATGAGTCTGTTTCTATTTTGTTTGTTTATTTACTTTATCCTTTGGATTTCACGTATAAGTGAGACTTATTTCACTTAATATAATATCTTTCGGGTCCACCCAGGTTGTCTCAAATGGTAAGATTTCTTTCTTTTTTATGGCTGAATAATATTTCATTTATGTACACTAAAGTTTGTTAAGAGATGTTTTAGAACAGAGGTCCCCAGCCCCCAGGCCACAGACCAGTACCAGGCCATGGCTTTTAGGAACGGAGCCACGCAGCAGGAGGTGAGTCATGGGCAAGCGAGTGAAGCTTCATCTGTATTTGCAGTCATTCCCCAATGCTAGCATCACCACCTCAGCTCCATCATCAGGCATTAGATTCTCATAGAAGCACAGGTCCCTGGTGCCGAAAGGTTGGGAACCGCTGTAGAGCATCAGTCTGCAACCTTGGTTGTACATTGGAACTACCTAAGAAATTTAAAAATACTGCTAGCTCACTGCCAGAGCTCTCAGGTGATTCTAATATGTAGCAAAACCTGAGACGCACTGCCTTCAAGGCCTCTGAACTGGCTGTTTTCTGGCTGTGCCCCTGTGTATGGAGTAAGGTATGCATGGACCAGTGGTGTACTAATAAACTGGCTCTCTGGGGCGGGGGTGGGGAGGTGGGGAATCTCATTTGTAGATTGAAATGTTTACTAGTTTCTACTGTGCAAATATTCCTACCACATCATAGCTGATTTCCAGGGTGATGCCACTGAAAGTGAAATCAAGAGCCGTACTAATCAGCACACCACTGTGTGGGGCCAGTGGGGCATGTGCACCCTGAGCCTCTCTACTCCTCAGGCCCATGGAATTCCTTGATCCAAGGCAGGCTTCTTCCCAAAGTGGGTGGTACAGAGCTTAAACATGGGCTGGATGTTCACACATGAAGGTCCTCATATGCAGCATAAACTGGTGTTAGGAAGAGCACGGGAGAGAGGGAGAGAGTCAGGGCCTCCATCTGTACTTTTGCCCCATCTCTGTAAGTGTAGGAGTGGGCCTGCAGAGTAGCCTTGCCCTATTTTGAATTTGCAGCACTTTGCTGAGTTCTGCTACGGTACTGTGACCATCTGTTACCACCAAACATCTTCAGTCCTTAAGAACAGGTTTAATCTGCTGGTTTGAGCTTAGGTATGCTTCAAGGAACGAGGGGGAGAGACAGTGCTCTTGCACTGGGTGACGGAAGGGGAGAGAGGACAGAAGATACTGGAGGCAAGAGGACTTGAAGAGATTAAGATTTTAAGTGGCAATGAGCAAAAGAATATAACTCAACTCCTACCACTCACCCAAGAATCCTTGGAAACGTTGGAGAGGCTGCTGGACTTCTCACAAGATATAGGAGATAGACTGAAGCTATTTTGTTTGTAAAAGAAAAGATCGTGGCTAAAGGCTGGTGGATCAAGGGCAAAGAACCCAGAGCCTGGAGTTGGACTGCAGGGGTTAAAATCTCAGCTCCACCACTTATAGCCTCATGGCTTAAGCTTCCATTTCCTACTCAGCATCTACATCACCAGCCCCCGGAGAGTGTCAGAAGAGCCAGCGTGCACACAAAAGGCAGAGATTTGGCCACATCTGGGGCAAGAAAGAGTCAAGAAGGGCAAAGGACCTGGTGGCAATCACACCAAGAGGCTTGGAAGTGGGGGCCAGGGAGGAGGTGGGCCAGAATGCCAGCCTCCTCTGTGAGAGGAGTCTCAGGGGAAGAGGATACCCTGAGAAGGGCACCCAGAACCAATGATGGGAACTTTTAATGAAAAGGAGTTGAGGACAAACATCACCTCCTTCCAAGGGGTTGCTAGCACCAGCCTCTGCCTCTCACCCAAATGCCAGGCAATCCTTCTTTGAAAATGTTCAAAGTGTGTGGGCTCGAGCCCCACCAATTGCCAGAAATTAAGCTCTCTGGAAGAGTCTGAAAGCTCCCCAGAATGCTGACATTTCCACTGTGCACGTGTGTGTGTGTGTGTGTGTGTGTTTGTGTGTGTGTGTGTGTGAGAGAGAGAGAGAGAGACAGAGAGACAGAGAGACAGAGAGACAGAGAGACAGAGAGACTGATTGAGAGAGAGAGAGAGATTGTTTTATGAGTTGTCTGGGTCTCATGGGTTCAGCTTCCTTGTTGGCCTTGGGTGCCCATCAGAGCAGGCTTCCTTCTGCTTGTCTGTTTCCAACATAGAACTAGACCATTTTCAGGGAGCCTCAGCCTGCAACTTCCTCCCTTAGATTAGCTTACCTCCCCCAAATGCCCTTCCAGGAGAGCCAAGGTGAGCATTTAGAAGAGAACTTTCTTGTCATGCATCGTCACTATCTTCAGATAAGTACAAGGTGCCTGGTGGGACAATGACTATTTCCACAGAGAACGGTAAAGCCCAGCATGGACCTGAGGCCTTGCCCTCATGAACATGAAGGTGGAAAGGCTTTCCTATACATCTAGGCCCTATCTTGAAGAGAACAGGAGAAATGCCAAAAGACTGAATAATTACCAAAGAGAGACTAAACTCAAAGAAACTAGATAAACTCTGACAGGTGGGCATAAGTTCTTTTCCTTACTCTATAGTGGAAGGAGAGCTTGTGAGGAAAGATTGAATAGTTATTTAAAAAATAAAAAGGTGTTGCAGACTTTTGGGGTTTTTTTTGGGAGGGACGTAACCTCAAAGTGGAATATCTGTCTCTCTTTGTCTCTGTCTCCCTCTCTCTGTCTCTCTCTCACACAGACATGCACACATGCACAATAAAATTTCCTGGCCTTATTGTTTTTAAAATGCAATTCTAAGAACATCTTTTTTATAGATAGCATCGCTATCCCTGTTTTCTCTTATTTCTATATGCATTCTGCCAACCAGGCAAAGCTGAAAGGGAAGATCTTTCAAATTAAAAGAATACACAACTTTTTCTTCTGCCAAAAAGATGTGAGCATCAAGGCAGCAAGCTTAAAGAGTGAAGAGGACTCTGCTTCTACTTGAGGTTTCATGTGGTCGGAGAGGCGAAGTGGTCAGTCTGTCCCCAGAATGGAGAGCAGAGCAGGGCAGGCAAAAGCCCTCGAGAAGTATATGGTTTGACATTTGGTTTTTCCTCAACTGGATTCTCACATGTGGTTGGATATTCTGATTAGCAATAAATTCTCTGACATAAAATAATCCTTATTTAATTGTTAGCATAAAAATACGCCTTATTACTACATATAAATATTTGTATCATCTACCATTTTGTTGAGTTTTTTTATCTTACAGTATTGACTGATAACTGATTCTTGGTCCACTAATAGAGTTATACATTAATTTAACATTTAACATTTATTATTATAATAGTATTATATTTATCGAGCACAATGCCAGACACTGTACATAGGTCATCTAATCTAATCATCACAACAATCCCACAGGGCTGCAGTGTATAGTGTGTACTTTGTGCCTGGCTGTGGAGAAAAGTGGGCTGAAATCTATCCTACTCGCCAAGCTCTATGTTGTGGTCGAGGCTTCATTTCCTTCACACAAAGGCAGCATTTGGAGCCTGGACCACCCAAGAAAGAGATACCTTACTATTCTCATTACCCAGATTAAGAAACCAAGATACGAAGTACAAAAGTTAAGAAACTTGCTCAAGGTCATACAACTGGCAGGAGGTGAAGTTGAGACACCAAACAGAAGGCTGACTCAGAGCCCAGGGTTTTAACCTGGACGCTGTTGGCATAATGTCTTTTCCACTCCCGGAATGCTCTGTCTCAGGTCGTGAGCACCCAGGAAACAGGCGCTCACGTCCCCATGATCTGCCTTAAGTTCCATACAACACACTACATCAGTGAATGCGTAGAGTGATTGCTTCGGAATGACTGATCGCTCAGATCCTTTGGACAGAGATCTCCAGCGATTGCACCCCACTGCTTCAGACTGGAATTTCACAATATGACAGGAAGAAAAGAGGCATTGAGAATTATCAGGAAAATGATACCCTGAGGAAATCAGCCTTCTAGATGCTCTTTTCTAGATGTGCACAGTTCTGATGACAAATAAGTCTTTGGAGCCTGGAAATCAGGCAGCCAAGTTTGCTCAAAGAGGGGGGTTCATGTGAACTGCCCACTTATCTCCCTTGCTTCCACACCTTACATCTTTGCGGAGCCTTGAAAAATCAGTCTATCCATAAAATATATCTCCCTTCTAATTTTGTGCCTAAAGTTTCCACCATTTAATGCATTTCTTTGAGTTATGCTTGCCCTACTTGCCACCACCACCCTCCAATTCTTCCCTGCTTGTTCCCTGGTGCCTGAAATTCCTTTAATATGGAACAAAGGCTTTCATTTCATAGAGGGTGATGAGGCTTAAAATGCGAGTACCCCTCAGAGAGGTAGCACATTGATTTAAATTCACACCATGTAACTTAGGTATAAATGAGTGATCAGGTTTTTTCCTGAGAGCACCTTTTGATGAAGGAAAGGCAGAGGAGAGAATAAGGACACAAGAAAAAGCAGTGGTGGAGGAAGGGCAGTCTGCAGAGGAAAAGGGGAACAGAAAGGAAATGAATCTCTGTGATTTCAGCATATGCCCACTGCCCTCCTTGCTACTCCCTCAAGTGGGTACCAGGCAGCATGGTACAGGGGACTGGTTGGCCTTCTTAGGGAGCAGACCTGGTTTGAAACCCACTGTGTACCCCTAGCAAACTACCAAACTTCTCTTCACCTTAATTTCCTCACCTGAAAAATGAGGTTAATAAAATCTATTGTGCAGGGCTGGTTTGGGAATTTTTATTTTATTTTAATTGTGGCGAAATACACATAACAGAAATTTACCATTTTAACCATTTTTAAGTGTACAGTTCGGTGGCATTAAGTGTACAGTTCGGTGGCATTAAGTACATTCGCATTCTGCGCAACCATTGCCACAATCCATCTCCAGAAAGCTTTTCATCTTGCAAAAATGAAACTCTATACCCATTAAACAGTAACTCCCCATTCCTCCCTCTCCCCAACCCCAGGCAAACAACATTCTAATTTTCATCTCTATAAATCTGACTACTCTAGGTAGCTTACATAAGGGAAATTATCCGGTATTTGTCCTTGTATGACTGGCTTGTTTCACTTACCATAATGTCCTCCAGGTACATCCATGTAGTAGCACATGTCAGAATTTCCTTCCTTTTCAAGGCTAAATAATATTCCATTGCGTGGGTACACTAGCTTTTGTTTATCCATTCATTCATCCAACACTTAGGTGCTTCCACCTTTTGCCTATTGTGAATAATGCTGCTATGAACATGGTGCAAAAATATCTCTTCCAGACTCTGCTTTCAATTTTCTTGGGTATATACCCAGAAGTGGAATTTCTGGATCTTACGGTAGCTCTTTAGAAACCTTCATACTGTTTGCCGTAGAAGCTGTATCATTTTATATTCTTTAGAAACCTTCATACTGTTTGCCGTAGAAGCTGTATCATTTCATATTCCCACCAACAGTACGCAAGGGTTCCAATTTTTCCAGATCCTCGCCAACACTTATTTTCTATTTTTTTCTAGTAACCATTTTAATTTTTAAATGTAACCTAAATAAAGCTGCCCATGTACATGTCCGAATGTTAAACAATTGAGTACATCCAACTAGAGAAGACTTGGAGAATAGTTTAAGGTTATTTATAAAAGATTTTGTTGAAGGGGCATGGGGCCCCCTCCTGCTCTTTTGCGGCCACACGGCTCCACAAAGGACGAAGACCCTCGCTGCCACACTGCTGTCTTCTCCGTCTCCTCTGGTGGGCTCATTCTACTTTCTCCCTGTCCCTTTCCAAACATTCCTCTCTCATGTGACTTTCCCTTCCGGGTTTAGCCTCCATAGGAAGCAGAATCTGGTCTCTACCTGCTTTCCTCTCTTGGGAAGCAGCTGTTTGGAATTCTGCTGAATAAATTTCTCCACTTTATTATATTATAATGAAAATCACTTGGCACATAGTAGCTATTCAATAAATGGTAGCTAATCTTATAGTACATACCTCATAGAGGTATTGTGAACCTTAAATGAGTTTATACATGCAAAGGTCTTAGAACACTGCTGGCACTTAATTAGCGCTTTCTGAAGGTTAGCTATTACTATTGTGGTCATAGTATTAAGGAGCCCAGTGTATTAAAACTTTATTATTTTTTAGCAAGAGAAGCTGTCAACAACTTGGTGTCCAGTGGACCATGAGTGGAGTCACCCTGGAGCAGATCATCTTTGGCTCTTCTCAGATCTTCAGAGCCTCCCCTTTCAGAATGCAAATGTAAGGTGGATAGATACCCAAGGCCCTAGAACAATGGCATGATGGAGCCTTTTGTAGTTTGACAAAAGCTGCTGTTCCCCTTATCCCCTCAGTAGTGGAAGGAGCTGAATAAATCTGTACTAGGGTCAAGAAACTTCCTGAAAGGAAAAAGATTGAGACCTAACCCTTTCCATGTTATCAGGATTTCTTTGCTAGATTTGTTGGATCCTGACTGAACCTGCTTACAGAATAGGAAACAGTTCCAGAGAGGAGCTTGCCAAGGAAGTGGTGGTGGTGGTAGGGTCCAGGACCTGGGCAAGGATGGAGGAGGAGGGTGGTGATGGGTGTTGGCTTCTGCCTGGGTCTGGCAGGCCCTCTGGACAAGAAGCAGCACACCAAAGCAGTAGAGAAGAAGCTACCGGCGGACTCTCAGCTTGTCTAATGGCTAGTTGTTTTGGAGCTGCCTGCATCTCCACAGTCTTTTGCTTCTAAAAGAGACACAAGAACAGGTTAAGAATCTTTTAGTTCACATGCCTAGCACCTAGTGAATGTCTGGAATAAGGCGAGCCCTCACTGAAGGTTGTGGGACTAACCAGAAAAGGCAGGACCAGACCTTTGGAATCAGGGCGTTTCTTCTCTCCCTGCCTCCGTCCCAGCAGTGACTCCACAGTGAGGAGTCGTGGGGAGTTATCCAGTGGTGTTTAAGTACTGGGAACCCTTTGAATGAGAGCCATTCTCAGGGTAGTGCGTGACTGGGGTGATCTCTTCCTCGTGATGTGTCATAGTTTTGCTCTGTCATTTGAGCACTTGAAATCATAGCATTTAAAAATGGAAAATCAAGGCTTGTCCAAGGAATTAATCTTTTCCTTCCCCTCCCCCCCACCCCCCGCCTTTCTTTTCACAGATCGATGCTGTGGAATGGAGAGTTTCTGAGCACTAGGTCCAAATGGTTTGGTTTTGTTTATGGAGGGAGAAAAAGTTGACTTTTATCTAATCATGCTTTTTGCAAGAATACTGAATAAACTCTAGAATCTGGCAAACGCAAATCCTCCCTCCCTAGCCTTTTAGCTGGAAGAAGAAGGCTGACCCACATCTTGACTACTTTACCTAATATTTATATAGCAGCCATCACCATACAAATACAGCACCACGGTAACTGGCACAGTCTCAGCCCCACCCTTTTATTGCCTAACTCCTTTTTTTTCCCCCACTCAGTGTTTCACCCAAACATGTGGAAAGGACAGACTACAACAGGTCCACCTAGAAGTGAGACGGCTCTGGAATCCTTCTCCCCAGACTGGCTGTGTGACTTCAGAGAAGTTATTCAACGTCTCTGAGCCTGGGATTCCTCAAAGCTAAAGTGGGAATAACTGCAGATGCAGTTCACAGGACTATCTGGAGGATTAAGGTAGTTTATAGTAGGTCCTCAGTGGAGAGGTCTTCTCCTGTGTGAGACTGCAAACAAGCTCCCAGTGGGAACTCCAGGGGGCCAGAAGTGTTCATTTTCCAGACTCCTTGACACTTCCTTTGTAATCATATTTCACTGTAACTGCCTCAGGCATGTTCCAACAGAAGCTTCTCATGTTCGGGACACCCTCTCTAAGTAGTTTACATCCTTAGGCTTTTTTTCAGTAGGGGCCTCAGTGAAGGGGAATCCTTAACTCACTCCCCCAGTGCCTGCCTTTCTGCTTAGGATAAACTGAGACAGGGGGGAGGCCCAGCTAATAGGAATTAAAAGCAACACCTCAGCACTTGGTGTTCTTCCTACAGGACCCTTAGGCCTCTTAGCCCTGGGGAACCCGTGGGAGAAACGGGGGTGGGGGGGGGTGGAAATTCCCCTTGTTCTTCCTATTGTGTTTTATTCCAAAGGTCGTATTTGACAGAAGCTTTTTCCAGGCTTTCCCCGACCCGTTTAAGGCCATCTATTTTTCATCCCACCCTCTTCTTGGTCTCCCTTTTGTTTTCTTTCCTTACCATCCTTCTTCCCCTTTCTGTTCTCATCTCCTCACACTGACAGCTTTTTCAAAGCGTCCTGGTACCAACCGCTCCACAGAGAATGCTGTTTTACCCGACCCTGAAAAAGATTATTAGAATAATAATAATTTCGAGGCAGAAAGTTCAAGGCCAAGGTAATTTTTTACTATTTTTAAAAAATATTTATTCTTTTTAATGAATAAAGTTCTATATGCTCATTGTGGGAAAGCGGGGACAAACGAATCGAACAGCCCATATGTGGGTGTAGTATGAAAGCGGTCTATTCTCATTCACTCCCCTCAATCTCATTCACTGGAGGTGACAAACACTTAACAGTATGACGTACATTCTTCCAGAAATTTCTGTCGTTTTTGGTCATTTGACAAGATAGCAATTGCCTGCTGTGTTCTGGGCAGTGTGCTAGGTGCTGGCACCGATGGTGAACAGACATAAATCTATATATGTATATATGTGTGTTTATCTGTCATATACATTGGCAAAAATTAGATCATGATTTTCAACATATAAAATCCACTTTTCCATATTAGTATGTAAAAATAAATATATCCATAAATAAATATTTATGCTTTTTAACAGCTGTGTAGTATTACATTGTAAGGATATACCAAAACATATATAACCTGTATATGCTGTTTTAAAAACAAGCCATATTCCCCCTGCTTGTAGAGCAACGCAGTGCACATGGCCCACTTGAGGAGAACCTGGCAATCTGGCTGGGGATGCTCTGGGACCTGTCCCCTGCCCATGGATGGAGAGACAGCCTGCCAAGTGGGCTGACCCTTGGGCCTCTTCAACACGCAGGCAAGGGCAGCACCGAAGCACAGCGTGTGCCTGCCAAGGACCCAGATGTGGTGACCAGCTGGTCAGTGGCAAAACTGAGCTTGCACCCAGGGCCCTCTGACTCCAGAGCTCCAGACCCCACAGCTCCCATTACCCTCCACCGCCCCAGTTATCCCGTCTCCAGCATCTCCTTCAGCAATAAATTCTGTAGGCTACTGATTAAACTAGGAGAAAGGAGGGGGAGAAAATAAACGAGATCTTGAAAAATTCAGAGGATGATGTATAAGCGTATATGTGTATATGTATACATGTATATGTGTGTATGTATGTGTATGTATATATATATATGTGTATGTGTGTATGTGTGTGTATTATGCATATATATGTGTGTATGTGTGTGTATTATGCATATATATGTGTGTATGTGCATGCATGTGTATATGTGTATGTGTGTAGGTGTGTGTATGTATATATGTATGTGCGTATGTGTAAGTGTGTATGTATGTGTATATGTGTATATGTGTGTGAGTGTGTGTATGTATGTGTGCACGCTCACAGGGGGATGGGTTAAGGGCAGCAAATGCTGATGTTTTAAGCAGTTAGAAATATTAAGAACCTATTATTTTCTACTCATCTCCACTATCTGTCCCCCATCTCCTTCTTTGGAGCTGCTAATGAATAACCAATCTTAACAGCCAAGTTCAATCCCCTCCCCAAGCGCCTCTCATGCTAGGGTACTGTGTTAATGCCAAGGTCCAGGGCAGAAGGGACATTCCTCGGCACTTACTTAGCTGGGTGGTGAAAACAAAAATACAGCCTAATTGGTCAGTGGCCTTTTCTGTTGAATGAAGGAGGTTTCTGTTTTAAGAAATAAAGTGACTTCTCAGCTGTTGATTCACTGCCCACAGGGAGATTGCTGAGCGGAGGCTTCTTAGTCTCCGTAGAAATTTGCATACAACTTCCACTTCCTGCTTCAGAGCCTGTTCTACTGCTTACCTGGGCCTGGAGAGGGTGAAGGGCGGCCGGTGGAGTGCCACAGGCAGGAGAGAGTGTGACCACCCTGTGGCCCGGTTTGTCGTGGTGGTTCTAAGGTAAGTTGTTCAGACTTGTCTCCTGCTTAGCCTTACTTCCTAACCACTGATCCATTTTCAAGACATCTGCTTTCTCCTTTGCTGAAATGTCCTGCCTTACGTTCCTCCACCTCCCTCTCCCGCCTTTAACTTGTGCATGTAGAGACCAACTCGGGCTGAGAAAATGACAGTTAAGTTTCTGCTGCAAGAAAATGTTGGTGGTTTAGTATTTCAGACAGAGGAGCTGAGATTAACTCTTCGAGGAGTGAAGGCACACACACAGGGCATGGTTCGGAGCTGCCTGGGAACCATTTGTTTGAGTACTTAGCGTCTCCACAAGTTTTGATTAAGAATACAAGTCCCATTTCCCCAAGGAGGGAGGCAGGGATGGCAAAGACTAGGAAACTGGCTTCGAGCCCCAGGACATGTCAGTGACAGAGATGGAAGGCCAACTCCCAAGTTTTCTTGATTCCTGTTTCATCCAGGGAAAAAATCAACGCCACATTTTTGGGCCAGGAAGTTCAGCTCAGCTCTGTGCTGGCTCTGGGCTGCTTTCTTGGACTCTCTCCAGCAGCCCTACGCCCCTCCAAGCAACCCAGACATTTGCTGGCACAGGACAGAGTCTTTAGGGAAAACAAGGGAGAAGTGCTATTACTTTATCTTAGAAGCTAATCAAGCTTCATGTGTCTTCCAAGTTCAAGACAGTCTGTTACAATGCGGGGATATTTTTAATGAGCAAAAAAAAAAAAAAAAAAGAGAGAGAGAGAGAGAGAGAGAGACTAAATATTTAATAAAAAAGAAGATGAGAAACTTGGCTTTAAGTTCTCACTCCACTTCTTGTCGGCTCTGAGACTTAGGCAATTCACCTAGGCCTGGATTTCTTCATCGATCAAACGTGTGGGGGTGAGGGGTTGGGGGTGGTGAACTAACTTGATTTTGTCTAAATTCCCTTCTAACAAAATAAGGCTAGGGTATAGGAGTCCCAGAGGAGAGCTGTAATGGGAGGTCTTTAAAAGACTTGTTTTGTTTACTGATTTTTCAAATATATTAATTTTGCCTCCTGCTACTAGATGGTTAGTCCCTGGGGGGAAAGGACTTTGTTTCTTAATCCTTTTCTACCCCATAGCCCCCAGAATACTATCGAACACCTCATAGGTGCTCAGGATCCTTTCACATAAGCTACTCTGATTTCTGTTTCACTAATCTCTCAAGGCAAAAGGTAAACCAGTAGTCTGAGAGAAAGGCTGAGGGAGACTGGGCAGCCACATGGCTCTGTGGGAGGGCTGCTTGGAATGTAGGGGTTATTATCGGCTCTAGCTAAATAAGAGAAAACAGGAGGTTTCTTGAATTAGTTCATGTCCCATTTGTGTTATGCAGGAAGAACTGTGCTGTGCAGTTGCCCACAGAGTCAAGGCAGGCCAGAGAACTGGCAAACAAGCTCGATTCCAGAAGGCTGTGTTTCTTAGCTGGAGCTGGAAACCACTCCTCAGTAGACTAATAACTGCATGTGGGGCTGATCATGGGAGGTGAAAGGAAGTTGTGAAGCACATCCTGATACCATGTAAGGGTGATGATTATGGTTAGACACATTCTTAGCTAGTGAACACACAGAATCTTTAACCTTTTCCAAACCACTACTTGTTGTTGTTGTTGTTGTTGTTTATTTCTTTGGGACAATTACTCTCAGTACAGTTCAAACAGGCCCTGGCTGACTGGGATGGGCTGACTCCGGGCTTTCGATTTCACTAAACTGTTCCTAGACTATCAAGGCCTTGGTATGGTCCTCAGCATGTTTTTAGAGAGCCAGGAGTGAGAGGTCAGGAATTGCAAGCTGTTTCACCTGTGATGAGTTACTGATTTTTATTTTTAAATAATGACGCACCATTATCTGAAATCAGGCTGTCGTATGGCTGCCAGCCTAGTTTTGATCCAGAAAGACCACCCACCGTCATTCTTAATCTGGTATCGCAACTCCAAGTCATTCCATGATGGAGCATCATGAGACGGACCATGCATTAACTTAGCTCTGTTCATTGCATGGGGTGGGCTAACTGGGAGTGAAGTCTGGGCAGTAAACCAGCATGTTGAGGAGAAGATTCTTAACTCAAGGATACTCATTTCTGGAGGGTGCAAAGAGAAAATGTTAAAGCCTGCTTCTCTTAGGATTAAGGAGTTAGTAACTTTTAAATGCTGTGAGAATAAAAAGAAGAGGAGCAGGCAGTCATATTTGTGGGCATCCTTTAACGGGCACTCAGAAAGATAGATTATGTGAGTAGTTTGTCTAAATTAAATCTATGTTTTACACATTGTGGATTCGAAATCTGAGAAATACCCCGAATTCAAATCACTTTTCTGGTGTTGGCAATTTTAGATTAATCTTTTAAAACATATATAGATTGAAGGCAACTGATGCAGAAAAGAACACAGATGAGGCACATTAAACTTTAAATTCCTTTCAGATCTGATGAAATGACCCCTAATGTTTGATTATATTTCCTTATCAAAACAATCCTGCAGTCCT